>NC_063335.1:66145153-66180695 GCF_021869965.1 Rhincodon typus | reverse complement strand
CCCTGCACCTTGTTGTCTCGGTGATGGTTGAAGGTTGTTTTTCAGACCAGAGGCCTGTGACTATCGGTGTGCCACAGGGTCAGTGCTGGGACCTTTGTTATTTGTTATTTACATAAATGATCTGGATGTGAATGTACAAGGCATGATTAGTAAGTTTGTGCTTGATACAAAATTAGGAGGTAATGTTGATAGCAAGGACGGTTATCAAAAATTACAAAGGGATCTTGATCAGATGGGGAAGCGGGCTGAGGATTGGCAAATGCAATTCAGTATAGATAAGTATGAGGTGTTGCACCTTCAAAGTCAAACCAAGATAGGACTTATACAGTAAATGGTAAGGTCCTGAGGAGTGTTATGGAACAGAGGGACCGAGGAGTGCAATATAAAGTTTGTTGAAAGTAGCATCTCAGGTAGACAGGGTGGTGAAGAAGGCACTTAGCATGGTGCCCTTCATCAGTTGAGGCATTGAGTAAAGGAGTTGATGAAGCCACATTTGGGAGTATTGTGTACAGTTTTGGTGACCCTGTTATAGGAAAGTCATAGTTAAACTGGAAAGTGTGCAAAGAGGATTTACGAGATTGTTGCTAGGACTAGTAGGCTTGAGTTAATAGGGAGAGGTTGGCTGGGATAGGACTTTATTCCTTGGAACTAAGGAGAATGACCTTATTGAGGTGTATAAAACCATGTTGGGCATAGGTAGCATGAATGCATATAGTCTTTTTCCCAGGGATGGGTAATTGAAAACTAGAGGGCATAGGTTTAAGGTGAGAGGGGACAGATTTAAGAAGGACCTGAGGGTAACTTCTACATGCAGAGAGTGGAACGTATATGGAATGGGCTGCCAGAGAAAGTGGTTCAGCAGGTACAATAACAACATTTAAAAAACATTTGGATAGGTACATGGATGGGAAGGGTTTAGAGGGATATGGACCAAATGCGGACCCTAATGTCAGCATGGACCAGTTTGGACCGAAGAGCCTGTTTTCATGCTGTATTACTCTGACTCTATGAATCTAAGAGTCATATCAAGCTCAAACTCTCCACAGCTTCTCTCTCCACAGATGTTGCCAGAACTGCTGAATCTTTTTTTCTAGCATTCTCTGTGTTTTTTTCAGATTTTGTCAGTATTTTGCTTTTATGTATTATTATAAGGAATGATATTGAATGGAATCTCTCAATAGTGATATTTATGAATTGTTTTCTGAGATTGTTGACTGCTAACAAGTGTATATCAGTGAAGTAGCGGCTCAGTACCTCAAATTCCACTAGCACAAATGATGTTTAGATCCGTCATCATGGATATGAGTTTAGAAAACCTAGGAATGGTAGGAACGAAAGCTGGATGAGGTTGAGTCCTTCAAGTTCTCTGAACCTCATTCAATGAGATTGTGCTGATCTTCTACTTCAACACTATTTTCCTGTATTAACCCCATATTCCCTCGATATTTATTATGTAAAAACCCAGAACATAGTCACTTTTGTCCTTGCAGCATCAGTTGTAACCTACAAATCTTCGTACGTAATTGATGATGTTCCCTGTTCACACAGTTGTTCCAGTTTCCTGGACATTGTACAATCCACAGCTGCCTAGGTCTACAGGGAGCTATTTACACCAGATCAATTTCTGTATAATTTCTTTGGCAGAATTCTTGCACATATGCATGAATTATCAGAAAACACACAGTTTAGAGTTCCAAGTTCAAAAATGGGAAAAATTGAAATCCTATTTAATCCACTATCTGTGTACTAACAGGAATTACATTTCCATGCCTCTTATTTTAGAACTAACTAGCTTTCAATGTTTGTGCTAAAATCTACTGGAATTTTAAGAATTTTTGCCTTGATTCTGAAAAGATTCTTGTTATGTTATAGCATAATACACTTTAAACCCAACAAACATAACCCGTCTGTCAAAGTATTTGACAAAGTATTAAACCAACATGTTAAACTTTTAGGAAATTATTGATTCGCTTCTCCAGGATCATCAAATAGCAATGATATTAATTCCATATTCACACCTACACATTGTATCAATATGTAGTAAATAATAGAACTGTCGGAGTGATTATAAGAATTGATATTTGTTTGCAGAAGCGTTACAAAAAATTTAGAATGAGTTACAGTTGAAAGAGTAACATGAATAATATTTTTCAGGATTCACTCTCATGTTCTTCATGGCCCACATCCTCAGGCCTAAAGTGGGAGAAGCGCTGGTGTGATCTACGGCTAATCCCCCTTCTTCATTCTCGTTTGTCACATTATATTCCAGGAACTGATATTGTCAGGTAATGATTCATATTATTATTTATTTACAGTGAGTTAACAATTGGTACTTATCATCGAGGTGCCCAAGTATATTTATCATTTAAATATGTAATAAGTCTTCTTTTCCAGGATTAAACTATGGCTTGAATTTTGTTTCTGATGCTGTGACTGCCACTAATTTTGCAGGAGCAAGGCTTATTATTTATGCAGTGTGGACAACATCTATGCCTGCATGGCCCTGTCATTGCTGGCCAGATAAGCGCAACAGTCTCTCTGCAGCATGAAAAGTTATCAATAAAGGGGCAAAAAAAAAACTCTGAAAGTGGAGTTAAAATTGAATCAGAGATAGTAGGAACTGCAGATGCTGGAGAATCCGAGACAACAAGGTGCGGAGCTGGATGAACACAGCAGGCCAAGCAGCATCATAGGAGCAAAAAGGCTGACGTTTTGGGCCCAGACCCTTCATCAGAAATGGGGGAGGGGAAGGGGGTTCTGAAATAAATAGGGAGAGAGGGAGAGGCGGATAGAAGATGGATAGAGGAGAAGATAGGTGGAGAGGAAACAGACAGGTCGAAGAGGCGGGGATGGAGCCAGTAAAGGTGAGTGTAGGTGGGGAGTTAGGGAGGGGATAGGTCAGTCCAGGGAGGACGGACAGGTCAAGGGGGGGGGAGGGGGTTTGTAGGTAGGGGGGGGGGGTGCGGCTTGAGGTGGGAGGAGGGGATAGGTGGGAGGAAGGACAGGTTAGGGAGGCGGGGACGAGCTGGGCTGGTTTTGGGATGTGGTAGGGGGAGGGGAGATTTTGAAGCTTGTGAAGTCCACATTGATACCATTGGGCTGCAGGGTTCCCAAGCGGAATATGAGTTGCTGTTCCTGCAACCTTCAGGTGGCATCGTTGTGGCACTGCAGGAGGCCCAGGATGGACATGTCGTCTGAGGAATGGGAGGGGGAGTTGAAATGGTTCGCGACTGGGAGGTGCAGTTGTTTATTGCGAACCGAGCGTAGGAGTCCTGCAAAGCGGTCCCCGAGCCTCCACTTGGTTTCCCCGATGTCGAGGAGGCCACAACGGGTACAGCGGATGCAGTATACCACATTGGCAGATGTGCAGGTGAACATCTGCTTGATGTGGAAAGTCTTGTTGGGGCCTGGGATGGGGGTGAGGGAGGAGGTATGGGGGCAGGTGTAGCACTTACTGCGGTTGCAGGGAAATGTGCCGGGTGTGGTGGGGCTGGAGGGGAGTGTGGAGCGGACAAGGGAGTCATGGAGAGAGTGGTCCCTCCGGAAAGCAGATAAGGGTGGGGAGGGAAAGATGTCTTTGGTGGTGGGGTCGGATTGCAGATGGTGGAAGTGTCGGAGGATTATGCGTTGGATCTGGAGGTTGGTGGGGTGGTACTTGAGGACGAGAGGGATTCTTTCTTGGCTGTTATTGCAGGGACAGGGTGTGAGGGATGAGTTGCGGGAAATGTGGGAGACATGGTTGAGGGCGTTCTCGACCACTGAGGGGGTGAAGTTGCGGTCCTTGAAAAACAAGGACATCTGAGATGTACGGGAGTGGAATGCCTCATCCTGGGAGCAGATGCGGCAGAGGCGAAGGAATTGGGAATAGGGGATGGGATTTTTGCAGGAAGTGGGTGGGAGGAGGTGTATTCTAGGTAGCTGTGGGAGTCAGTGGGCTTGAAATGGATATCAGTTTCAAGGTGGTTGCCCGAGATGGAGACAGAGAGGTCCAGGAAGGAGAGAGAGGTATTAGAGATGGTTCAGGTGAACTTAAGGTTGGGGTGGAAGGTGTTGGTGAAGTGGATGAACTGTTCGAGCACCTCGTGGGAGCACGAGGCGGGCCGATACAGTCATCAATGTAACGGAGGAAGAGGTGGGGTTTAGGGCCAGTGTAGCTACGGAAGAGGGATTGTTCCACGTAACCTACAAAGAGGCAGGCATAGCTTGGGCCCATGCAGGTATCTATGGCCACCCCCTTTGTCTGTAGGAAGTGGGAGGAATTGAAAGAGAAGTTGTTGAGGGTGAGGACGAGTTCGGCTAAGCGGATGAGGGTGTCAGTGGAGGGGGACTGGTCGGGCCTGCGGGATAGGAAGAAGCGGAGGGCCTTTAGACCATCTGTATGAGGAATGCAGGTGTATAGGGATTGGACGTCCATGGTAAAAGTGAGGTGTTGGGGACCGGGGAATTGGAAGTTCTGGAGGAGGTGGAGGGCGTGGGTGGTGTCACGGACATAAGTAGGGAGTTCCTGGACCAAGGGGGAGAAAATGGAGTCCAGATAGTTGGAGATAAGTTCGGTGGGGCAGGAGCAGGCGGAGACAATGGGTCGACCAGGGCAGTCGGGTTTGTGGATTTTGGGAAGGAGATAGAAGCAGGCGGTGCGGGGTTGGGGAACGATGAGGTTGGAGGCCGTGGTGGGAGGTCACCTGAGGTGATGAGGTTGTGGATGGTTTGGGAGATGATGGTTTGGTGCTCGGGGGTGGGGTCATGAAGTGGAGACCACTTTGTAGAGCACCTGCGCTCTGTTCGCGACAAACGGCAACACCTTCCAGTCGCAAATCACTTCAACTCCCCCTCCCACTCCCTGGGTGACATGTCCATCCTGGGCCTCCTCCAGTGCCACAATGACGCCACCTGGAAACTGGAGGAACAGCACCTCATATTCCGTCTTGGGAGCCTACAACCCAATGGTCTCAATGTGGACTTTACCAGTTTCAAAATTTCCCCATCCTAGGCCTCATCCCATGACCTCTCATCCTTGCCTCCTTGACTTGACACAATCTGTCAGTCTTCTCTCCCACCTATCCGCTCCTCTCACCTCACTGACCAATCCCCACCACTGCCAACCTGCACTCATCTATCACCATCCCACCACCTACCCAAGCCCCATCGCTCCTCTCTCTATTTATTTCAGAGCTCCCTTCCCCCTCCCCCATTTCTGAAGAAGGGTCCTGACCCGAACGTCAACTTTCTGGCTCCTCTGATGCTGCCTGGCCCGCTGTGTTCCTTCAGCTCCACCATGTGTTATCTCTGACTCCAGCATCTGCAGTTCTTACCATCTCTGAAAGTGTACTCATGTTGTGGACCTAGGCAGAACCACAGCTTTATTGTGCAGTTATGAAAGGTTCTAATAGGCCACATCCTTCACTATATTTGAACTGTGGCTGCCCTACCAAGATTTGCTGCTACCTTTCTCCAGATAGTCTTAGCAGCAGCAAGAAAAGGAATATGTGGAAGGGAAATCTGAAACCAGAATCCCACCTACCAGATGAGAGGAAATTAGCAGCAAATTTAGTGGAAAGCAAAAAAAAACCTTTGCCAGGGTGTGGAGTCAGTGGCAGTCCTCAATGTCTCATTTTCTACAATTTTGGCATCAATTTCATTTGATTTTGGGTGGAATGACTGGAGAATGAATGAATGTCTGCAAGCTGAACAGAGTGCGTGATCATTTCTGGTAAAATTAGCTTTCACATCTTTGACAATTAGTTTCAGTCTTACATCAAAAAAAGCTAAAAAAAATCAATACTCTGCACTGGATTTAAGTCAGTTGAATGATTGAAAATTGAATGGATTGGCCTGAGATAGATACAGAGCGTAAATAGAAATCACATCCTGTGTAAACTTCATTCAAAAGTGAAAATTCTGACCAGTATTACAGTGACCAGTACATTACAGGTAAATATTAGACAGTGTTTCTCTTCATATGTTTTATAATATTTTCAGCAAAATGCATTTCAAGTAATTGCTGTGAATGAAGAGTGTGGTTGTGCCACTTGGACATTTTACAACCTCTAGGTTGCAGTATTGAATTTCACAACTTCAGAGCTTTTGACATTATGTCTGTTCTGTGTTTCGCTTGCACCAACATCACTAATACCCCCACCCCAAATCGGCCTTTCTTATGTGTTTTGTTCATTTTGCTCTCAGTAGAGAGGCCCCATTCTCTTCCTTTCACACTTTAATTTACACTAATTTACAGCTCTAATCCTCTTTCACTACTTTTAACAACCCCTTTGTCTTTTATACTATATGTTCCCTTCGCCCTTCTCTGCCTCCATCCAAAATATAAAGAAAAACTTTTTCCTGCTCCTTTCAGTTCTGAAGAACCATTATACCACACTCAAAACGTTAACTGTTTCTCTCTCCACAGATTCTAGTGAGCAGTGGAATTTTCCAGCATTTTCTATGTTTGTTTCAGATTTCCAGCATCCACAGAATTCTGCTTTCATTCATTATTATAAGGAATGGTATTAGAGGGAATCTCTTAACAGTGTCATTTCTAAATTAAAGGTAGATTTTCTGAGTGAATTCTTAATTTCTATCAAAGAATAAAGAACAATACAGCACAGGATCAAGCCCTTCAACCCACCGATTCCTAATCCTTATTTAAACCTGCTACTTATTGCCCATATATGGTTTTTGTACACACCCCCTGTTGTTAGCCACTAACAGTCCCCATTAACAACTATTCACCCTCCCAGCCTGATTGTTAGCAACTCCTTTGTCTGTCCAACTGTCTTTCTTTCTCTTTGGGCCCTATCCTATCGTTTACTCCCTACCCCACCCACCTCCCTATTTTCTGCATATAAACTGATGTTTTCCCAGCCACCATCAGTTCTGAGGAAGGGTCACCAGACCCAAAACGTTAAATCTGTTTTTTCCCTTCACAGATGCAGCCAGACCTGCTGGGCTTTTCCAGCAACTTTGTTTTTGTTCCTGATTTACAGCATCCGCAGTTCTTTTGGTTCTTATTGTATATGGTTTCTGTCCATCTGTTTGCCTCCGTTCACGTGTCTATCACGTTATGCCTTAAATGTTGCTAACGTTCTATTTCCACCTCCTCCACTGCAGTGTTTTCAAGGCACCCACCACCCTTGTGAACTATTAGTTCAGTGCCTCAATTTTCCAATAAGCACTGGTGATTATTGAGATCCATCATCATGGGCAGAAATTTTAAAAATCTACTTTTTATTTCTTTTATTGAATCTTCAAAAGTTCTGTCATAAAAAATTGGAAATGAAATGGGTTGGGGTTGAGATCAATATAATGGGGTAGATAGAGGTCCCATCCTGTGTAAACATCATCCAAAAGTGAAATAAGATCCGAAAGAACTGTGGATGCAGTTTTTTCCTTCACAGATGCTGCCAGACCTGCTGAGCTTTTCCAGCAACTTTGTTTTTGATCCAAAAGTGAAAGTTCTGGGCCAGTATCTCTAAATATTTGCTGATGCTACAGATTATTGTTCAACATTGTTTCTAATTATATGTTTTCTAACATTTTAGGCAAAATGCATTTCAAGTAATTGCTGTCGATGGTGTCTGCAGTGGTGTCATTCAGTGTCTCACTGCTGAAGACTGTATAGATTGGTTGCAAGCACTGGCCATTAATATATCCAACCTTACCAAGCACAATGTAAGTATGGATGCCTGAATGTAAGAAAAAAAATATCGACTTAGCCTTCAAAATTATTCAAAACAGTAGTTTACTATGTGTAACTTCTGCTTTTGGTAATAGTGATATAAAAGATTCACCAGTGGGAGAAAACTGCCTACATTTAGCAATGGCAGAATGAACGTACCACTGGCATGGATGTGATTATTAGCTATTCACTGGTTTTGACAAAAGCTTTAGCTCTAATTACTGTAAATGAAAGGAAACCACTAAAGAACATTTACATAGTTATTTAATGTCTAAATTATAGTGTTCAAGTCGAATAACAGCATATTTAATTATATCCTCAAATCCTCAGATATCTTATAACTATAACTTGAATTGTTTCCTTACAACATTATTTCAAAAGAATAAACACCATCTCACAAATTGCACCATCTCTTATCTACACAACCACATAGAATGAGCAGAAAATAATCTTCCTGCCACAGATTCCAAATGGAACTAATCACAAAACATTCTGTGTTCATGAATGATAATGACATGCTAAACAAGTAAAATGACCTTCCCACCATTCTGGGTTGGCTTTTCCATTTGGTTTGATGCATGCCGCTAGAATAATTTGAGCTTTCGATCCTGACATTAGAGATCTATAAAAACAATGTGGAAAGAGCAGGGCCTACTAGCGACTAAGGGGGCAATCTGTGCATGGAGCCAGAGGACATTGGCAGGGTATTAATTATGTTGCATCTATCTTAACTTTGGAGGAGGATGTTGGTACAGTTTGTTGTATTGCACAGCAATGGCTCATTGGTCTGGGGGTATGATACACACTTTGGGGGGTATACATTTCAGACATGTGGGAGGTCCTAGGTTCAAATCCTGGAGAAGTCCTGATTGCTTGACTTCAGTTTTGGGTGGCATGATGGCTCAATGGTTAGCTCTGCTGCCTCAGAACTCCAGGGACCCTCAATTCCAACTTTGGGGACTGTGTGAAGTTTGAAACATTTGCCCCATCGGTTTTTGCCAGATGCTCTGGTTTTTTTCCCACAGCCCAAAGATATGTAGGTTAGATGGAATGGCCATGCTAAGATGTTCCTTGGTATCCTGGGATGTGCAGACTAGGTGGATTATCCATAGTAAATGTGGTGTTGCAGGGGTGGGGCATGGTCTGAGTGGGATCCTCTTTGCAGGGTCTGTGCAGACTTATGGGCTAAATAGCCTGTATCTGCACTTTAGGGATTCTATGGTTAAATGATTCTACAGAATTCTGGAAAAGGGACTGTGAGGTTCTTGAACAGTTTGATGTCAGGAGTGAGGCGATCTTGGAGATTTTGGCAGGCTTAAAAGTAGACAAATCCCCAGGTACAGATAAGTTGTATCCCAGGCTTCTATAGGAGACATGGAAATTACAGGGGCTCTCACCCAAATTTTTTATTCCTCTTTGGTCACAAAAGAGGTGCAAGTGGACTGGAGGACAGCTAATGTGGTTCTATTTTTCAAGAAGGGTGGTAGAGGTAAACGAGAAAATTAGTGGTAGGGAAACTATGGAGAAAATTCCAAGTGGCGAGTTTGATCAGGGACAGTTGGCATGGCTTTGTCAAAGGGTGGTCATGCCGAAGAAATTTGGGAGATGTTTTCAAGGAGATAACAGTTGTATAGTTGAAGGTAGTGCTGTTGATGTATTTTATATGGATTTCAGCAAAACCTTTGACTGGGACTCACATGGGACACCCAATAAAGAAGTTAAAAGTGCGTGGGATCCAGGGTAACTTGGCAAGTTGGATCCAAAATAGGCTTAGTTGCAGGAGACAGAACGTGGTGGTAGGCTGTTTGTGTGACAGGAGGCCAGTTTCCAGTGGCATAACACAGGATCAATGCTGTGTATGAAATTGTTTGTGCATATAAACAATATAGAAGAAAATGTGGGTGGAAGGAGGGAATGATAAGTAAGTTTGTGGATGACGTGTAGATTGATCATGTGGTTGACAGTGAGGAAAAGGACTTAAGTTACAAGAGGATAGAGACAGATTGCTCAGATAGGCAGATCAGTGACAGATGGAAGTAAACTTTGATAAGTGTGCAGTGATGCACTTTGGAATAAATAACAAGTCAAAGAACATAGAACAGTACAGGACAGTACAGGCCCTTCGGCCCATGATGTTGTGCCATCCTATTATCCTACTAAGATCAAACTACCCTGCATACCCTACATTATACAATCATCCATGTACCTATCCAAGAGTCGCTTAAAAGCCTCTAAAGTATCTGACTCCACTAGCACTGTCGGCAGTGCATTCCACACACCCACCACTCTCTGTGTAAAGAACCTACCTCTGACATCTCCCCTATACCTTCCTCCAATCACCTTAAAATTATGCCCCCTCATAATAGTCATTTCCGCTCTGAGAAAAAGTCTTTGGCTATCCACTCTATCTATGCCTCTCACAATCTTGTACACCTCTAAACGTCACCTCCCATCCTTCTTCGCTCCAAGATAAAAGCCCTACATCCCTCAACCTTTCCTCATAAGACCTGCCCTCCAGTCCCAGCAGCATCCTGGTAAATCTCCTCTGCACCGTCTCTAAAGCTTCCACATCCTTCCTATCATGGGGCGACCAGAACTGAACACAAGACTCCAAGTGTGGTTTAACCAGGGTTTTATAGAGCTGCGGCATAACCTCGTGCCTCTTAAACTCAATTCTCCTGCCAATGAAAGCCAACACACCATACGCCTTCTTTACAACCCAATCAACTTGGGTAGCAACTTTGAGGGATCTATGGACGGGGTCCCCAAGATCCCTCTGTTCCCACTGCCAAGAATCCTGCCATTAACCCTGTATTCTGCATTCAAATTCGACCTTCCAAAATGAATCATTTCACACTTTTCTGGATTGAATTCCATCTGCCACTTCTTTTCCCAGCTCTGCATCCTGTCAATGTCCCGTTGCAACCTACAACAGCCCTCCACGCTATCCATAACTCCACCAACCTTCATGTCATCAGCAAACTTACTAACCCGCCCTTCCACTTCCTCATCCAAGTCATTTATAAAGATCACAAAGAGCAGAGGTTCCAGAATAGATCTCTACGGAACACCACTGGTCACCGAGCTCGAGGCTGAATACTTTCCATCTACTACCACCCTCTGTCTTCTATTGAACAGCCAGTTTTGTATCCAGACAGCCAAATTTCCCTGAATCCCATGCCTCCTTACTTTCTGAATGAGCCTACCAAGGGGAACCTTATCAAATGCCTTTCTAAAATCCATATACCCAATCCACTGCTCTGCCTTCATCAATGTGTTTTGTCACATCCTCAAAGAATTCAATAAGGCTTGTGAGGCATGACCTGCCCCTCACAAAGCCATGCTGACTATTTCTAATCAAACTGTGCTTTTCCAAATAATTATAAATACTATCCCTCAGGATGCTCTCCAATAATTTGCTCACCACAGAAGTAAGACTGACTGGTCTGTAATTCCCAGGATTATCCCTATTCCCTTTCTTGAACAAGGGAATGACATTTGCCACCCTCCAATCATCGGGTACTACTCTAGCAGACAGTGAAGACGCAAAGATCATCTCCAAAGGGGCAATAATCTCTTCCCTCACATCCCATAGTAACCTTGGGTATATCCCGTCTGGCCCAGAGGACTTATCTATCCTCATGTTTTTCAAAATTTCTAGCACATCCTCCTTCCTAACATCAACCTGTTCGAGCATATCTGTCTGTTTCATGCTGACCTCACAAACGTCAAGGTCCCTCTCATTGGTGAATACTGAAACAAAGTATTCATTCGGGACCTTCCCTACCTCCTCTGACTCCGTGCACAAGTTCCTTCCACAATTCCTGATTGGCTCTACCCTCACTCTGGCCTTCCTCCTGTTCCTCACATAAGCATAGAACACCTTGGGATTTTCCTTGATCCTACTCGCCAAGGTTTTTTCATACCTCCTTCTGGCTGTCCTGCGTCCATTCTTCAGTTCCTTCCTGGCTACCTTGTAGACCTCTAGACCCCTGTCGATCCTTGCGCCCTCAACCTTAAGTAAGCTTCCTTCTTCCTCTTGAGTACAAGGGAGTGTGTAATGAATGGAAAGACAGTAGAAAGTTCAGATGGATCTTGGATGCTTGCCCAAAAATCCCTGAAGGCTGTAGGATAGGTTAATAGGTTAGTTAAGGCATACAGGACACTTGCCTTTATCAGTTCAGGCATAGATTATAGAGCAGGGAGGTTTTGGTGGGGCTGTACAAACCTTTGATTGGGCCATAGCTGGAGTACTCCGTGCAGTTCTGGTCATCCACTATTGGAAAGATTTGATTGTACTGGAGGGGGTGCAGAGAAGATTTACCTGAATGTTGCCTGGGGAGGAACACTTTAGCTATGAAGAGAAAAGTTGGGTGTTTTCTTTCGAGCTGAGAAGGGGATTTGATAGAGGTGTCTCGGATTATGAGGAGCATGGACAGGGTGGATAGAAAGCAGCTGGTCTCCTTAGTTGAAGGGTCAGGAACAGGGGACGTAACTTAGTTAAAGGTAAGATGTTTAGGTTGGATTTGAGGAAAATCTTTTCACATAGAGGGTGGTGGGAGTCTAGAATCACTGCTTGAGGGTAGTTGAAATCGAAACCTCACAACCTTTACTTGGATGGGAACTTGAAATATCATAATATTCAAGGCTATGGGCTGAGAGCTGCAAAGTGGGACGAGTGTAGATTTGGAATAGTTTTTGTTGGTGTAGACTCGATGGGCTGAAGGGCCTCTTCTGGAGGGTATGTTTCTATGATCTAGCACGATTCATTATCGCTGCTTCATTCCACACTCTACCAGCCAGTATTAAATTCCACTGTGACTATTCAATCCTTCACAAGCTGCATACGTTAACCACAGATACCACTGTATGATACCTCAATTCTGCTTGATGAAGCTAGCTCTTAAAGACCTTGGCCAATATCAATTTAAACCATCTCAATTCAGTTCATGTCTTATCCACAGCATTAAACTGACCAAGTCAGATTTTAATTGAAACATATTTAACAAAGTTGGTGTGAAATGTCTCAGGGACTGACAGCACGCACTAATGTAAAGTAAAATGTGTTCCTTCAGGAAACAGTTTGGTTGATTGCGTTTTAAATGCCTCTAAGCTATATCTGATTACTGGCTTAGTAATATTTAATGGCACCATTGAGTAAAAGTTAAAAATAATCAATTCCCAAATTTGTGAACCCATACCCGAGAGATTGAAAACAATATTTTAACATGCAGTTGATAGTATACAGGTTCCCTGCTGAAACTCCAGTTACACAACAATTTTTTAAAATCAATTTAATATTTGTACAGAGGGTAGTTTGAATAAACCCATCTGAGTGTGATTAATTTATAAATGTGGGACTACAATGACCACCTTTCATAATGTTTCCAATTACTTTATCATCTTAGGACAGAGTTAATATCATTCAAAATGTTCCCAAAACTTAAATTGCAAACTAAAATGAAATATAGTTTAACTTTTTCTGATTAGAATGGGCTTGTGGAAATGTGTGGAGCTCCTACTGTTCTTTGTCTAGTTTTTAAATCTCTGGTATTGTTGTATTGCAGTCTGTGCTACTTTTTATGTAAAAATAGACCTATTTTTAAATCTATTTTTAGCCCCTTTCCTTACATTAGGAAAACGGGGAATGTAAATGTAAAGATTAAATGCTTCCAAATCACTGAGAAGTTGACTGTAAAAAGATTTCAGTATTAGGAGGTTCAAGAAAGAGGGACATTTAAGGGGTTCTTACATAGTTTTATGGATGCTTTCAGAAGCATCAAAGCATCTAAGTTTTATCTGCAGGATCCTATGATAATTGTCAACAGGTCATCCCGATAAAATAAGTAATGGGAAGCAGTGTTAAAGTTCACAAGTAGGTATTCTATAATTGTACTGGTATTAGATGAAAGGAGATAAAGCAGATAGTTTGACATTTGCTGATCAGACGCTGCCAGCTACATCGTACACTCACACCTTCTGTAGGCTTCAGACTATCTGTCAGTATTGCACATCACTGCAATCAGCACTGTATATACAGTAATGCCACTCTCATTAATGCCCGCTTCTTTTCTGTATGCACACCTCCTATATTTACATAAGAATCATCTTTAGTATCATCAAATAGGTCACTGCTATATTGTTCTGCATGATTGATAGTTCATGCTCGTTTCCCATTGGGAAATACCACGTTCATTTATTCATGAGAACAGAATTTTGCTGACATACATGTAACTCCAGCAGTATCAGGTTTTTCATACTTCTCTGGTGTGGTTGTACTGTCATCTGCCAATGATACCCTCTCACATTCACTAATAGCACACTAATAACAATATGTTGGAGTGATATGGGGTGCAGTCTTCTTTTGGGCTACTTGCAAAGCCATCATCTTTCTTTCCTAAGCCTACACCGACTCAATGGGTTCAGGATACATATTCAATTGGTGTAGATTTTACAATGTTATGCTTGATGTTTGATTATTTGTTTATATGTTTGTATGAGAACAGGTAATAAGAAAAGCAAGACATAAAACCTGCAGTTGTTTTAAATGGTGTGAGCTTCATTGGCAAAGCATATATTGCCATTTCCTTGATGTCAGCTGTCTTCCTGAATTGCTATTCGGTATAGACAAAACGACAGTTTTGTTCGGGAGGGAGTTCCAGATATTTGACGAGCAGCAGTGAAGGAATGGTAACAGAATTCCAAGCAAAACATTCCCTCCAAGATGCACATGCCAATTACTGCACCAACACATAGCTCTGACTCGCAGGAGCAGCTGCTGTGGGCATGGACTGCAGCGAAATGAAAAAATATGAACAGAGCATCGGTTCCACATCAGGTGTATAACTCGGAGGAAAACTTGCACGTGGAGGTATTCCTGTGCAAGTGTTGTCCTTATCCGATGAGATGCTAGAGATCGCGGATGTTGAAGGTGCTTTGATGAGTTGCTTCACTGCATCTTATAGACGGTACACACTGCTGCCACTGTGCACTAGTGAAGAAGACATTGAATGCTTAAGGTCATAGATTGGCTGCCTTTCAAGCAAGCTCACACAATGTCGCCGAAGCTACTCCTGTCAAAGCAAGGAAGAATACTTCATCAAATGCCTTGTAAATAATGACAAGGCACAAAGCAAGATGGTTGTTGGAGATCAGTCATCTAGGCTGCAGTACATCTCTGCAGGAGTTCCTCAGATTAGTGTCCTAGGCCTAGGCATCTTCAACTGCTTCATCAATGAACTTCGCTCCATCATAAGGTCACAATTGAGGAAATTCACTGTGATTGCGTAATGTTCAGCATCATTCATGACTCCTCGGATACTGAAGAACTCCATGCCCAAATGCAGCAAGACCTGGACAAAATCCAGGCTTGAGATAAAAAAAGTGGCAAGTAACATTCATGCTACACAAATGCAAGGCAATGACATTCTCCAATAAGAAACCATCTAATCATCTCCCCTTGACATTGAATGGCATTATCGTCACTGAATCCTGCACTATTAACATCTGGGGGGTTACCATTGACCAGAAACAGAACTACACAAGTCATATAAATGCTGCGGCTACAAGTGCAAATCAGAATTAGGAACCCTACAGTGAGTAACTCAACATCTTCGTGCCCAAAGCCAGTCCACCATATAGGAGGCACAGTTCAAGAGTGTGATGGAATACTCCCTACTTGCCTTGATGTGTGCAGCTCGAATAACATTAAAGAAGCTTGACAGTATTCAGAACAAAGCAAACAGCTTGATTGGCAGCAGACACCACAACATACACTCCCTCCACCACTGACCCTCAGTAACAGTCGTGCATACTGCCCACAAGATGCACTGCACCGCACTAAAACTTCATCGAAGGCCCTTAGACAGCAGCTTCCAAATGCACGACCACATTCATCTTGAATGTCAAGAACAGCAGATAAATGGGAACACCACCACCTGCATTCCTCTCCAAGTCGCTCACCATCCTGACTTGGAAATGTATTACTGTTCCTTCACTATTGCTTGGTGAAAATCCTAAGTACATTGTGGGTCAACCTACAGCACATCAACTGTAGATTGGCACCACCGTCTCCAGGGCAAATTGGAATGAACAATAAATGCTGGCCCACGTGGTGACCCACACATTGCATAAGTGAATTTAAAAAATTAAAATTCTTTGGGAATCAGGAGGTAAGCTGTTGCCCAGAGAATTTACAGTCTCTAGAGCTATATGAGTAGAAAATAAAATTAATACACTGGTTCCATTAAGCTTCTAGTCAATCATAATCCCAGGGTGTTGATGGTAGGCAATTCAGCAATAGCAGTGCCACTAAATATAAATAGGAGGTTGTTTGATGCATTTGTTGAATATGGTCATTGCCTGACACTCATGTAGGATAAATATTACTTGCTGAATTGCCATCTCAGTCTTTTTACATGACTACTTCCGTATCTGAGGCCTCACAAATGGTACTGAACACTCTGCGATTCTTGATAAACATCCTCACTTCTGACCTTATGCTGGAAAGAAGGCCTGAGGAACTGTTGCAGAAATGTTATGGATTTGAACTGATTAGTCTCCAAGAACCTTAATCATGTTTCATTGTGCAATTTCAACCAAGACAATGTTTCTCTACAATTCCTATTAACTTCAGTTTTGCTTGGGCACTTTGAAGAGTAGATTCAAGGGGTGGCAAATAATTAGGTTGGATTTGTCCTGAGTTTTGTGGATGCTCCTGAGCATTTGTTTTTCATATTTTCAGATAAATTCTGGTGTTGTAGGGGCATCAGAATAGATTGTTCAGAATGTTGTTAAATTCTGGAGCACAAGGCCTAAATACTACAGTTGAGTTGTTGTCAGGGCCAATGGTCTTTCTTGTGTCGGTGACTTCAGTCATTTCTCAATATCATGTAGAATTAATCAAATTGGCTGAAGAGAAGCATCTGTGATGCTGGGGACCTTAGGAAGAGCCTGAGATGGATCATCCACTTTCCACTTCTAACTGATGTAAATATTATGTGAATGAACTTCAGTTAACAAGATTTTTTTGCTGTGCTGCTTTGCTATTTTATTCACAAATTAATAATTCTAATTCAATATTTTCCCTCAGATTAAAAAGATAAACAGGAATTTTCCTGTAAATCAACAGGTAAGTTGAAACATTTAATAAAATCGTTGCCAAATTTGTCAATCAGGTTCACTATATTTTGAATGTGCTTTTAACCTTTGCAGTAAAATGTCCTTGAAATAAATGCTAATAGCCAATAATGATTCCCTATGTGCATTAATTGCTAATAATATGATTATCAATATCATTAATGAAGTTATTCAAGGGATCATTCATTTGGACTGCACCACCAAATAATCTTTTGGGTACTGAATATTTTCTGCTATTTTAAGTATATCTTCATATTCTTTGGTAAGTTAAAATTCACATAGAATAAAAATTGGAATAAACTAATTTTTTTGGTTAGATTCAGTGAATCCTATATTCAAATGCATTTAATCAAGTGTTAAATTTATCAAGGGAGTATGCAATTAAAAAGAACTGGTAATTATAAGTAAAATTGCCAAGAAATGACAGACAAAATCTAATAGGGAATTAAATGTGATCTAAAATATAGGTTTATAACATTTATACATGTGTTTACACTGAGAGTTCCATCACTAGCAAAAGTAGAAAATGAAAAGAAGATAGCAATGTGGCATTATTGACTGAGAAGCTGCTGCCAACAAGGCTTGTTGAATGTATGTATGGGTTCATTTTGAGATTGTTTGTTCTACAGTCAAAGTTATTGAAACCTTGTATAGATCATTTAGAATGCAACATCAGCCAGTTTTGGAGTAGCGAACCTCAAGAGCATTGATGCATTGATGAAGGTTTGGAAAAGAGCTAGAAGAATAATTTCAAAACAAACTCAACATTATGACTTTCACAAGAGGTGAATTTCCATCTGACTAAAAAGATGGAGAGTCATGATCTAATTATTTAAAAAGTACAAAAAGGCAGTTGAGACATAGAGATAAAACACACAGTGTATACACTAGACAGAGTTGTAACTGAGATCAGAAGTTAGTCTTTTGTTCCCTTCATAAATTGTAAGTTTTCCAGACAGGAACCTAGGACATAATTTTCCATCATTGCTGATGTGAGGGCAGGCAGTCCAAAGACATGCAGGTTAGGTTGATTGGCCATGGGAACTGCAGTGTTACAGGGATAGGAAAGGGGGTTGCGTCTGAGTGGACTGCATTTCGCAGGGTAGGTGTGAACTCGAAGGGCTGAATGGCCTGCTTCCACACTGTAAGGATTCTATGATGTTAAGCGTCAACTAAATTGTTGCCCTACTGCCAAAAGAACTTGCTGTATAAAATGCTAATCAGCTTGTTAAGAACTGACTAGCTCACCAGTCATTGGTATCAGATCTGAGGCAAACAGTATCTTCATCCTAAAGACCATGGCAATCAAGGCCTATTCTTCAGGGGATCCAACAATGAGAAAGTCAATATTTTTCTTTTGCTTCTGTGAGTTGGGGATTGAAGTGAGAGGGGATTCAAAGAGGTCAGAGGCAAAGGTAGGATTGTGGCTTTTGGAGAGCCCCTTCCTTGTTCCAATCTCTGTCTCTGATTGCCTGCAGATTGGGGCAAATGGAAGCCATTGTAGCTGTCAATTGACTACTTAAGGGGCTTAATTTCTGACAAGTCAAGAAAGTCCGTAATGGACATTCGTGTCCAACATTTAATTGGTAAGGTGGTGACAAGGGTGTGTGTATATCTCCCCAGGGCCAACTTACCCAGTGATATCCCCTTTTTGCCATCTCTTTTGTTCAACCACTAGGATTGGAAAAAAAATCGCGACAGTAACTAATTGTTTGTTGAGGAACTGCTTCACACCAGAATTACATAATTCTGAGTGGAAATGTGATCAAAGGTAACAGGTCAAATTGTAGAGCTCTTTTAAAAATATAATCAAGTAGTTTGTATATTACAATCTTTACTGTGTTGTCATAACCAAGAAAATGTACTTTGGAAGAATACTTGTGGAAAAAATACTAGCTGGCCAGAGTTGAATATTGTGGAAAAAAAAAACGATTGACCAAATACTTTGGTATTTTACTTCAATCAGTGTGGGGTTCATGAGGAATTCTGCAGAACTTTTCACTCAGGCAACAACAGAAGAGGTTGAAGTTCATGATAGATTTAAATCTATGTGGTCAATGAAAGAATTAATAGGAAATAAATTCTGTTTGAACATGGGTGTTGCTGTCTAGCCCAGTATTTAGTTCCCATCCCTAACTGGTCTTGAGAAGGTAGTGGTGGTGAGCTGCTTTCTTGAACCACTGCAGTCCATTTGGTGTAGGTAGACCCACAATGCCATTTTAGGGAGGGAATTCTGGGACATTAGCCCAGCAACACTGAAGGTACAGCGATTTATTTCCACATCAGGATGTTGATTATTTTGGAGGGCAACTTGTAGGTGGTTGTGTTTTGACTCCCAATTGCTCAGTGTAACCCATTGATCAGTCTGTGCTGTTGTATTTTTTTCATTTGATTATAATATTGATATACTGTCCGCATTTGTGCATATGCCATCAATTTTATCTAGTGGAAATGGCCTGTGACCTAACAGCATGACAAATTTATATTAGTGTTTTATATCCTTCTTGGGAAAACATTATTACAATTCTAAATCAAAGTAGGCTTTTAAATAAAGCTATTGATCAAATCCTGCAGGTGTGCTTCACATGAAAAATCTAACTTCCAGAATCTTTATTAAGAGTTTATGCAAGCAATTTTTAGTATTTTGCTGTGCAATTTTAAAGGAGGGAAATATTGTATGAAAACTGCTTTTTGTTTAACATACTTCCCTAAAGTGTGTCAAAACTATAATTAGGAAATGTTGGTTATCTTTTGAAAAAAAAAACAAGATTATTTATCCCTGTTGTAAGTGTACATTTCAAGGAGAAACATTTGCATCCTTGAGTAACTTTGGAATATAGTTGAGCACATCACAACCTATAAACCCAGGAAAGGCATGCTGCAAAAGAAGCAGCAACCTATGATCATTCTTAAGATAGTTTTACAATTGTGTTTTTGTTTAGAGCTGCTTGTAAGAGTTATCACCAAATCACATTCCTGGACTTGACTGAAATAGGAGCAGGAGTAGGCCATTTTGCCCCATCAAGCCTACTCAAATATTCAATATGATCATAGCTGATCTTCTATTTCAGTGCCATATTCCTGCTTACTCTTCATACCTCTTGATGCCTTTAGTATCTAAAAATAAACTATCAGTCTCTTTCTTGAATATACTCATATTTTCAAGGTTCAGATACTGACATACAGCCAATGTACATGCGCCAGCAATATCTTCTTAGGGGTTCGCACAAAAACCAGGACAGCAATTCTATGGGCTATATGGTCATTTGGCTGCTGTCCAAGAGTCAAACTAAATATACTTGACTTTTCAAACCTTTCCATTTATAGTGGCCCTTTATATTCAATCACCCTCTTAACTGACAAAGAGCCTATGGCAGATGCATTTTAGTTCATTCAATTAATTTAAATTGGATATTACCACAAAATTTGCACAGTCCTTGGACTATATTCTTTATGTAGTTGCAGCACACATTGCACACTGACCTCCCACTAACATCATATGAAAATTACTTCAACTTTCTTATTACAAGCTACATAATTAAAAACTGCATAGCTTTCTTATAAACTGTATTCATACTTGCTCACTGCTTTCAATGTTGGATGCCTGGGTCCCACAAATGTGGTTTCCCCCCCTTGCCCAACACAGCTAAAGATTCCAACCTTTTCACCTGATAGAGGTCTGTGAGTAACTTACTGATAGCTTTAAGTTGTGTCTCTTAAGTGGCCATAGATTGATACGTCAGGGGGTGAAAAGGTGAGTGCCTAGAAAGCCATCCATTGGATTTTCCATGCCACCCCTGGCTCCCGCAACATAGAGGTAAAATCCAGATTAATATAGTGGTTGTGGTAGGACTGCAATGCAGATTCACAGAATTCAACGAATGGGTGAATTTATATTCCCTAGCATATGAAATATGAAGTGATTTGGCTGATTTTTGTTTTTAAGATTTTTCAAGGAATTAATATGGTAGATTGTGTGGGAGGCTGGGACAAGGGAACACATGTCTAGAATCACAGCCTGACCATTTAGGATAAAATATTTCTTCACAAAAACTGTGCAAGAAGAGTGAAACTCAAAATGTCAGAAAGCCTTAAGCTCTGCCTCAATTAATAATCAAATCTTAGATTGATTGATCTTTGTTCACCATGGACTTTGAAAGATATAGAGCCATAATGGTTAATTGATTTAGGAATCAAAACAGCCATGATGCTGTTTGGAACAGTGTATGGGGGAGAACACTTCCTATTCATAATTCTTGTAAAAAACCTGGGGTGGGATGGTTTGAGTATTATTAATTGTTTAACTGCTGGAAATGACAATCAGGTATTATGGCTGAAATAGTTTCAATGCAGGCCTAAATTTTGCAAGGTTGGATGAAAATCAGATTATCCAACTGTTAGGAGAATTTCTTTTATTCATTCAAGAGATGTGGGTGTCACTGCCTGGGCCGATAGCTATTGCTTGACCCTAGTTGCCCTTGCAAAAGTGGTGGTGACCAGCCTTCCTGAACCACTGCAGTCCGTGTGCTACAGGTAGACACAAAATGCTGTTAGGGAAGGAAGACACAGAAGGAACTCTGAAATCTAGAATAATGTCACCCAGTAAAAACTGCAGATTTAGGAGGGGATGGTTGGTTGTAATTACCTTTTGCCAATGAACTGTAAGCTCATTTGTGTGCCTGGTAGTGTGGGAAAAATCTGAAAGTGCAGCTGGTTACTCTATATGTTGTGGACTCCTTTGCAGCAAATTTTACCCTGACAAACTCGAATGTTAGCCTATCCAACAATCTGAGTTCTCTTTCAGACAAGGAGGATTCCAGGGGAGGCTGTAGAGTCAGATATGTCTGATCCCAATCTGAACAGAGAACCAATTTTAGGGTTCTCATTTCCAGACTCGAGGAAGGGGTGGGAGCTCGATAGGTGATCTGAGGAGCCATATGTTCCTAAAGAGGAACAAGTGTAAGGCATGTCCTTATCAAGAAGAGTCAACTCCCAAGATGGGAAGGGCAGATATAATTCAGGAGGCTGATGGTCCAATGCCAGCAAGGTGGTTGTGTCCAGTTTGTGTGGAGCTGATCTGATGGTGGAGTGCTTGTGGGACCAGGAAGAACGCTCATTCTGATGAAAGTTACATACTAAAAAAACAATTGGGGCTTGTAAATGTGGAAATACATGCACTACTAAACTCTTCTACAAAAGGACAACTACTTTCTACTGCCTGCACAGGACCATGCCTCTAATATTTGTTTCTTTAGCTGGTAGTGCCAGGAGCAACATAGTCAAACCAATTCAGATATTAATTCTCACCTTCTTACATTCTAGGGACTAGTAAATGGCAACTGGTGCCTTGTCTTCTGAGAGAAGTGAGGGAAATTGGAGGTGACATGGACAATGATGGTCATTCAAGGTTTGGGGCAGGAGGGCATCATAGCACCACCTGAATTTCCTTGATTCTGTTCCATCACCCATGGCATTGCAGAAGAAAACCAACCTCAAAGTCTTGAATTTTTGAACACTGATCAATAATCTCATCAATAATTTAACACAGTCCTTGCCATTTAACTGCCAAAAGAAACAAGTTTCAACACTTTTTTTTAAACGTGTCAGTCACATCTGCTGACAGAAAATTGAGCTAGACTTTATTTCCACAAATACTTCAGAAGTGAAGTATTGGCACAGTCAACTGACCTGGAAGTGAACTGCCCACAAAAATCAATCACTCTCAGTGGTGTAGATTTCTTCTTTTGTAATGTTGGTTTGAATCTGAGACAGAGTCACAGGAATCTTTAAAGAGCCACAGGGATCTTCAGTGATCCAGGTGCCATGGTGTTATGAAGCATGTTAAGCAGTGGTTTGGGCAAGTTCAGAACCAATAACATTATATTGGAACTGAAGCCACATGTAGACATTTAAAGGACAAAATGATCCAGAGGGGTCTGCCAGCGGTTGTTGTGGCAGCATTTAAAGTCATATTCCCCAGATTATTATCCTAGATCTCTTAATTATTAGTTCAGTGACATTACCACTATGCTACAAAAGTAAGTGACAGAGATAGAATGGGGATAGTTCATAATTAAGTTTAATAAATGTTGATGAGAATTCTAAATTGAAGGGGTTGTGTTACTGGAATCAGTATGTATTTATATCATAAGAATATTAGAATAAATGAATAAAAGAACTTAGGAAAGCAGGCATAGTATCATAACATCATTTAGAAAAAATAACATTTCTGATCTCATTTGGTAACATTGTGGACAAACTTTTGCAGGGATAGCAGATGCCCCATGCTAGGGCTAGAAGCAGGGGTAATTCAATTTTGGTGGGTGGCACTACCCAGTCTAGGAGAGAACTGCCAGTCCAAACAATGGGTCAGCAGATTAGCAGCTTCAGTAGCAGTACTGTTGGTGGTGGTCATTGCACGGGCGGCACCCACAGGATGAGGATGAGACGTGGGGTTGGTGAAGGGTTAACTGAAGGCAGGTAGCTCTATTGTCATGGAAGTGACTGTTTTGCTTCTGGGGACAGCACCTCCATAGACCATTGAGTATCTAAAGAGAAGGAATACTTTAATCCTCTGGAAGTCCACAGGGTTTATGTGATGATTTCCTGCAGTGACAAGCCCTTCTGATATTGGCCAAATACGTTTAGGACATGGGAAACTCATTCGTAACTCAATTGGTCCACCAGCAGGTGACAGATCTGCCACCCTTTCCACTGCTTGCAGAGTGACAAGGCAATGGGAGAATGTTGGTACCCTGGTGCCTTACTATTTCATTTTCCAAACTACTCATGCCACCAACTCATTGCTGACAGATCCAGAAATCTCTAGTCTGTGATACAAAGCACAGTTTGATTTAATGTTATTTCTTTTCATAACTCCAAAATATCTTAGTGGCAAATGGATTGAAAGATGTATTGACAATTGTCTGAAGAATTGATTTTTGGAAATTAAATTTGATTTAAACACAAATTTTGGCTTTACAAACATTTCTATACCCTTAAGGACAAAGAAAACTAATTCAGTTTGAAGTGCACGATAATTATACACCTAAAAGGCCTTCATAAGCAGAAGAAATCATGTGATATGAAATGTTTTTCAATAAGTGCCCTATGCATCATTTTAACTGCACCCTCAAGTTATTAAAATGTAACACCAGTCCATTTTTGATTTCTTTTTGTCAGATAATCTACATGGGCTGGGTAGAAGACCGGGAGCCAGACTCATTGCAAGACAAACTATACACACCAAAGTATTTAGCTGTGAGAGGCTCTTGCCTATACAAATTTACAGCACCTCCGGTATGTAATATTGTTCAGTTTTGACTTATTCAATATACATTTTTAACATAATTTTGCAAGTTAAAAATATGTAGCCAATGTGTTTTATTGAGTATGATGAGGTACTACACTGACACATGCTGAATAATGTGAATTCAGTATTATGACCTGCATTTATACATTTTATCCTTTGCAGTCATGAAGGAGGAATAATTTATTTACCTTTTAACAAGTCTAAACTAAGCATAATTCTAATGCAGATGTAAATTGAGGCATGTCTTTATTCCAAGAGTAAATAATCAATCAAAAATGTACAACATAAATTTTAAATCAATGCAAATTTTACTGTTGGATAAATTAATTTTAGACTAAATAGTGCTAATGATCTTGTTGCCAATTATTATTGCCGCTGAGCTTGCTACTGTAGTCAGTAGTATTGAAAAACTGAATTCAGCTAGAGTGTAATCACTAGGCCTACCCTTCGAACACTATTGTTTCATGAACAGAACTATTGCATAGCCATAGTTCATGAAAGCCTATCGCAATGCTTTAGTGTCCATTTGGCCCTTTGTGAATAACAACCTTTTATTTTACTATAAAGAACTTAACCTGTCATTAAGATTTTAATTGTTACATAGCTAATCCATATGTTGTCTCTACAACATAAGGGCAGATTGCAGCAAAGTGGCCAAAGATGTAATCAAGAAACTTTCCAACGTGTTATATCTGCTTTGTTGAAAAGCACCTCCAATTGCAAGATTTTCCTTCTGGGGAGTGTTATGGAATTGAGCTTATTAATCCTAGAAGTGGAGTGTAGGCATCCACAGAGGAGAGCACATGTTGACGCAGTCTGGGTAGAAGGCCTGCCTCAGTTCTCTGGGATTTTGCACCATTGTTCTTAAAAGATTTTTGACAATCTAGTCCCTCATGCTCCCTACCATCCTATAGCCCTTTATAATCTCCGTGGCAAACGCATAGCCATTTATGCAGTATCCACTGTGGGAAAACCTCAGGAGTCATAAGGAGATGAAATAAATTTCTAAAAATCTAATATATCTCCACTTTACAGAGCTAAAAGTGAAAAATCCACTGATAGAAACAGCAAAGATTTTAAATTTTCTCCAGTAGCTAATGTCTTAAACAAATTTCATCCATTGATAGGTGTTAAGCTGATAATCAGGCTGGGAACGTATACCAACATTTCCTGTAAATTTTGCGACTGCCTGCATGCTCAGTTGCTCCAACCTCTATATACGATAATTAGTGTCAGCACGCTGATCACAGCATTGATTTCTGGTTCTGGGAGTTGTTGCTACGCACAGACCTTGGAGGCTCACACAGCCAGAAATAAAATTATAGGGAGTGCTGAATCCCTGTTGAGATTATTTTAACTTTCAAAACTCAATGAGCATTCATTATAAATGGCCCTTAGATAAAGGTTAAGAATGAACTCTATTAAAGCTGGATAGCAGATGCTACAGTGCTGGATTATGAACCAAAGCAATCCAGCGGAGGTATTTCTTTCAAAATTACTGATAGTTTCTTTTAGCACGAGAGCTTCTTATGGTGCAGTGTTAGTACCCCTATCTCTGAGCCAGGAGGCCTGGGTTCAAATCCCACATGCTCCAGAGAAGTGTAATATCATCACTGAACATGTTGATTAGAAAATTGAAGAGCAGGAAATTTTAAAAAATGAACTTCCAATTGTGACAATTAAATAGAACTTATCTTTCTTTCTGGGGAATTTCCTCAATAAATTGGTGACTCCTACACTGCAATTAAAGGATCTTGCAGTGGAGGCTGTTTGAACTCAACAGCCCTTTCTTCTATGACTTAGTAAATACCTTGCAAGTAGAGTCATTTACAGCACAAAAGAAAGCCATTCAACTCATCAAGCCCAGTCTGCAGATTAATCCCCTTAGGCCTCCAGGTTTATTTCTTTCAAGTTCCTTTCCAATTTCCTTTGGAATCATTGGTTGTTTTCTAACTTTTTTCTGATCAACCTGTTCAAATATATTATTACATACCTCTGGAACAGGTGGAACTTGAATTCAGACCTCCTAGCTTAGAGATAGGGGCACTACTTTGTTGCTTTCAGAGTAGCAGTTGTTCCACGTTCCATCGACGATATCCTCTTTTTAGTTATAAATGAAATAAAATCTCCCATGCCCCATTCTTCATGTTGTTGCTCCTTTAATGCTGCCAAATATGTGATTTGTAAATATTTTCTGAAATTACAGCATATAAACAAAAGTTACCATATTAAATGAAACATGTTATTAATCCACCTATCAGGAATAATTCAAAATACAATCAGAATAATTTGAATGATAAACTAGTAATGATCCAGATTTGGTTGAAAGTTAGTAATCAAAGGTGAATGTCAGACAACTTTGCCAAAATGTGGTTTTCAATTCTATGGTTTATTAGCTGCTTCATTGGAAAAAGAAATAAAATTGTTTATGGTCTTTCTTCCCACAAAAAAATCTTCTTGTTTAGACTATTTCTAATATACTTATATTTTATTTTCTCTTTTGGTGAACTAAAAGTTAAAGGAAGGGATGCCAGTTCTGGAGAAGGAAATACTTCTCTAGGAAATACATAGCTTTACATAGATGCTTTACATCCATGATTTACGTAGACCTCTTGACTAAAATATCTTCAAGTTAAAAAAAATCACCGCAGATGCTGGAGTTTTTGAAATAAAGAAATTTGAAAGAAACATGTTTGGAGCAGGAGATATCGATGTTGAGGTTCGCAGTTCATATGGGTTCAGTATGATGGTCTGGATGGCCAAAGTCACAATTTGAGTATTTCCTCATGATCCACTTGTGCAGTAAGTTACCAAAAATTCCTTGGTCTGCCATCAAGCAGTTGAGAGTTGTATAAATTTTCTGTGCAAGTTTAAAACTTCGGACTTCAGCACATGGGTCACTTACCATGTTGCAGCTTGTGATTGTGGAATATTGCACAATCTTAGCATGTTACATTGCCTTTTCTGTTGCAAAGGTATAACTAAAGTTAGTTCAAAAGTGGCTACCTGATGTGAGTCCGCATCTTAATCTCAATTAGTGCAATTTATATAAGAGAGATGGTGATGATGCTGGGATGAAACTTTCTTTCTTATTTCATTTGGAAAATTGAGAACCGGAGAACTTTGGAACACATTTTTGGAACTGCTAACGTGGATTTTGATGACGTTTCAGCAATTTGAAAGATTGTTCTGTTTGCACCTTGTGTACAGGTACACATTGAGTCAGCACAATAGATAATTGAAGGAAAATGGCTTTGAAAGTGTATTTAGAAACAACGGATTTCAACTCTTAGAAAGTGGGTTGTGCTCTAGATAGACCCACGATGCTCTGAGGGAGAGAGTTCCAGGATTTTGACCCAGTGGCAATAAAGTAATGCCGATATATTTAGAAGTCGGGATGGTAAATAACCTGGAGGAGAACTTGCAGGCAATAGTGTTTTCATGTATCTGCTGCCTTTGTCTTTCCAGATGGAAATTGTTGTGGGTTTGGAACGTGGTGTCTAAGGATCTTTGGTGAATTTCAACAGTGCATCGTATTGATAGTCCCCACCACTGTTACTAAGCATAGCTAATGGAAGGAGTGGATGTTTGTTGATTGGTACCGATGAAGCAGGCTCCTTTGTCCTGAATGATCTCAAGCTTCTTGAATGTTGTTGGAGCTACACCCACCTAAGCAAGTGAGGAGTATTCCTTCACATTCTTGGCTTTTGCTTTGTAGATGGTGGAAGAGTCAGGAGAGTCAGGAGGTGAGTTACTCGCTGCAGTACTCCTAGCCTCTGACCTGTTCTTGTAGTCACTGTAATTATATGGTAAATCCAGTTGAGTTTCTGGTCAATCGTAACCCCAATGAGATTGATAGTGGAGGATTCAGGGATGGTAATGTCATTGAATAACATGGAGCAATTGTTAGGTTGTCTCTTATTGGTCATTGCCTGGCATTTGTGTGGAGAAAATGCGACTTGCCACTTGCAAGCCTCATTGCATTTGGGCATGGACTGCTTCAGTATATGAGGAGTCACGAGTGGTGCTGAATATTGAGGAGTCATCAGCAAACATCCTCACTTAGGACGTTATAATGGAGGGAATGACATTGACGAAGCAGCTAGAAATGATTGGGCCTTGGACGCTACCCTGAGGAACTCCTGCAGAGATGACTGGAGCTGAGATGACTGACCTCCAACAACTACAATCATTTTCCTATGTGCTAAGTTTGACTCCAAATCCAATTCTCCAAGCGGAGAATTTTCCTTTGATTCCCAATGGTTACAGTTTTCATAAGACTTCTTCATGCCCCATTTGGTCAGATGTGACTTTGATGTTAAAGGCAGTCACTCTCACCTCACCTCTGGAATTCAGCTTTTTTGTCCATGTTTGAAGCAAGGCTAAAATGAGGTCAGGAGCTTTGAGACCCTGGCAGAACACATACTGGGCACCAGTGAGAAGGCTATTGCTGAGCAGATGCAACTTGATAGCACTGTTGATGACACCTTCCATCACTTTACTGACGCTTGAGAGTAAACTAATGGGGTAGTAATTGGTTGTGTTGGATTCATCCTGCTTTGTGTGTCCAGGACATTCCTGGGAAATTTTCCACATTGTCAGGTAGATGCCAATGTTGTATTGGTATTGGAAGAAGACAAATGAAAGTTTTCACATTTAGCTGGAAGTTAGTAAAGTAGGAGATGAGGATAAAGTAGATGATTTCTCATTATATTAAGAGTGGGTATTTTTGACGCAGTTTTTGAAACACCCGAGTTCTATGGAATATGCTGATGTTCATGAAACTCGGAACTTTTATAATGGCACAATAATAAAATTGCACTGAAAGTTATGTTTCGAGAAAGGAAAAGGATGCTAAATGACACTGTTGCAGAAAGGAAAAGGGTGCTAAATGACACTGTTGCAGATTTTATTCTTGGATTTAAGAAACTCACCTTGCTGTAGGTAAGGCATAAATTTGAAATCAGCCTTGGAGACACCTTCTTATAAAATTCCTATAGTTCGCATTTTTTGATCAATGACAATAATTTGACATGGAAGGCAGCCTCTAATGTAGCTACAGTGATAAAAATGATAGGAAGAGATAGTTGTAATGATATTCTCTCATAATATCCTTTTTTTCTTGTCCTAAACAAGTCTGTGTTCTGTGAGAATGTGATGATTATAAGTCAAATAGTTCCACAGGTTGCTAGATGTTAACATTTAGTTTTGCTTTACAATAATGCCAGGGCTTATTGCAAGTTTTTTTAACAGGTCACTTAAGACAGCTTTGGGGTCATAGAAGAGCAGTTCAAAAGATTGCAGACAGGAACTGAAGGTTAGTGAGTTGAAGAAACAGAAACAGCATTAGACTCTATATTAGGCAGTGCTGCTGTTAGCTTGCTGCTAAAGTCACCTGAACAATGCAAGCTCTGTGTCATTGCAGTACTCGGTGATTTCATGCAGCAGGTCAGTAGCTCTGGGTTTCAGGGTCAGGAATGTTCTGGAAGCTATGCGGACTCAGAAGAATCTTTGTGCACTAATAAGTCAACTTGGCTGAGAGTTGAGGGTTGAAAAACCACAAGCTATATTTGCTTGTTACAATTGAGCAAACTTAGAGCTCAGGGAGAACCTAGGGTAGCTTTGAACATGAAGTAAGCTGTCAGTGAAAAGTTGGAGTTATGTCTCTGAAAAAGTACTGGGGTGCAGATTTCAGAGTTCATGGTGCATGGACCCAGGGCAGGGAAGTAATGGACCAGAATAGGAGCAGTTGTTGAGACAGCCTGTCACTGAGTGGCTTTTGAGAGGTAGTCTCAAACCCAATTTGGCAAATGTAGAAAAATGTGATCTGTTGTGAAGTTTAATGAAATTTGGTGACCAACTGTGTCATTAATGTCTGAGAGCAGTTTCTGAGATTGCTATAGGATCTGTCTTAATTGCATTTGATATTTTTACATGTGCTGTGTTGGGGTACTCAATAACAGTATATTACTTATTTTGACCACTTGTTAATTCTGGGTATTAGAAATACATTGTTCATGTTTTGTAGATTCAATTACTGGTCTAAATTATATAGCAGAGTCTTGTGTTTTTTTGTTAAAAATCATGGTTTATTCTCGTAGTTAGTCCTTTGAATCTCATGTTTTATATATCTCTAACCAGTTTAGGATCATAGGATAAATGTGCCGATTTGGTCTGAGATCATAATACAAGGCTGAATTTTCCTATATTCAAGAATAGTGTGTTTTCCAGTGAGAGTCATGACAATCCATCAGCGAAGGACACCTCTTTTTACAGCCAGACTTTTATTCTTCACCTCATCAATTGTGTATTCAGGATCCACAGTGCCCATCTCATTGAATTGCACAGGATGAGAAGTAGAAGTGCTCATCACTGCTTGGACCTTCTGGCATTCATATTGCTGGTGCCATATTTAACACTGGGAGTGAGATAAAGTGAAAAAAAAGATTTTGGAAAAAGATGTGAGAATTTATTTACGATTACAAAACCCTAAACTCACCACTGTTCGTAAATCATTTGATTTTGTTAAATTTTATCTTTCTGAACAAACAAAAATAAATTACATTTAATCTTTTGTTCAACATTCTATTGATTGTCACAAATGCTAATCTTGTTCAAGTCATGTTCTGTATTAAAGCTAAATGACCCAAATAATTAAATATCTAATTCATTTCTCAGGTGACCACATTGGATTGGACAAAAGCAGTGAGGAGTTACACAGTCTATGAAATTATGTGCAAAATTCTGAAGGTATGAGCAAGTAGACTGTGTTGGCATTTACAGTAGTGTACTGATGTGCTAATTTACTTACCAGCAAACATGACTCAGAACCATGTATAAAGCTGTGAAATTTCAGAATATTGCCAATGAGCTGTTTTAGTCTTTGAAGCTTCTGACATCTAGTGACAAGTGAGGCAGACAGGCCACATGCTTCTGTCTATTTCTGCAAAATATATTACCCTACAGTAGGTTCACCAGAGGCTATAGCTTGTAGGATACCACTGAACGGGCAGGGAAAATGGCGGAGAGGATAGGATAGCCTTACTGATAAGAAACAAAATCACTTCAATATGGAGAGGAGATATAATGAAGGAAAAGCTTCCAGTGGAGACCTTATGGGTAGAACTGAGGAAATGTAAAGGATGTAAAACTGTAATAGGTGTTGTGTATCAACCCATTTCTAGCTGCTGTGAAGTGCTAGATTGTATAAATGCAGAAATTCAATAAATGTGTGGCAAAAACAGTAGCATCAATAGGCAATTTTAAATTTAACAGAGATTTGGAGAGGCCGATAAACACCTGTCAAAAAGGCAGTGAATTTCTGGAGTGTGTCCAGGACAGTTTCCCACAACAATATGCCCTGGCTGCAACAAGGGGACAAGTAATATTGAATTTAGTAATGAGTGGGATTTAATTAGTAATCTGATTGTGTGTGAACATTTATCAACTAGTGATAGTAACATTCTGGAGTTCAATGTAGCATTTGTCACTGGAATTTCAGGTTTAGGTAATGAGATGAGACAAGACAGTCTGTAGTAAAATGAGTAAAACAGGTGAAGAATAAAAGAGGATGTTTAAAGAAACATTTAATGCAATACAGAACCAGTTTAGACACCTGAAAAGGGAGAGCTCCACTTCAGCCATTAACAACTAAAGATATAAGGGACAGCATAAAACTAGAAGAAAGGACTTACAAAATTGCAAAAAAGGGCAGAGATCCTGCTGAATGACAAAGACACAAAGACCAGCAAAGGGTCACAAAGCAGATTATAAGAGCTACTAAAAGGGATTATGAAAGGAAACTTCCAGGGGACATCAAATTGATAATTAGAAATTTTATAGCTACAAAAAGAGAAAGCAAGTGGTCGTAGCAATTTTGGCCCAGTAAAGACAGAAAGTGACGATATTGTTAGTACCTTTGGGGAAGTGGCAGACAAAATGAATAATAACATTGCCTCAGTATTTGCAGTAGAAAAAGAAGCTAGCTTGCCAGAAATACGGACAAAATTAATCATGGATCGAGGACTAAATAAAATGAAAATAAGTAAAACAACGATAATGATGAAATAAATGCAATTAAAACATAACAATCCGCAGGACATGGTAGTTTCCATCTGAGGGTGTTAAAGGAAATATTGTAGATGCCTTCATGATAATCTTTTGGAGTTTCCCAGGTTCGGGAGTCATCTCTTTGGATTGGAAAACTGAACAGTCACTCTGCTTTTTAAGAAGGACGGAAGAGGAAAACCAGGAAATTACAGACCAGTTAGACAAACATCTGTGGTGGGGAAATTGTTGGAGTCTATAATCAACGATAGGGTAACTGAACACATCAAAAATTTTCAGTTAATCAGGGACAGCCAGGATGGATTCATGACAGGTAGTTCATGTCTGACAAACCCCATTGAATTTTTTGACGAAAGTTATGGACAGGGATATTGATGGTCTGTGGATATTGTTTATTGAAGAAGACCTTTGATAAAGGACCACATAAGAGGTTTTTAAGTCAGGTAGAAGCCCACAGAATTGAAAGCAAATTACTGACATGATTGGAAAATTGGTTGAGTGCAGATGACAAAGTAGGGATAATGGCTAGATACTCAAATTGACAGGATGTTACTAGTGATATCCCACAAGGATCTGTGTTAAGTCCTCAATTATTCACCTTATTTATTAATTACTTGGATAATGGGATAGAAAATTATGTATCCAAATTTGCTGATGACATAAAGTTAGGCAGCATTATAGACAATGTAGATTATAGCATAAAATTACAAAGGGATATTGATAGACTAAGTGAATGGGCATAACTGTGGCAGATGGATTTCAATGTAACCAAACGTGAGATTGTCTATTTTGGACTGTATTTCCTAGATGGTTTGAATTTGAATACACGGGATGTCCAAAGACACTTGGGAGTTCATGTGCATAGATCTTTAAAATGCCACAAACAGGTGTGAAAAATAACAGCCGTTATATCTAGAGGACTGGAGTATAAGGATGCAGAAGTTATGCTGCAGTTATACAAGACTCTGGTTAGACCCCACTTAGAGTACTGTGAGCACACCTGTGCACCACACCTTAGGAAGGTTATATTGTCCTTGGAGGGAGTACAATGTAGGTTTGCAAAAATGATACCTGGACTACATGGGTTAAGTTCTAAGGAGTGGTCATACAAATTAAGCCTATTTTCTCTGGAATTTATAAGATCCAGGAGTGTTCATGTTGAAGTCTTCAAGATATTAGCAGGGAAAGACAGGGTAGATAAAGATAATTTATTTCCATAGTTTGAAGATTCTAAAACTAGGGGGCATAGTCTAAAAAGTAAGGCCAAACTGTTTGAAGTAGATATTAGGAAGCACTTCTGTGCACAAAAGGTGGTAGAGGTTTGGAACTCTGATACACAAGTGGCAGTTGATGCTAGATCAGTTGTTCATTTTAAATCTGAGAAAGGTTTCTTTTTGTTAATCAAAGTTATTAAGGGATAAGGTCCATAGAGAGGTATATGGAGTTAGTCTACAGATTAGCATTGATCTCTTTGAATGGCACAACAAGCTGAAGGGGCTGAATGGTGTATTCCTGTTTCTTCGTTCATTTGTTCCTCTGTCCTATGTTCACAATAAGAATGGCTGACCAGGAAACTGGCCAGTTCTTATCGCCTGTCATAGGAGTATTGGAAAGATTTACAGGTTGATAATTTCTGTGGTCATGAAGTCATGGAGTTGGGACTGAAACCGAGAGCTTCTGGATCAGAAGCAGAGGCAATATCCTCTGCATGACAAGATCTTCTCTCCAGCTGTCATTGCTGCTTCAAGTATTACCTTATTCAATTTATTTAATAGGCTGAAGGAAATCTGAGTGCTCAGAAATGAATTCCTTACTGTATGTTGCTGATGTTAAGTATTTGTACATTCATATTCAAAAGCTTCATTTTTAAATTTTACTTGCTTAGACTCTGTTTTGTCAAAGGTGAAACATGAGCAGCAATTGAAAGGCAGAGTTTGATGTATTTTATTTAGCTTTTGTGCAGTATAGGAATGTTCTGAAAGACAGTGCTTCGTAGCTTTAAAACAGTTTTGTAAGTGAACTGACTGATTGCATTAATCTTCTATTAGTGGAATTCCTTTACACTTCTTTTCACTTTTAAAATTAGCAATTTTTCCACTTCAACGGATTTACTGTATTATAAAGTAGTGAAAATCTTTTGTGTAAATGTGTCTTTTATCACCACATCTAAGAGTCTTTGAGAGACAAAGTCAAGTTGCAGGCATGTGGTCATCAGGAAACTACAGCTCAAAGAAGTATTTTGTGCATTTTTGTTTATTAAAGAGAAAATAAGTATTTGCAGAAAATCACTATCATCGTATCTTGCCACTGTTCCATTTGGAGACTCCTGAATTTCTGGGACTCATCTCTGCAAGCCTGCTGTTGCTCATTTAGCGGACATTTATAATGGCTAGTATTATGGAGGTGGCTTTGAGGTACAAAGCACATGGAGTTTTGAGGCTGTTTTGTCGCATGAAAATGTGACTTTGCAACTCTGTGGACAGTAATTGTAATGATGGACAAGTTTCTAACTTATGGCAGAGAGAATTTCTGTTCTGCATATTAACCATTGACTTTCTTTTCTGCAAGTAACGACAATAAAATAAAACAATTCCGATGACAACCCATGGATGTGGGAAAATCTTGACAGTGCAACCCGGGAAAATATTTGCATACTGAATTTGATTCAAATTGTTATTGTTCATTTTACACTACATTTAACTTCAGCTGGAACAAACAGATTCACCGGAGATCTCCCCCACAGCTGCCCAGTGCCATGATTAACCATTAGATTTACTTTCTCACTTTCGTTTGGCAAAACTTCCACAGAAGTTTATTAAAGTTAAACTTACATTTAATGTTAATTTAACATGAAGCTTAATTGAATACATTTTCTAAATTGTATAATTACCTAAAATAAGAAGCTGCGTAAATCACATTTTTAAAAAAACTATTAAAATCCACAAATCATGCATTCTATATACTAGAAATGATGCCTACTAACGATGATGGACAGTGCAAAATTACACAGTATTGCTTACATGGAAAAACATGGTTTTGTCCATCCAGGCCATATTGCTATTTCTGCATGAGCAGGAAACTTTCCTGTGCCTATCCTGTACTTTTGCTTCTCATGATGCTCTTTATCCTTACTTCTTTCAAGACATTGTTAGCCTATTCCTAAATTTTCAACTACCTGCTTCGATGGGAATCAGTGGTTCAAAATGAGATGAAGGTATTAGGACATCAACTTTCCCTGGCAAGCCTGCAAATGGACAAGCAGCAAACCCAACTATTGCAACTACAATAGAGATAACAAGGTGAAGAGCTGGATGAACACAGCAGGCCAAGCAGCATCAGAGGAGCAGGAA
>NC_063335.1:66119902-66140153 GCF_021869965.1 Rhincodon typus | reverse complement strand
GCTGCTTGGCCTGCTGTGTTCATCCAGCTCTGCACCTTGTTATCTCACTACATCAGTGCTACCTCCTTCAAGCTGTATGTACCTCCCAGGAAGATCAGGGTATTTGCTGCCCAACTGTGGGGGTTATATATATGGACTGTAACAACCCAGCTGCTCTCCACTTGGACAATGAAGATTCATGCTGCCAACTGCCCCTCATCCTTTCTCCTCAAATACCTTCATGTGACATTCAAATTGCTTCACGCTGTGGAATACACATTGAAATACCCTGAATGAAATTGTACAGACAGAAATTTTATTTTGCAAAAATACACTTTATTCATCCACTTCTTGGAACCCACAGCAACCCAGGAGGATCCTCTTCACGAAGAAGTTCCAGTCGTTCTGAGGAAAGGTCACTCGACCCAAAACGTTAACTCTGACTTCTCTCCTGCTGAACTTTTCCAGAAATTTCTATTTTTGTTTCTGACTGACTGCGTTCCTTCTGCCACAGTCACCCTGACTATGTTCCAAACAGCCTTGCCTGGGGCTTAGGCATTTGCTGAGGTCACAGCTGTGGTTGGCCACACACTGAACTGACATTAGGCTGAAGCCTGCATAAAATCCACCAATAGCAGCTCAGCTCAACCTCCAACATCTTAGCCAAAAGGCTAAGATACAATCCCTACAGACATATATGCCCCTTTAACCTCATAATCCTCACCAATTCCTTCAATTTGACTTTAACAAAGCAGTGCTGGTTGTCCTTAACTAACCCATGTTTGACCAAGTGACTATTAATTTTATTCCAAGTTGTCATTTCTAAAAGCTTTCACGCAATAATGTTTAAATAGACTGACATATTGTTGCTGGGTTTATCCAGCCACCAATTTTTTCTGAAGAAGGTTGTAACATTGACAGTTCTGCATTCTATTCAATTTGTGCCCGTATCTAATGAGGATTGTGAGGATATAGCCAATCCCTCTATAATTTCCACATCTTACAGTAGAGTTGGATGCTTCTTATCCATTCATGTCATCAACTTCAAGTACAGCTAGCCTGTCAAATGCTTTGTGTATTGCTTTGACATCCATCCTAGTCCAACAGTTTTCTTCCATTATGTCAGAGGACATTGGAGAGAAGGTCTTAAGATAATTAAGAGAATAGAAAAGTTATTATGAGAAATTGCAAGGTGGGTATAAGGAGCACAAGTTCAAACTTGTAAAAGATAAGCTTCCTGTTAGAAAATCTTTTTCCCCCACAAAGACTGCACAACATATAGAGTAGACTTCTAGACCGGTGAAAATAAACACCCCTTAAACATTTAAGAAATAGTTAGATGCTGCAGTGGAGACCTTACTGAGAGGATGCATTAACTTGTAACAAATGGCCTCCATATCATCTACTGACAATTCAAATAATATCTGGCATGATGACCTCAAATATATGTCAGTCTGACTGTGTTTCTTTTGTTGATCATCAGATTTTTTTATTATGTGTTTCAGTACAAACTCTGTGACCAGAAGCTGTACAGTATATGCAATACTTTGTTTCCTACTCTTTCAGTGTAAGACTTATGCTTGTGTGCTGGAGAGTCACCTCATGGGACTGACAATAGACTTCAATATGGGTTTTGTATGCTTCGATGCTGCATCAAAGGTAAGAAGTTGAAGTTTGCCTTTTCACTAGCAATGATTTAGTTAGAAATTCTTACTCAACATTCAAGCACAAAAATATCAATTGAGTTTATAGAGCTTTATCACAAAGCTGCCTAAAAAATAAATCAAGGTGCACTTTAATTAGATATCCTCTCAGAAAATCCTTTGTATCAGATATTTGCAGCCACATGGATAACTTAATATGAACAAATTCCCTATTGTATACAAACTGTGATAAGTCTGTATTTTTAAGTATATTTCTTGTTTAGTGATGTGAGTGATGAAGGTTTGAAGTATTATGAATATTAATTTATTAATAATGAAAAATAAATTAAGTAACACATAAAGGTAGCATGGCAGTCGGTGTGTTGTGGCTGTAGATTGTGGGAACTCTTGGACTCCTGTGTAAGCCACAGTTAAATGTCTGCATTGCCTCTGCAACGGGAGGACTGTTGTGGAGTTACAAACATTGCGATACATCAGGGAGGGAAAGGGTTACCCTTTAGATTGAGGTCTTCTAATTTGCTGCATGATCAAGAATAGGAAGTAATGACTACAAGTGAGGCAAGTAATGGAATCGAGAAAGCAGGAGCCTCAGGTTATGCAATAGTTTTACAACTTGTATGGATCAGGCTTGATCTGCAGTGTGGATGGGCAAACTGACTGGGGTACGCAAAACTGTTTCCAGTGAGTGAAGTTGACAGAAATCCAGTAGACGTCGATCGTATAGATGGGGAATGAACATACTGCTCTGCAGAAAGGAATGAGAAACTGTTATGTTGCCTGCCTAATCCCAGGGATCAGAACACCTGTTCTGGACTGGAGAGGAACTTTGATTGTGAAGAGGGTGATATGGCTGTCGTGGTTTGTGAATGTAACAACAGTATAGGTAGAACTAGGTAAGAGGATCTGCTGAGGGAGTATGAGCAACCAGGGTCTAGTTAAAAATCAAAACTTCAACAATAACAATCACTGGATTGTAACTTAAGCCATGAACAAATCAAAGTAGGGTAAATAAGATTAAAGAGTTCAGTGTGTGGTTCACACATTGGTGTGGGAGAAATAGATTTTGACCAGGACAAGTCGGGAGACTGATTGGGACTGGTTTCAGCTGAAAGATCTCCTTTACTTTTCAGTTCTGACCAAAAGTCATACAGGATTTGTGATGTTAACTCTCCACAGATTGTGCAAGTCCTGCTGAATTTCTCCAATATTGTCTGTGTTTGTTTCAGATTTCTGATATCTGCAGTGTTTTGCTTTTACATAAGGCAGTAGTCAGAACATGGCTGGAATACTGTGAAGAGATTTGTAACAGATATAGATGGCCTGGTCAGATGGGCTATACGAGGGCAAATAGAATTTAATCCTGAAAAATGTGAGACCAAATGCAGATTGGGTGACTGCTTTGCAGAACACCTCTGTTCTGACAGTAGGAATAACCCCGACCTACCGGTTGCTTACCATTTCAACAAATCACCTTGCTGTCATACTAACATTTCTGACCTGGGCCTGCTGCATTGTTCTAATGAGGCATGACATGAGTTTGAGGAACAACACCTCATTATCTGCTTTGTCACTTTACAGCCTTGAGGTCTCAACATTGAATTCTATAACTTCAGAAACTAATCATATTATGTCAATTCTCCATTTTTCTTACACTTTATTGTTTGTGTCTTGTTTACTTTGCTCTTAGTAGAGAAGACCAATTTCTTCACTTTCAAACATTAATTTATATCCATTTTACACCTCCTTGTTGCTATCGGCAACATCAACAATTCCTTTGTCTTTTGCACTGGGCCTCTACACCATCTGCCCCTTGCTCCTCCTCTGCCTCTTGTCAAACGTATTAAAAAATTTCCAATACTTTTCAGTTCTGACCAAAAGTCATACAGGATTTGTGATGTTAACTCTCCACAGATTGTGCAAGTCCTGCTGAATTTCTCAATATTGTCTGTGTTTGTTTCAGATTTCTGATATCTGCAGTGTTTTGCTTTTACATAAGGCAGTAGTCAGAACATGGCTGGAATACTGTGAAGAGATTTGTAACAGATATAGATGGCCTGGTCAGATGGGCTATACGAGGGCAAATAGAATTTAATCCTGAAAAATGTGAGATGTTGTGTTTGGGAGGACTAACAAGATAACGGAGTACATGTTGAATGCTTGTACCTTAGGAGCTAAAGAGAATCAAGAGAGACTTTAGTGTGCATGTTGGATGATCCTTGAAGGCAGCAGGACAGATAGATAAGGTGGCTGAGAAGGTGTATGGCATACTTGCCTTCATTAGTCAAGGCATTAAATACAAAAGCAAGAAAGTTATGATGAAGTTATATAAAATGTTATTTAAGCTGCGACTGGTGTACTGTGTGCAATTCTAGTCACTACACCACAAGAATGATGTGATTGTACTCGAGAGGGTGCAGAAGAGATTCACCAGGATGTTGCCAGAGCTGGAATGATTAAGCTATGAAGAGATACTGGATAGGAGTTGTTTTCTTTAGAGCACAAGAGGCTGAGGTGGTATCTGATTGAGGTGTACAAAGTTCTGAGGGGTGTAGAGAGAGACCTTCCCCTTATTAGAGGGATCAATAATGAGGGAACACAGTTTTAACTTAAGGAGCAGACCAGATTTGAAGAAACATATATTTACTGAGAGACTTATGGGTATCTGGAAGTCACTTCCTAAAAGGATGGTCGAGATGCGAATGCTCAAGACTTTAAGAATGATTTAGATGAGCATTTGCAATGCCATGGCCTACAAGGCTATGGACCAAATCCTGGAAAATGGGATTCAAACAGATAGATATATGTTGACCAGCGTCGACATGATGACATGATGGGCTGAAGTTGAGGGATGTAGGGGGATAAGGGACATACCAGCAATATAATCAGCAGCAGCCATTCCAAACTCTAACCTAATTAAAGGTGTCAGTATCTGACCTAGTGAAGGGCATGGGAGACAGCCTTGGCAGTGCTACTTCTGAGTCATCTGTTCTTTGTTCATAAGAAATGTTAGAGGGAAAATCCTGTGGGACCAGCCACTTGGATGCCAACACCATGATGGTTCCACAGGAACGTGCAGGAGACAAAGAAAGAAGAGAGAGACAAAGAAGTTCAGACATGTTAATAATACGTTTCCATGGCTAGAAGCTTAGTGGGGATTTGGTAATAATAGAGAGGTGCAGCAACGGACAATGCTTCTTATTTGGTTGCCACGTCATGGAGGTTTCTGCATCTCCACAGGAGTGGTCCCAGTATCACCTGATCCGGAGCTAGAATTATGTTTTTTATAGAGGGTAAGGGCATACCACCATCCATCTTGATTCTCTCCACCCAACTGTGGGCCAATTTCTCCTGGAATTAGACAAAGGGAGGGACTAAGTGAGATGAAAGTGGCTGACATAGCTATTAGTGCTGGTGTAGGTGTGGAATGGAGCAAATAAGTAGGCAGTACTGAAGCCATACAGGGTTGGTAATGTGGGCTTTGTGGTGGGTGAAAGCGAGTGGAGATAAATTATGTATGCAAGAGTGAGCGTAGGACCTGGTGGGAGGTGAGTACAGCAACAGAGATATAGTATGAAGTAGCAGAGAGCAGATAGTGGCACAAACCCTGATGATTCTGAGAAGGTGATTGACCTTCTTCATATGCTGCTGGGCATGCCTCCAAATGACTGAGACTCCAACACTCTCTCAGACAACAATATCTGACCAGGCTCTCAGGGTCTGGTGTCATGGCTTCCTCTAGTGATCCTGGGGGAAGAGTATGGCCCTCCCCTGCAGTACCCTATGCATAAGGAATTCTAGATTTCTGTCCACAAATTGGGGCACCAAAATGTCCCTCCACTGCCATATCTGGGTCAAATAATATGAACCCTGCAGGACAGCCCCAGACTGTCAGTGGTAGTCTGAGTGTGCAAATGTGGTGCCTTTGACAGGGATGGCATTCCAACCCGGCATATCCAGGCAGTGGTGAGTACCTCTGGCCACTGACAGTGGTTGAATCAGGCTAGCATCAGTTAAGAGGGGCACTACAGTTGAGTTTTGGATGATACTGTAAAAAAACTTGCTAGGATTTTTGGGGAGAAACCTCCCAAGAATCTCAACACCGTTTGACACTCTATCAATCAGTTTTTGGGGCAGAGATGAGAAGAGATTTTTTCTCTAGGAGGACTGTGCAACTTTAGAATCTGTTGCATCAAAAGGTGGTAAAAATGGGATCCTTCAATATATTTAAGGCAAGAAATAGACAAGTTCTTTAAAGCAAGGGAATCAAAGTTTACCAGGAGTGAATTGGAATGCAGAATTTGAAACACAAACAGATCAGTCATGATACTATTGAATGGCAAGCTCGGTTGAAGGACTGAATAGTCTACTTTTATTCCTATTTTGCATGTTTAACATTCACTCCCTTCAACACAGATGCACAATGCCAACATTATGTACCATCTATACCAAAGTATCTTCAATAAATTCACCAAAGCTCTTTAGACAGCACCTTCCAAACCTACGGCTTCTACTGTCTGGCAAGGCAAATGACACAAGTATATTGGAAAGCCGGATTCTGCAAGTTCCCTCCAAACCCCACACCATTCTGACTAGGAACTACATCCCTGTTCAATGCTGCGGGGTCAAAATCTTGAAATTCCCTTCCTAACAGCATTGTGGGTGTCCCTACACCCCAAGGATTTTAAAAATTCATAATAGCAGCCCACTCTAGCTTCTTAAGAGCAATTAGTGATGTACTATAAATTCTGACTGAACCAGTGATGCTCACATCCCTTGAGTAAATAAACAAAAATGGGTCAAGTGACAAATTGGCCTACTGCCCCTTTTGATTTGTACGTTTGCATGATCAAACTCTTCTATATAGAGAATCATTTTCTTTATATCACAATTTGTAAAGTCAGTTGAAGTTCACTGCCATGTCAGCTACATGATAAATCAATAGTGAAAGTGTCTTAGCATTTTCAAATTATTGAAAATTCAAATCCATTCACATATTCCATTTTGAAATATGGATATAAACCAATCAGCTTCTTTTTATATAGCATGGAAATACTTATATTGTTTGTGAACCTATTTAATCACTGAATTTCAAGTCATTGCATTTATTAAAGTCATATATCATTACCTGACAGAGACACTTCACAGGATAAAAACAAAATGATGTGGATGCTGGAACTCCAAAACATATACAGAAACTCAGCTGGTCTAACAGCATCTATGGACAGAGAAACAAAGTTAACATTTTCAGAGCCTTATGATTTTACTCAGAACTTAATGGGATGTGTTTTTGTTATTCCTGCAGTTTGGGAATTGGTGAGGCCCAGTCACAAGGCTTGAGAAAAAGGCCAGAGATCTATTACACAGATGGGTGTTCCCCTTATGCTATTGTATTGTCACTGGCAATGTGAGTGAGCATGTCTCTGTAGGAGTTAGAGAAATTTATGTCCTAATTTAAAAAGATGGGCCTCAGCACCCTTTCCTAAACACCCTCCTGCTGCCTTGTTGAATTGTTAATCTAGTAGAAAATTGGCCCTAGAGCCATGAGAGGTTCAGAGATGATAATAGTTCAGACAAGCTGTCACATTATTTTTACTGATCAGTGAGATGAAATGTTTTCAGCAGCAGTCAGAGGCCCCAGTGGTGGCACGTAAGTGGACAATGCGACAGTCTCTTTATTTTTTACTCATTCTTTTTTTAAAAAGTCTTGTCTTGAAATGAATTGTAAGGCTGTGTCACACTTCCAGCATGTGTCTGTGTGGTGTTTATGTGTTCAAATTTGCTTGACAAACCAAGTGTGGTTATTTAAGTATTTGTCACAGTGAATAATTGTGGAATTAATGAGCGATGTGATATTGGCAACATCACCCTCCTAAATTTTCAGAATCTCTCTTTGCTGGAATTTTCTTTTTCTTGTTGACAACAAATCTTTCTCTTCATGCCCTTTTGACTATCAATGGGACCTCCAACCCAGTTTCAGAAATCCTGAGGGCTTTGGTCAACAGCACCGATATTGCATCACTTTCTGCCACTGGAACTGTAGCTTGAGCTCCATCTGTATATCTGTCAATCTTTCTATTTCTGATCTCTTTCTGATAGATGCAGGAAAATTCAGGGTTGTGACCAAGCAGCGTACAAATAACAACAAGACTTGGTCTCTGTGATTGCTTTTAGCTATGATGGAGTCATAAGAGTGGATCGGGAGGTCTTCCACATAACTTTCTGCATTGGTTCAATTTTGAATGCAGCCCAGCAGTGGCTTAAACTGATAGGCGGAGAAAAGAGAGGGGGAGAGAGAAATATAAAAGGTTGATAGTAAGCCAGGGAACGAGAAAAGCTGATAATGGGACCCCGTTAGTCAGTGAAAATGGGTTGGCTGTGCTGAAAACAGCCCATGGTATGACAAGGCCTAGGGCATGTGGCTGGGTAAAGGACATGGAAGGAAGTGATCAGGCCCTAAAATCATTGAACTCAATATTGAGTCCCGAAAGCTGTAGGTGGAAGTGGAAATGAGATGCTGTTCTTCCAACTTGCACTGAGCCTCATTGGAGCACTGCAGGATGGCCCAAGACAGAAATGGTGGTGCGGGAACATGGTGGTATGTTGAGTTGGAGGCAACTGGAAGCTCAGGATCTTTTTTATAGACAGAAATGAGCTGATCTACATTTTTTCTCCCCACTGTAGAGGAGAACACATTGAGTAGCAAAAACTGTAAATTAGGTTGAGTGAAGAGCAGGTAGATCAGTGCTTCACCTGCAACTGTGCCTGGGGCCTTGGATAGTGAGGAGGGAGGAGGTAAACTTGCAAGTGTTGCACCTTCTGTGATTACATGGGAGGATGCCAGGGAGATGTCAGGAGTGCAGAAGGAGTGGACTAGGGTCTCCCAGAGACAATGGCCCTTGTGAAATGCTGACCAGGGAAGATAAGGAAATATACAATCTGTAGTGACATTTTGCTGGAGGTGGTGGAAATGATGGCTTATGACCTTTGGATGTGGATGCTGCAGGAGTGGAAAGTGAGGAGCAGGGGGCCCTATCATTACTGAGGGAGGGAAGAGAAGGGGTGAGGGCAGAATTGCAGAAAATGGGTAGGATACAGCTAAGGGCCTTATTGTGGTGGGGTATTTTCAGTTGTGGTGAAAGGTGAACATTTCTAAGGTCTGTCTGGAGACAGGGGCATCAGCAGAACAGATGTGATGGAGACTGAGAAAATGGGGGAATGGAATGTTTGCAGAAAGCTGGGTGTGTGGGTGTATAGTTCAGGTAACTATGGGTGTCATTGGGTTTGTATTAGATATCGGTGGCCAGTTAATTGTTGATGAAAGATGCAACTTCTGCAAAATTTAACCAATTTAGATTAACTATTTTGAGGCAAAGCTGACTCTTCAACCCCCAAAAACAAATCAACAAGCCTGCATTATGAGTGTCATAAAATCATATCTAATTATTGCGTCTTCTGTTTATAAAGAAAGGAGAAAGAACTCACCGTTCACATTATCTTATTATCATTGGAATATCGAAAATAGCATCAAAATTAGTAAATTGCCATTGAAGCTGCATTCTTTGCTGTTACATACCCATATGCATTAGCCAGGTTTCAAGCAACGAGTATGAAAATACAAACATACATACAGATGATTTATTTTCTTTGAAGCATAACGCAGTTGAGATCAATATAATAAGAGAACCTTCTATCCTTCACATAGAATCTTGAGGCAAGTGTGGCCTCAAGTTGAACATCTCCCGTAAAGTCATCTCTCACATGACAGCACTCCCTCTGCATTGCAAAGTTTCAACTTAGGGAATATGATCAAGTGCAGGAGTGGTGCTTGCTGACACAATTTTATTGTGACGGAAGAGTGTTACCATTGAGCTAAACTGATGTCTTGAAAGATTGCAAACAACATTCCCTGTCATTTTATTCCATCTGTGCACACTCCCTGGTTCGTATGTAGCACCTACTTCCAGAACCAGACATCAGTGCCATGATCGGTTATGCTGACACTGATCACTATGCTTGGAACCTTGGAGTGGCAACTCACATTTTCAGCAATGGTAAGGGATTGACAATAATGCTGGCCTTTCCATGGCTCTTAAATCCCATGAGTGAATTAAAATAAAGGTTGTGCAAACCGCATTGGATAAGTTGAAAAATAATTTACTTTTTACTTGTTGACCTGCATTGACCACTGGTCTGACAGCGTAAATTTAAAATGTTCATCCTTGTTTGCAGTCATGCTCTGGCCTCGCCCTTTACTTTCTCTGTAGTCTCCTCCAGCCTTACAAATCTCCAGGACATCTTTGCTCCTCCAGTTCAGGCCCCTTAAAAATTTCCAATTTTAATCCCCCTAGCATGGGCGGCCAAGCCTTCACCTGCCAAGTTTTTAAGCGACGTTATATGCTCCCCAGTCTCTCTTGCTTAGCTCTTTAAGGGCACTCCTTCAAGTCTATGGCTTTAATCAAACTTTTGATTATCTGCCCTAGAATTTCCTAGTGTTAATCTATTTGATATTTCCCCTGTGATGCATCTTGGAACATTTTACTGTGTTAAAGATGCGAAAACACACAAATCACTATTGTCAAATTTCTCCATTCTAAACCATTAAATTCATTTGTAATTATTTATGGAACATTCAAAAAATACCTATTTAGTACTGTGCAAAAATTTGTGCGTGCTTATTTTTGTCAGTAGCATATATTATTGAAAAAAAAATTCATACTATGTGGAACAGGAAGAAAAAAATCTTGAAGTGTTTGTGTAGGATGGGGAATGTGGACCTGCAATAAAAATATAGGGAAGTAGGCAGCAAATGAGCAAACGAGACCTCAAATGTAGTTATCTTTGGATTATGCCTGGTGTAATGCACAAGAAAGTACAGAAATAGGAAGATAGGCAGATGAATGCATGGCTGAAAGATAATGGAGGATAGAGGGCTTGAGATTCCTAGAACATTGGGACTGAGTTCTTTGCAGGATGTTTTGCTAGTGTTGCTAGGAGGACTTTATCCTAACTCAGCAGGGTTGTGGGAACCAAGAGAGGATATTAAAGTGGAATACCCAGGTGCACAAAATACTTGGAGAGATGGATAGCACTGGTATAGTGAATGTCAGAGTGAAGTAGAAAGTAATGAAGTCTAAATTAAGTTTAGTATACACGTATGTAAATAGTAGTCTGTATGACTGAGGAGTTACAGGCACAGATTTATATGTATAAATATGATGTTGCAATAGTAAGGAGTCCTGACTCAAGGAAGGGAGAACTGTGTGTTAAATACACTAGGTTAAGGTGTTCAGAAAAGATTGAATGGAATGGATGATTGAGGGTTGGCTGTATTGGTTAGGGAGAGCATTGCAGTGACTGAGTAAGAGAGTATACCCAAGGGTTTGAGAACAGAATCAATCTGGCTACAGCTGAGAACCATAAAAGGTTGCAATTACATTGCATGGTATGGTGTATTGGAAAGATGCAGAGGAACAGGTCTGCAGGGAAATTACAGAGATATGCCAACTTTATAGAGTGGTTAAACTGGAAACTTTAATGTAAACTTGGATAGTGATAACGTTAAAAAGGAGCAAATGATCCTGCACTGTATTCAGGAAAATATCCTATGCCAGTATTTATCCAATCCACCCAGAAAAAATGCAGTGTGACTGCAAATGATTTGAAGCAAATAGATCAAATGTCAGTGGGAGATCAGTTAGGAGACAATAATCATTGTATTGTAAGATTTAGGATGAGGGTATTAATTAGGAGGTCCAGGATAAGACTAATTAACCAGGATAGTGCTGGCTTCAATAGGATAAGAACCAAATTTGAATAAAGACTGAAATGAAAGGCTGATGGGAAAACTGAGATGAGGAGAAATTTCTTCACCCAGAAAGCGGTGGGCCTTTTTTGTTTAATCATTTACGGGATGAGGGCATCGCTGGTTGGGCAGCATTTATTACCTATCCCTAATTGCCCAGAAGGCAGTTAAGAGTCAACCACACGGCTGTGGGTCTGGAGTCACAGGTAAGCCGACCAGGTAAGGATGGCAGTTTTCTTCCCTAAAGGGCATTAGTGAACCAGATTGTTTTTTCCTGACAACTGACGATGGATTCACAGTCATCATTAGACTCTTAATACCAGATATTTTTATTGAATTCAAATCCCACCACCTGCCATGGAGGAGGCAGATCAATTTCAATGTGGAAAAGTATTGTGAAGAACAGGGCAGACAATTCAAAATAGGCGTGCAATTCTAACGGGCGTTCAGGAGCTGAGGGTCTTGAGCGTATATGTGCATAAATCACTAAAGGATAGAATTTCAGAATCCCCACAGTGTGGAAAGACTATTCAGCCCATTGAGTCCACACCACCCCTCTGAACAGCATCCCGCCCAGACCTATCCCTGTAACTCTGCATCTCCCATATCTAACCCACCTACGGGGCAATTTAGTCAATCAACCCAACTTGTGGGAGGAAACCAAAGCACCAGGAGGAAACCCACACAGACACGGGCAGAACGTGCAAACTCCACACAGACAGTCGCCCAAGAATGGAATCAAACCTGGGTCCCTGGTGCTGTGAGGCAGCAGTGCTAACCACTGAGCCACCATGCTGCCCCTAAGATTGAGAGAGCAGTTAAACAAGTGTGGGGTATTCTAGCCTTTATTAATAGGGGCATACAATGATGAGCAAGGAGTTCTTGCTAATCTTATACAAGACATTGTTAGATCTCAGTTGGAGAATTGTGTACACTTCTGTGTTTCAAACTGTAGGAAGGATATGAACACATTGGAGAGCGTGCAGAAAAGATTTACAAAAAATGGTTCCATGGATTAAACTTCAGTTATAAGAATATGTTAGAGAATTTGGAACTCTTCTTGGACAGAAGTAGACGGAGAGAATATCTGATAGATACTTTCAAAATCATGGGTGGTCTGGATAGCTTAGAAAGAGGGAAACTGTTCCCCTACATAAAAGGCAGAGGACACTGATTTAAAATGATTTGCAAATATGACACATGTCAAAACTTTTTCACTCAATCAATGGTTCAAGTCTGTAATGCACTACCCGGATATATGGTTGAGATAGAGTCAATGAGCCTTTCAAGTAGGCTTTAGATGATTATTTGCATAGACGTAATGTGTAAGGACGTGGAAAGTAGGTGGTAACTTAGAATATTCTTTGGAGAGCTGAGTGGCCACTTCTACACAATAATAGTTCTAATGCTGTGTTGAACTTGATTTGCTTACACTCCAAATTACTTTAAAAATAGTTTTCCTCATGCAACTCAGTGTTGACATTTCATTATTAATGACTGTCAAAGATTAAACAGCCCTCTATCGTGGCTTTGTATAAAATAAGAAAGCTTAATCAATGGAATATAATGAATAGATGCAATTTGTTATGTGGAGATGGAGACAGAACGCAATCAAAGGTTAATTTTTCAATGTCAAATAGAGACTCAATATATTTTCCAGGAAAGTATACAGGAATTCAATTTGTTTATTACTCAAAGGTTAATTAACAAATGAGTGAATGAAGAGGAAGATAATCTCAGTGATTTCTCATGACTTCTGCCAGTTAAGTAAAGCTATTTTTAGCACATTATATGTTTGATCGGAGACTAGCCCTCCTACTAAGCAAATATTTCACATGCAAGATTAAAATACACTCTGAAATAAAATGTCAGCATTGTATCATCCAAAAACCTCTGCCATTGACTTTTTATACTTCTTTTATAGATTGTTCTCTGGAGATATAAATTTTCACAGCTGAAAGGCTCTTCAGATGATGGAAAAAGCAAGATAAAGTTTTTATTCCAGAACATTGACACTAAACAAATTGAAGCAAAGGTAATGTAGTGTGAAACAGGTGTTGGACCAGACAAATCTGCACTTTTTTTTTAAAATGTGCTGCATTTGTATTTTTTGTGGCATATTTTCATCAAATTGAAAATAAATCAGGCTAACTGTCCACATCACAACTGATTGAAGAAAATGAGGTGAACAATTGAACTTTCCCAAGACAATATTAACCTGAAAAGTACATGCGTTATTCATTTAGATACTTTGGCATCCTCCAGTGAAATGATTAGAATGCTTGTGTGTTCAGCTGGAGAATGGGCAGTTGAGGTCTTCAGAGGGCAGGTCACATGGATCTCCATGTGCACTCTTAATCTAAAATCTATTCAGATTGGCTTCTGGAAATCAGGCCACTGACATGTGACATAAATTGAATAAATTATATGCAGCAGTACTATTTAGTTTCTATGGAGAAAGTATATTTAAAAAACTATTTTGCATCAGAGAAATGTCCCTGATGTGTTTTAGGAAAGGAGCATTTTAGCAGTATACTTTGATCAACAAAACAAAACTGTGCATACACAATTCCACTAAAAGCTTTCAGAGATAAACATTCAATCCAAGGGCTTAATTTTACCTGCTTCCTGAAGTTGGGCAGGAAGGGTGGAAGGGGCATTAAATGGTGGCAGAAAGGGTTTGGAGTGAAATGATGTCTTAACTAAAAGCTCATTGTGCAGATGCTGGAAATCTAAACTAAAAATAGAAACTCCGAAGCATCTGTGGAGAGAGAAACAAAGTTAACTGAACATTTCTCTTAACTGTGAGATATTCTTATAATGGGGAATGGCTGTAGTTCAACTGCCCGCTGCCCAGAGATGGACAACTAATTATTCCAGTTGGTTGGTCAATTAGTAGCCACTTCACAATGACATGAGAATTTGTCAATATCATTACTGTGTCCCCCTAGGCCCTCACCACTGAAAGGTAAACTGAGGCAGCATCCTGAAGGTGGAGTCTGTTGATTTTGGGGGTTTGTGATCACAGTTACCAAATATAGTCAGTCAAAAAATTTGTAGCAATTTTCTGATTATAAAGTTAGTTAATAAGTAACAGATTCGGGATGGTGTTAGTTAATTAGACAAAGAAAAGTATACAACCGTGCCAATTGGGAATGGTTCACTAATATTAGATGACAAACAGGCTGTTACTGCAGCTGTTAGTCTCTTTAAATTTCTGAAGGCAGAATCCTGCTCTGTAGCCAAGATGTTAGGGAACTGATCCCCGAGTCATTCTTCTCTTTGGCCCATCTTGCATCTGGATAAGGCAGCTGTCTGAGGTCCGCTGGATGAGGTCTGCTGCCTAAAAGGTCTGCCTGATGAGGACTCCCAACTCTTATGAGAACTTATTGATACCCTATTTCTAGGGTTACACAGCTCATGCTGTGTCAAACAATTGTCTGAATCCTTTTGGCCAATGACCATGGGACAAATACTCATAACATTGGATGACCATTGTCCTCTTGCTCACCTCCATTTAAAGATTAGTTTTCATTCCTTCTGAGAACTGAACCTTCTTATTTTTGATAATGTTACACTCATAATAGGATAATGTGGTTTCCAAGAAGTCATTTATTTATACTTGAGGAAGACACTTAACTGCTGTAACACAGTTAAATGCTACACAGGAAATACTGAAAACAGATTTGTGAAAGCACACCTGTTTAAAGAGATCTCCAGTTTCCAATAGGGCCTTCCATTCTAACTAAAGGAGGAATTCCTCATCAATAAAAGCTGCCTTCATTAGCTCTGATGCTGGCTGTGGAGAGTTTGATCATCAGGCTAGCCTTGTTGGCCCCAGTGCATGAAAAAATGTTCGTATCCATTCTCTTAGGGCCTGTCAATATATAGACACCTTATTCTTCATCATCCAACCTCAGGCACCTTTGGCCTTCTCACTTGGCTTCAATTGGATAACAATCACTGGAACGGCTACTTAATTCACCACTGATAAAATTAGTCAATCAGGCATGTGACATACACAATGGCATTGAAATTCATGTACTACATTCCTGATTTGTGTTGTCAGTATATGTATATCTACCCTTTTGTGCACATCTTGAAATGATTTTTCTCCATTGTTGATGACCATGCTTTTAACTTCCTCAGCTCTATGTTCTGGAATTTCCTCCCTAAGTGTCTTTGAATCCGTTGTCTCCTTTAGAACTCACCTCTCGTCAAGCTTTTCATGTCTTCTAGTGTTTTCTTCTCATAGCGTTGGGTTGATTTTTGTTGAGTCAGAGCTCTGTAAAGTACCTTGGAATGTTTCGAACATTAAAGACACTGTGTAAATGAAAGCTGCTGTTACTGTTATTAGTTTTCCATATACAGTGCAGTTATCAGTCAGCAATCAATGGGAAGGTGTAAGACAGGCCTGGAGCAACGTGTATTTTTAAGGTGATTGAAGAACAAAGATCAATACAGCACAGGAACAGGCCCTTTGGCCCTGCATGCCTGTGCCGACAATGTTTTGCCCTTCCATACAAAAACTGTCCTAACTACAGAATTGGTATCCCTCTATTCCCTTCCTTTTCATGTATACGTCCAGATACTTCTTCAATGCTCCTATTGTGTCTGCTTCCACCACCTCCTCTGGCACCGTGTTCCAAGCACTCACCACCCTTTGTGTGAAAAACATGCCTTGGACATCTCTCTTAAACTCCACCCTCCCCTCCCCAGACCTTGAACCTGTGTCCTCTAGTAATTGACCCCTTTGCCCTGGGCAAAACCCTCATACTTTCCAATTTATCCATGCCAGTCACAGTCTTATAAATTTCTCTTAGGTTGCCCATCAACCTCCTGTGTTCCAATGAAAACAAACCCAGTCTATCCAACCTTTCTTCATAGCTAAAATCCCCCATACCAGGTAAACCTTTTCTGTATCCTCTCTGAAACATCCACATCCTTCTGGTAGTGTGGTGACCAGAACACAATGTTGCAAGTGTGGCCTACCTAAAGTTCTATAAAGCTGCAGGATAGCTTTTCTGTCCTTATACTCAGTACTCCTTCCAATGAAGGAAAGCATGCCATAGGCCTTTTTGACTACCTTATCTACCTGCGCTGCCACCTTCAGTGACCTGTGGACCAAATCCCTCTGCATATCAATACTGCTAAGGGTTCTGCCATTCACTGTATAATTTCCACCTGTACTTGACCTTCCAAAATACATCACCTCACATTTGTCTGGATTAAATTGCCTCTGCCATTTGCCTGTCCATACTTCCAACTGTTGCTTTCCTGCTGTTTTCTCTGACAAACCTCCTCACTAACCACAACCCCACCAATTTGTGTATTGTTTGCAAACTTACTAATTAGACCAGCCACGTTTTCCTCCATTTATATCATTTATATAGACCATGAACAGCTGAAGTCCCAGCACTGATCCCGGTGGAACATCGCTAGTCACAACCCTCCATTCTGAAAAGCATCCTTCCACTGCTACCCTCCGTCTCTTGTGACTAAATCAGTTCTGAATCCATCTTGCCAGCTCATGATACCATGTGACTTCACCTTTTGTACCAGTCTGCCATGATGGACCTTGTCAAAGCTTATGGCACAATATTCCATGTCTTTCTAAAAAATGTCTTTATTGTGGGTGTGTAAATATAAAAAATACATATAAGACAAAAGTAAGCACTACAAACTTAACACAGTAGCTTAATATGAGCTGTGCTATGAACTCAGTTCTACATTCTACTTCTTTCCAAGAGTTCACTTATTTTGTATAATCTTGAAGGTTCATTCATTTATCCAGGCAGCTAAACTAAAAGTTATGCCATGGCCCTCTGGAAATTTCTTGAATTCTCCTTAGAAATCCAGCTGTTTCTTGAGGCACTAAATTCATGGGAAACCTCCATTAGCTTTTGACCAACAAATCCTTCTGTTTTACATTTTTGCTTTTCTGCTTTTGGCTTTTTTTTTCCAAATTTTTTTAGGGACCATAATGTTTTAAAAGAAAATCCTAACAGAACAATGGCACAATATTCTGTGTCTTTTTAAAAAGAGTCTTTATTGTGTGTGTATATATATATAATATATATAAGACAAAAGTAAGCACTGCAAACTTAACACAAGAGCTTATTAAGAGCTGTCCTGTGAATTCAGTTCTACATTTTACTTCCTTCCAAGAGTTCACTTATTTTGTATAATCTTGAAGGTTCATTCATTTATCCAGGCACCTAAACCAAAAGTTATGCCATGGCCCTCTGCAAATTTCTTGAATTCTCCTTAGAAATCCAGCTATTCCTCGAGGCACTAAATTAATGGGAATCCTCCATTAGCTTTTGACCAACAAATCCTCCAGTTTTCTTTAAAGACCTCAAGTTGCAACTGTGGTCTTTCATTCCTTGTAATAAAAGCAAAATAATGCAGTTACTGGAAATCTGCAACAAAGACACAAAGTGCTGGAGAAACTTAGCAGGTCTGGCAGCTTCTTTGGAGAAAGAAGCAGAGTTAATCTTTCAAGATCTTTAAACTAAAAGAAAGAGGTGGCAGATATGCTTTCATAGAATCCCTACAGTGTGGAAACAGGCCATTTACCCCAACAAGTCCACATTGCCCCTCTGAACAGCATCTTACCCAGACCCCTCCCCCTATACTTTCCCTGTAACCCTGCATTTCCCATGTCCAATCCACACCCCTGGAAACTATGGGGCAATTTAGCATGGCCAATCCACCTAATCTTTGGGTGGAAATTGGAGCACCTAGAGGAAACCCACACAGACACAGGGAGAATGCACAAACTCCACAGACAGTTGCCTGAGGGTGGAATTGAACCCAGGTCCCTGGTGGTGTGAGACAGCAGTGCTAACTATTGAGCCACTGTGCTGCCCTATTTCATTTTATGAGGAGCAGAGCAACTGTCCAACTGCTCTGGAATGAAAGTTAAGAAAACAAACTTTGTTAATCCTGGTGCAACCCTTCCTCCCATTATGTGAGAAAGCTGTAACAACTGTCCTGATCAATCTGAGGGTTGTAATAGCGGTCTAGCTTCCATAATGTTATGCAAGTTCAATTTTCATTTAAATTTTCATTTCATCTACATAGGCACTACTGACCCATTTTCAAGCTTGTGTTTATAATGTCTGGGATTGTGAGGCGACAGAGTTCTGCAAGTGATTTTAACTGCCCGCCTATTTGACATCTGCCAACCAGGCACAGTTAAAATATGTGAAAATCAAAAATCACAATTATGCCTTTTTATTAATATTTTCTCCTTTCTTTTAATGCAGGAGCTGGAATTTTCCAACCTTTTCGCAGTACTTCATTGTATACACTCCTTTTTTGCTGCTAAAGTTGCTTGCATGGATCCTCTCTACATTGGAAGCCAGCCTGTTGTTGGGAAGGCCAAGTACAGTAACTGAAAGACTCCTTTTTGTCCAGTTTGAAAGAATTGTTGCTGCTCTGCTAAAGATAAATATTTAACATAGCATAGCTGTGATGGGTTTCGATAACATGCTTCGAGCTCAGGAGAAAAGTTGTCAGCTTTCATTCTTCTTCTGTTCCATCTTTTCCAAACAGTCACTTGAATGAGTTGAACTAAAACATCAACAGTTTACAGATATGGTAGCTTTTCTCTTTTTAATGCTGAAATTTTGTCATGAACTACAATCAAATATTATTGTGAGATACTTCCTGAATGAAGAGTGCCACTGATGAACTTAACGCACATAAGATTTCTTATTGAAGATTTCTCTGTGAAAGCACCCCCTCAATTCAATGTGCTTCTGCTTTCCAAAGATGGAAATTTTTATGAACTTACAAGACATTTAAGTGATATGAAAATGTGCTTTATCCAAGATAGAGTTGAGGAATGTGATGATTAGAAATTATGATTCAAATGGGCACAGCAGGTCATTTTTATGTGAAATAATTTTTGTAGTGGAAATGCCCTTATTTTTACAATAAGCCCTGAGTGTTTACTTTTTCCATGTTAAGCTTCTGAACTATATAAATATGAATTCATGAGCAAAGATAACACAAATTAATTCATTGTGATGGGTAAAAATAACAATAATAATTCATTCATCTGTGAGCTGTTTACACATGCTGTGAAGACTGAGATAACATTTCTCTATTATGGCCATCATTAGCTAAGTATAATGCAATTTTAATTCCTTAAAAATATACGCATAAATTCCATATTTATCTGTACATTTTGAACTACAACATTCTGATAAAAGCTCCTGGTGAAATTTTAACCAGATGAGCTGGTTTTTAAAAGAAAATCATCATAGTCATACTACTAACTAAACATCCAATATGTCTTCAAAAGTCCTTCAAACAACTCATGTAAATCGTTCATTGTAAAGTTTCTATAATCATTTTTTGAAAAAATTGATGGCAGAGAAACTTCACAGATTCATAGATGTACTAACATTAAATAACATGATTCCACTATGTAAGTGGACAAATTAAAAACATTTTTGCGTGTGTTCTGTTAATCTTGTAAAAGTGCAAAGATTGATTTCACAAATTGCCCACATGTGTTGCAATATCTTCTGACATGGGTTTTACATTGGAAAATCAAAGAAGTAGACTGGAACATCGCTAAGTAGTAGACCAGTACATCACAAAGTGAAATGGATTTTTCAAATTTGTTTTTTACATTTTTGCCTTTCTGCTTTTGGCTTTTTTTTTCCAAATTTTCTTAGGGACCATAATGTTTTAAAAGAAAATCCTAACAGAACAATGGCACAATATTCCGTGTCTTTTTAAAGAGAGTCTTTATTGTGTGTGTATATATATATAATATATATAAGACAAA
>NC_063335.1:66103402-66119892 GCF_021869965.1 Rhincodon typus | reverse complement strand
CCCTCTGCAAATTTCTTGAATTCTCCTTAGAAATCCAGCTATTCCTCAAGGCACTAAATTAATGGGAATCCTCCATTAGCTTTTGACCAACAAATCCTCCAGTTTTCTTTAAAGACCTCAAGTTGCAACTGTGGTCTTTCATTCCTTGTAATAAAAGCAAAATAATGCAGTTACTGGAAATCTGCAACAAAGACACAAAATGCTGGAGAAACTCAACAAGTCTGACAGCATCTATGGAGAAAGAAAGAGTTAATCTTTCAAGTCCAGTATGATTTCATCAAACCCATTCTAAAGACAAGTCAACTCAGACTTGAAATGTTTTCTCTGCTTCTCTCTGCACCAATGCTGCCAGACTTGCTGAAATATGCTGAGTTTCTCCAGTATTTTCTGTGTTGTCTACGGTCCTAATCCTGGCTTTGGATGTCCATGCAAATTTTATGTTCTCCCAGTCTATTCCTAAAGTATCTATATAGCTGCTTCTAATCTAACTTTACAAATTGAAAAGCATTAGACTACACGAGGATTATTGTAGGTTTCTTCCACGAAGTGCAAGTTGGAGCAAATCATCCAGTTGCTTTTCCCTCACAAAATCCAATTGATTGAGCCCTACCTACCATCCAAGTGATGGGCAATGATTTTAGTATTTTCTCAGTTTGAAATGCAAACTTAACTGGCTAACAACTTCTATAGCCATTTTTAATCTGGTGATTTGAAGTCTTTGCCATGAAAATGTTGTATCTGCTCATGTATGTTCCCCAAACTGAACTGCCTACTTCTGTCAGCAGACACTAATCAAAGTATTAATCAAAGTAACCTTCTAAACAAGAGTCCACCCTGAATTGAGTGGCAACATGCTGCAGTGGTAGTGTCCCTATCTGTGAGCCAGGAGGTCTGGTTCATGTCACACTTATGTCAGAGATGTGCTGTAACGTAGGTGAACCAGTTGATTAACAACATTGTTTGGGCTCTTAGGACACAGTTTTAGTGTCCCAATCTCTGGGCCAGGGACACAAGGTTCAAGTCCTATCTACTCCAAAGATGTGACAGAACATGTCAGAACAGATTTATCAGAAAATAATTCCACGCTGATTCAGTTATGGCAACATGACATGCTTTAGGTCGATTCAAGTAGAAATACAAAAATTCTTTACCTTCAATATGATTAGTTGATTCTGCAACCAATATAAATAATTTATATTATAATGGAGTTTTATCACCCCATTTCTCAAAGTGTCCAGCTATTACCTTGTTTTATGGAGATATCTTGGCTCTGCCAGGAAGACCAGAATTGAGTCATACATTATTTCGTTTGTTTCTTCTGTCATCTCTGACCTTGTAAGGTAAGCACAGTTTTTAAGTGTAATAAAGTGTCAAGTTTATTTGAATTATATTTACTTCAGGGATGCTAATCAGTTTCTCAGTCAGTTGCCCCATTTATCTGCAGTTAAAAGTTTAACCAAAAATTATATTCTAAAACATATGATGTATAAACTAGATATTTGCAACACTTTGAATTATTTGTTTAAGTGATCCTCTTATTATTCTGCAATGAATAATTCTTCTCATAAATAACTTGTTTTTTAAAGAAATCAGTTGAATCATCTTTGTGCTTCCTTTAACCTGACACCATTGACAATCAAATTTTCCATGCCAGTTCAGTCCTTATAGCTCAGTCAATTCTGAGGTAGTTAGAGGTCAAAACCTAAACCATACAAAGCTGAGATCAAAACTAATGTATAGTAACTGTCTCCAAATGTATCTCCACAACTGTTTTGTAAGTTGGTGACACACATGAAAGAAACATCACTGGGGAAATGGATTGCTGGTCATTGAGCTGCAGAGCTGTATTTGACCCAAATTGTTTCTTTCAGACAGCAGCTGGAATCTCTCATCTTTCCATTTCAGTTTTTTTTTGTGTGCTACATATCTCAATGTTTTCACATTTGAGAATAGATTAGACTGAGCCTCTAACCTCCCATCACATATTTTCACCTTCATCTAATTTCTGTGGTGTCATAAAACTCACTTACTCTGCAAGTATTTGCCATCATTTTTGTGAAATCTCAGCAACATTTTCACCACTTTCCTGGGCAGCTCATGCTGAATTTACTTTATCTATTACCCTTTCACTGCATGTCAGCTAATGTTCTGAACCACAGGAGATGTATGAGATCAATGTACTTGACATTTTATACCCAAAAGGGATTAAACTACCATGTCTGTTAGGTTTGTAGTCCAGTATTTTTATAATTTTGTAAGGGTATTAGTCTAAAATGCTCTTTGATTTTTAGAAAGTTTCACCTCCATTTTCTTTTGAGTATTCATGTTTTGCTACTTAGAAGGAAAAGATTCCTTTGTCAACAGTTATTTTTGTTATTATTGAATTCACAGTCTCAGAGCATTGAATTAACCATTTATTACAGTTATATTGTAAAGTTTGTTGCAATTAATGGACAAGAGTTCTTCAATCAATAGACTTGGTGGAGCATTAATGATATTGGCTTTCAGAAGACAAAATAGCTTTTGTGCTGTACTCATTATTGATCAAAACAGTAAGGAAGCTTTTAAGTGATTCTCAGAAGAATGAGTCTAAATTCATTTATAATGGAATAGAATTATGAAATCTTACCAGATCGTGTAAATCTCATTTTTTGTTCAGTATTGCTACATGTCAGATCTCAATATCAATGTCAGAATATCTGCAGACTGAAGAAATATTGATGATTGTAAACTGTGCCTTTGATCTGTACAGAAGATGAATATTTGTACATTTTTACAGTGCACTATAAGCAATCAAAATTAAACAAAATGAGGTCAGATTGCGACACACTTGCTTAGATATTGTGGTTCATAATTTTTCAGAAAATTGAGTGTTGGGTTTGAATCATTCAACATACAATTATCCCCTTCAGAAAACAGAATGAGCTCCTCAGTTTACATAGAAATTCAAGACTTTTCAGGTTAAGCAGGGGAAGAAGATGATATTTTTACCAAGGTAGGCAGTGAAGGCAAGAAAGTGCTAGCGTAACTTAGCAAGTTTGACAGCACCTATGGAGAGAAACAAAGTTAACAATGAGTCCGGTATGATTCTTCATCCTCTCTCTCTGCAGATGCTGAGTATCTCCAGCATTGTTTAATTTTATTTCAGATCACCAACGGCTGCAGTACTTTGCTTTTACTTGCAGGAGAAAAGGCTGATTGGAGTTAAGAAAAAGGAGGGAACGAGATGGAGAAAAGTGAGAAGAGAAAGGTCAAGGCTGCGGAAGAACTCTAGAAATAGGTGCGAAGGAAAAAGACAGGGCAGGAGAAGTCGGAATGTGGTGTGGAGGGAGGCAAGTATGTGGGGGAGTTGGATAATACTTTCATTGAGAGGGAAGATGGTTGTCAGGGTAATTTTCTTTGTACCAAAGGTCCTGACAAACTCCTTTCCAGTAATACTCGGAAATGAATTCGCTGGTCGTACTAGAGCTCCATTTTGAGGTATAAAAGAGGAGTTGCACCAGCCGCATTGTTCACAAGTTTTAGCAGTTTTCCTTCAGGGAATTTCCAGTAGCTGCTGGGTGGGGTGGGGTCAGATGGAATGGGAAGAACAAGGAATCCTCTTCCTGGGGAAGTTGTCAATAATTTTATCGCTAACGTGCTTGAGGGGAATAGGATGTTTCCATCATCCATTTTCTCTTCAACAGCAGAAGGAGGGAAATTTAGTGGCTTATTTCATATCATTATCATCAAAAGTCATGGTTGAGCAGAATGGCTGGGAGACACAGGCAACTTTCTCCTCAGTAGGATGGAACAATGTGTAATGTTCTCTTGGTTGTAAAGATGTTAGTTTTTCATTACTTGACATTGAGTAGGCCTGTGGGAACATCAGGCTTTAATGGGAGTTGAAGCAATTCTCTTTTGAATTATGTGGTATGGGACCTTTTTCTAACCAAGGTCAGTTTCCTTCTTAAGTTTTAAGTTTGCTGTAAATGACAAGTTCAAATAAACTATGTGTCTGAATGATTTATTTGTTCCAGGCATTTCATCAGTTTGGACACTTCAAAGTATTTGAGTTTTTTTTATTTCACAAGCATACTCTTCAATGAGATGCCAGGTCTTTTTTTTGTTATGACTTGATCCCAGGCACAATTCCCTGAATCATTGTGAATCCAGGCGGATACCCCAAATCGTTAGGCTTCCAGGCCAGGAGTTGGATTCGCTCCCTTTCTTTACTCTCCTACTCCTTGATTTGGTGCAGCAAGGTTAATTTGAAAAGGATCCCTTCTCATGTGGCTACCTTTCTCCAGACTCAAGTTAACTTACAGACTGAATCTTGTTTTTTTTTTGGCTCAGTACAAGTTGCATTATTTTTTTTGAAGTGCTTTTCCCACAAGGCTTAGTGAATTTTTTGCCCTATCTTTATCAAACTCACCATATTAATTACCTTCTGTACCCGTATGGTGCCTCTCATGTCTGATTTCCACCCCATCTCACCATGCGCCAATCCCAGACCAACTCGCCACTCACTAGATAACCTCCCAAACACTGGCAGCTCTTGCACTTGTGCTCTCTGAAGTACTGCTGTGTACCTGGATAAGCTTTGGCTATATGGCATTGCTTGTCACCAGCAACACCATGTCTCTGCAGCCATGAAGGCATGCTGCTCATGGCACATATCTTCAATGACTGACACTCCCTTCCACATAAAGCACCATTCTCTCACCCTAGTTGCTGTATAACCACCAGGTTCCGTGCTTTACCTGTCCATAAATACGTCCCATCTGAACACCCTCTTAGTCAGGGCTACCTTGTCCCCAGTGGCCACTGTATACCCACATTTTGTCATGTGCAGTAGTTGCATATCAAATGCAGGCAAGCAATTGGACAAATACAAGCACAAAATTGAGCTTTTATTTACAGATAGGAACAGGGAATAAAAATGGAGTCAACAGCAGCTGAACTTTGCCCTCAGGATGCCAACCAGATTTGGGCATCATGACCTAAGTATGCAACAATCAGTGAATGTCTGCTGCAACCAGTTCTCTACTATTGGAAGAAAGTATCAATGAGCTTTTGGCTAGTGTGTAGCATCCATCAGAACCAAACTCTGACATGGATGTCAGCTGCTTTCTCCACCTCAGTGTCATCCTCCTCCTCCTTGGAAGACTGCTTCCATTTCCACAGTTCTTCTGCATCTAGCATATCGCCTATTGCCTGCTCCAGTTGTGCAGAGCACAACATGCCTGGTTGATGTTGGAAACTCTATCCATACTACTCAGGAAGGCTGTTTCTGAACCGATCCAAGCATTGGAACCATAACCTCAAGAGCCCTCTACTCTGCCCTAGCACAATCTTGGCTGAGGAATGGGCAGTATTAAACCTGTTCTGAATTCTGAGGAAGGGTCACTCAATTCGAAACATTAACGCTGATTTTTCTCCACAGATGCTGCCAGACCTGACCTTTTTCAGCAATTTCTGTTTTTGTTTCTGAATTACAGCATCCGCAATTCTTTTGGTTTTTATTTAGTATTAAACCTGTGTTCTGCATCGGTCAGAGTGCTATGGAATGTTACCATGAGCCATGGTTGTAGTGAGTAGCCCTGGTCCTCCAGTAACCAGCCCTGTATGGCACATAGACTCTCAAATGCTCCAGGTATACAAATGCACTCCTGATATACAAATATTGGCAACTGCCAGGGCAGTGGGCACATACCTGCAGGAAGTGGTAATGGTGATCACAAATTATCCGAACAATAATGGAAAGGAACACCTCCATGTTGATAAAATTTCACATGCATTGTGTTTGAAATGGCTGTCTTAGTGTTAATTGTATGCAGCTAACTTCCTGACTCATGCTGCAAACTGATCCTGAAGGAATGCAATGAACCAGCAGTATGATTCTCTGCAGATGACCTTGGTCACTGTCCTGATGCATTTGTGGTGTATGTCTGAGAGTGTCCACACAGGTTACCTATCACTCCCTGGAAGATACCAATTGTGCAGAAGTTCAGTGCTGCAATGAACTGTGCAGCTATTGAGAAAAGATGGTCTCCTACTACAGGCTTCAGCTGCTGCTCCAGAAACCAGCTCAGTTGTGTCATATGCTGATGGAAGTGGAGTCAGCGCGGAAGAACGCTCATCCTCTTGCGGACGCAACACACCCTGGCTAGCCCTGTGACGGTGATCTCTCCCTGAGCTGTGTGCTCCTTTTCCACCACCGAGGACTGATGCTGCTCCTGGGCTTATTGTCGGCCATGTCTGCACATGTCTTTACCTTCGTAGGTAGGCAGCTGCTGCGACTGACAAGCCAGTAGTGGCAGGGCCCATCGTTCTTGGTGAAAAGGAGCAAAAGAGCTCTTAGACCTCAGGACAGTCATCACTAAAAAACCTTGCTGACGAGGTTTACAATTTATTGCACAGTAAGACATTCTGGACGTAGATAACAGGGACACATCTATATTGGACATGCACATTTCACCTCAGCATGTACAGTCACTGGAGGTAAGCCACACTGGCTGAGTGCTGTGGCACAACACTACCCACCAAACCCCACACTCACATCAAACACTGAACCGCACACTGCATTTCATATAGACAGTCATTACCCTTACATGACAGATGAAGACACAAACTTGTGTGGCTCGCACAGGACACTTGGAGGTGGAGTTAATAGTAGTTTCCTTTCAGCCATCATTGGCCTTTTGTACCTGCATTGATGTTAAATTAAACATTATTGAGATGCTCAGGTTCAGTTTGCAAGCACTAATGGCATGGCAAAAATTGGCCTTGACCAGCATCTGACCCCTAAGCATCCTCAGTCTGAATGTATATGAAATGATTAAAAAACAATATAGCTGAACTTTGTAAATGACTGCTTCCTGTTTTTATTGATACAATATCGTGGTGTCCAGCAAATATGGATCCGATACTTTCAACCATTGGACTGATACTTACTCTACCCAGCCTGGGCATTATCCCAGCCATTTTCCAGGGGTATTTTGCGTCTAGAGAAGGGAAAAGTATGGCTGGGAATCAGGTTACATTGGACACCATCAACACCAGGCCCCACTACCCCCTCCCCAAACCCCATACCCCAGTCACCAGGTAACACCGACTATCTCCCCCAAGTGCCTGAATGTCCTTCACACTGTCCTGACAGCCCACCACTTTGATCTTCACCTCCAGCTGTCTTCTCTGCCCTTTGAATCCTGCCATTGCATCTTGCTGATGCTTACTCTCCACGACTTCACTTGTTTTGCAGAGATCACGGTAGTGGTCACAATCAATAACCCCATCCCATACTCTACTATTCTCTCCGTTCCAAACTCTCCCCATTCAACTTGAGCTTCCCTCCTCCCCCATCACTCTGTTTATTTGAACTGCATTAAAGCATCTACTTTCCCTCCCCCACGCCCTCTGCTATTGAACCCCTGCCACTAAATACTCCCCCAGTACCCTCCTGGAAGATCGATGAATGGACCCCCAGGATTGCATCCGCACAAGACATCTGACCAACTTCAATAATCAGTCCCCTATACATAACCAGACCCCGACCGCTGTTTTTACAGCTTCCTGAATAACTGCACAATTCCCTGACTGCTGGTGCTGGCCCTATAGGACTAACCGCTGCACACTTCCTGGACAGTACTGGATCAGATCTCCTGACTGGGAGCCTGCCAAGCAGATGACCAATTTGTTGAAGCCCATGCACTATGTGTGGAGTCTGTGATTGACAGTACTGGGACTACCTGACCAAGAATAGCCCCACTTAAGTGCACTGATAACTAATGCCCATCAGTTTCTAAAATGGCTATTTGGTTGAATGAATGTGCTGTGTGTTATCTGTGCAGGTAGCTGGCACGTGCTTTAGGTGTTGCTTTGTCAGTGCAATGTTCACCAAGATGTTCGCCAGCCCTCCAAAATGTTTCAAAACTGACAAGCATGACAGACAGCCTGGCTGTGCATGGGTGCTAAACAGTGCATTAAAATGGCAATGATAAAAACTAATGTCTCTGGCTGCGCAAAGCTTTGATGTGGAGGTGCGGTGTTGGACTAGGGTGGACAAGGTCAGAGGTCACATGACACCGCGTAATAGTCCAACAGGTCATTTTGAAATCGCAAACTTTCGGTGTATTGCCCCTTCATCAGGCAATGCTGACTTCCCCTGATGAAGGAGCAGCGCTCCAAAAGCTTTTGATTTCAAATAAACCTGTTGGATTATAAGCTGGTGTCATGTGACTTCTGCCCTTGAGCAAAGCTGGGCATGGATGGTGCAAGCATGCAGGTAGGTAAAAAATGAGTAAGCATTAAGAACAAGAACCCATGAATTGTGCTGTGAAATTTTGTTGCCTCATGTCTGATATGGAGGCCGTTCAGAGTAAGAGTTGAGTTAAATTTGCCATCTTTGGATTCCTTGTCAAGTTTTCCAGAAACCTAGTCTAATGTTCTGGTGACACAGTTTCAAATCCCACCATGACAAATGGTGAAATTTGAATTTAATAAAATTGTGGAGTTTAAAGGTTGTCTACTAGCGACTATGTGACCACTGTTGAAAGTTATAAAGATTTGTCTGATTCATTAATATTCTTCAGGGAACGAAATCTACTGTGCTTTTTCTGGTCTGGTGATGCCAGACCAACAGCAATGTGGTTGACTATTGACTGTCCTCTGGGCAATTAGGGGTAGGCAATAAAAGTTGTCCAAACAAACAACATCCATATCATTTTCTGAAGAAGGGTCTAGGCCCGAAATGTCAGCCTTCCTGCTCCTCTGATGCTGCTTGGCCTGCTGTGTTCATCCAGCTCTATACCTTGTTATCCATATCCCATTAACATTTTTTTAAAATCTCAACCTGTCCAAGTCTGCTCTAAACCTTCTTGAATCTTCTTCCAGCATTACAATTGGCTTCCACATGCAATTTTTTTAAAAGATAAAAAATTACCAGACCATAGGGCTGCTCTTTCATTAGATAGATGACTGCTGGTGGTTTAACTTGAGGGTCACTGCAACCTCAGGTGAGGGTATAGGCTGAAAAGGACAGCCTTTTGTGGTAACCTCAGCCAGTGCAGGAACTGAACCCATGCTTGAAGGGTCTGAAGAAGGGTCTAGACCCGAAACGTCAGCTTTCCTGCTCCTCTGATGCTGCTTGGCCTGCTGTGTTCATCCAGCTCTACACCTTGTTGTCCCATGCTTGTTGGCATCATTTTGCATTGCAAACCAGCCATCCAGGAACTGAGCTAATTGACTCTCAAATTATTTATATTGACTATGAACAACTGGGAACCTAGCACCATTACTTGCAATACCTCACTAGTAACAAGCTGCCATCCTGCAAATTGCCCATTTATTTCTACTGTCTGCTTCTGTCTGTTAACCAATTCTCAATCCATATTACAATGCATTACCACAGACATAGTGCTTCTTCACATGCAGATCTGGCTGCAGGAGGTGGCCAATACAGCTGACGGACTCCCCGAAGCATGGAGAGACATTCACTAACATTGCACTTCACTTAGCTGTAGGTAGCTGCAATGCCTGTTATCTCAGTCAACTGCTTGATGACACTGAAGACCCTTCATGCAGTCCTTGCTTATCCACAGCTGCAGCCCCCTGCATCTTGTATCTCTAGTTCTGTAGACATTATGCATTTTTTTCTCCTCTTCCTCCTTTTTATTAACCTTAGTAACGTTAACTCAGCTGCTGGGTTCAGGTGATCACACATTTGACATGGAAATATTGATCTGTGAAGAAAGATCAGGAATGATATATATGTTTTCATTTGAGATCTTGACCTTTTCAATCTACTCTATGGGCTCTTATGCTCATGACTTTGGTGAAATCTTGCCCTATGGACGCTCTACATTGTGAGCTACATCCTTCATGATTCATGACTGGTTTTCCTCTTCCCAGTGCTGACATTTGCAAGACATCTATAACCTTGATCTTTACATTGCTATCCTTGTATGTGACAATTAGTTAAATCTAACTCTTGATGGCCTTCATTACCCCTGCAATAGTGCCATACAACCTTGAAATCCATAGTTTGTATCACTGCTTCATCCCCATGTCTTTAATTGGCTTATATATGAGCCTGTGAATACTCCTGCTGAATGTGAAATAAACTTATCAGCAGCACCATTACTCATAGTGATTCTTGGCTGCCTTCCTTGTCAAAGTTTAATGAATAGCAGGACATGGTTCGGATGTTGGTGTTTGGAGCTGTAGGAGCTTATTTGCCTATGTTCTGCACTAAGTATTTCCCTTCGATACAGACCTAATTGAGTGCTCGCACAATAGCATTTTTCAGATTCTGTGTTGATTCACTTGTTTGGATATTTTTACACTGTAGGAATGTAGCTCGAGCCCATCCCATTTGTACAGAGCATTTTCTGAGAGACCTTATTTTGTAAACAGATCAAAAAAAAAGGTAGCGTTCCCCCATCATTGTAGATGGCCTTTTCCCTTCTTCTGGTGTCTTCATAGAATAGAATCATAGAATCCCTACAGTGTGGAAACAGGCCTTTTGGCCTAACAAGTCCACACTGAACCTCAGAGCATCCCACCCAGACTCATCCCCCTATAACCCCCCTAATCCACACCTCCCTGAACACTATGGGCAATTCAGCATGGCCAATCCACCTAACCTGCACATCTTTGGACTGTGGGAGGAAACCCATGCAGACACGGGGACAATGTGCAAACTCCTCACAGAGGGCTGCCTGAGGCTGGAATTGAACCTGGGTTCCTAGTGCTGTGAGGCACCAGTGCTAACCACTGTGCCACTGTGCCACCCCACAACCACTGTGCCACTGTGCCTCTTTTCTAAAAATTCATTCAGAATACAGCCTTCACTAACTGGGGCAACATTTATTTTGTGTCCCTAGCTGCCCTTGAGAAGGTGATAGTGAGCTGTCTCTTCTTGAATCATTGCTGTCCATATTTTATAGGGAGACCTAAAATGCTGTTAGGGAGGGCATTCCAGGATTTTGACACAATGACGTTGAAACACTGGTAGTTCTGCAGTTTGAGATAGAGTGGCATGGAAAGGAACTTGCAGATGATGGTGTTCCCAAGCATCTGCTGTCCCTTATTCTAGGCAGTAGTGATCATGTGATTGGAAGTTGCTATCTAAGGATCTTTGGTGTGTTTCTGTAGTGCATCTTATAGATGGTACAGACTGCTGTTACTGCATTTTGGAGGTGGAGTGACTGAATATCTGTGGATGTAATAAATAGGTTGCTTGATCCTCAATGGTGTCAAGCTTCTTGCGTATTATTTTTCTTCAATCGCACACAGTGACTATTAACTCTTTCACCATCTGTGTTAAAATGTCTGTTCCTTTCCTGACTGTACTTTCACACAGGTCCCCATGCCCACCTTTCTCTTCCACTGCTTATTCACATGCTAGTTCACTCTCCACAGCACACAGCTTACCTCATTGAGTTCCCAATGATTGATGCAGAATTTCCACCCTTCTTTTTCTTGTTGGCCCTATCGCCTTGATTTTCCTGCCTGCATCCAAATTTCATCCCTGCATTCCCCCGTTTCGCCCTACCCACATTTCTGGGAACTTTTTTCTGTTGAGCTTTCTTTTCAGTATGGCTCCTTTTCCATTTCAAATCCCTTTTTAGTTGAGCCCTGGCTATCTGCTTTAATTATATTTGCTAACGCCCTATCTCCCTTAGGATGATTAGTGGGCCCAATCTTCATCCTTTACACTGTAAATGTTTGCCTGCAACAAGCAAGATTGCTCATGACTGAGACTTCTCATGCTTTGATTGACATGGAGAGCATCGAGCATTTGCAAAAAGAAAAGGCTTGGTTCTGACAGATCCAAGTACGGAAGAAAAGAGTTTTTAGGAAGAAGTCTACTCGACTGCATGTGTATATTCGGTTTGACACACTGTTTCTGGTTATTGATAACAAAATTTTGCCCATGAACATAATTCCAGTGGGCTGTGTCATAAATGATTATTCAGGCCATACTAATGAATGCAAAAGAAATTCCCAAACATGAAGTTCTGGAAAGCTGACCTGTCTGAAATTTTCTAAGACTTTAAGAATTTTCTAAGAGCTGGACTTGTACTGTTCTATGTTCTATGTTTAACCCACTGCTAGGAATTTTTCCTTCTGCAGAAGTTCCCAGGAATAATCTGCCTGATATCTTTGAGGAGCAGCACATTGATGAGAAATAGGAGGGGCCTAAAGGTAGATTCTTGGGAGTGACCTGAAGTAACATTGCAAGACTGGGAAGAGAAATCATTCCACATTTGCCTCTGACTCTATTTAGATCTGTAAGGATGGATCAAGGTCAGTGCGGTCTCACCCACCCAGATCAGATACTGAGTGGACTTGACTGGTTAGATGTCGAAACAACGTTTCCTCTTATGGGAGAATCTAGAAATGGTCATCGTAGTTTAAAAGTACGGGGTCAGCAATGTAAGACAGAGATAAGGAAACTTTTTTTTTAATCATAAAGAGTTGTGAATCTATGGAATTCCCTTCCTCAAAAAGCAGTGAATGCAGAACCTTTAAATAATTTTAAGGCTGAGGTAGATTCTTGATTACCAAGTGGATAAAATGTTATTGGGGATTTGCAGGAATGTAGACTTGAGTTTAAAATCAGATCAGCCATAATCTTATTGAATGGCAGAGCAGACTCGATGGGCATAGTGGCCTACTTTTGTTCCGTGTTCGTATCTTATGTAACAGAGGAGAGGAATTTAAGAAAGATGGCATCGTCAACTATGACAAAGGTTGCTGCTAAATCAAGAAGAATAAGGAGGAGTAGTTTACCTTTGTAACAGTCACATAGGATATCATTTGCAGTTTTGACAAGAGTCACTTTAGTACTGCTGAAGAGTGAAAACTTGTGGATTCAGTGTGGATTTCTGGGCAAGATGAGTACAGATTTGGTAGGCAACAGTACATTCAAGGTAGAAAAATAGAAATTGCTGAAGAAACTCAGCAGGTCTGGCAGCGTTGGTGGAGAGAAAATAGAAGCAACATTTTGAAATGTTAACTCTGTTTTCTCTCCACAGATGCTTCCAAACCTCTTGAGATTTTCCAGCAATTTCCGCTTTTGTTTTAGATTTCCGGCATCCACAGTTTTTTTTGTTTTATTTTAGTGCATTCACAGATTTTTGTGAGGAAAGCATGAAGATTGTACAGCGGTTTGCATGGTTGGTGTTCCAGGTGTTGTTTTGATGAGAGCGATGATGACAATATACTTGAAGGAGAGAGAAGCAGTTGTTGAGAATGGAAAACATTTATGTTAACTAACAAAGAAACCAGGAAGGGAAGTTAGATGTCCGTAGTTTAGTGGGCATAGAACTGAGGGTGCAGGAATTCATTCCAATCACGCAACAATTCACACAGAAGACAATTCACACTGTCCTTTGTTGTTAATATTGTCAGGAGATATTTTCCTTTATTTCACTTTTTTCCCTTTGTAGAATGTTGATTTTTATCTCAGCAGCTGCCAGGGGTATTCACAATTCCAATCAAATTTAGACTGTAATTTAAATGATGTCATATAATATTACGCTGCAAATACTCCTACTGGTACAATGTGTCATGACCATTCTGACCTTCTACTTTTCTCAGTATTGTAGAAAAACTTATTTAAATATGCTGCCTTTCACAGCTTCACTATATCTCTCAACGTGCTTTACAACCAAGGAAGTACTTTTAAAGCGTTAGTCACTATTAGCATACCTGTCACTGCTTGGAATTGCCCTAAACTTCTTTGTAAACCACCAGATTAAAAGCCCAACCATTGCCTCAGTTTAATATCTTAAAAGCAGCACGTCCAACAGTTTGGTAATCCCTTGGTACTGAACAGAAATGTAAAGTTATTACAGATAATAGGTAAGGAGCTTTTGTTCATTTATGCTGATTGAAACAGTATTTGCACTGTATGTGTAATTATAGAAACTTTACATTTAACTAGGATGAGAAATGAGAAGAGGGTATTTTTTTGCATAGATGTGGGCGTTAGTGGCAAGGTATTTGTTACCCATCCCTAATTACCCTTGATCTGTGTAATTTGCTAGCCATTTCCAAGGGTACATGAGAGTTGAAAATATAGATGAGGCCAGTGACATCACTGAACCAGAAGAATTACACAGCCCTAAGTGTGAGCTCAAGGAAGTCGACATGAAATGGTGAACCTTCAAGTTTTCTTTCGAAAGGTTAGGCCAAAGTCCCAATTAAACCCCATGCTCACAATATAGCACAGTGTTCAGCAGTCAGCGAAAATGGCAGCAGATCAAAACTGGACGAGCCGGATTGGTCTTTGGCAAGGAGGATCACGTATTGGAAACAATGATAGAGAGGGAGGAAAGGCTGGGGTGAGGCAAGAATGGAACCAAGATTTCCTCTGAGGCCAGTTGAAGAACTTTAGCCTCTCTTACCCCACAAGGAAGCAAGATTATTCTGAAAAACAGGTTATCAACTCATATTCCGCTTGGGAACCTTGCAGCCCAATGGTATCAATGTGGATTTCACAAGCTTCAAAATCTCCCCTCCCCCAACCACATCCCAAAACCAGCCCAGCTCATCCTCGCCTCCCTAACCTGTTCTTCCTCCCACCTATCCCCTCCTCCCACCTCAAGCCACACCCCCATCTCCTACCTACTGACCTCATCCTGCCCCCTTGACCTGTCCGTCCTCCCTGGACTGACCTATCCCCTCCCTAACTCTCCACCTACACTCACCTTTACTGGCTCCATCCCCACCTCTTCAACCTGTCTGTTTCCTCTTCACCTATCTTCTCCTCTATCCATCTTCTATCCACCTCCCCCTCTCTCCCTATTTATTTCAGAACCCTCTTCCCCTCCCCCATTTCTGATGAGGGGTCTAGGCCCGAAACGTCAGCCTTCCTGCTCCTATGATGCTGCTTGTCCTGCTGTGTTCATCCAGCTCTGCACCTTGTTGTCTCCAATCTTCCTGCCTGTCTTTAGGGCTTTTTACTTCTTAGCATTGGCCTTCCCTGGTATGTTACAATGCAGTTTAGACTTGACAATGGTTTTGAAACCGAACAAGGCCCTCACATGTATAGATTGAGACTCCCTCTAGCTGACTAAAAGTCACCTGCTAAAATAGTGCATGGTGCAAGGCCAGTATGGTTCTAGATCAGAGGTAGAGGCAAGGTTTTGACATTGAGAAGTCATGGGATATTGGAGTAGTGCAACAATTCCAACCTCCAACATGCAATATTGTCAGGATGCATCGGGATAGGGACAGTGGGGCAGGCAGGAGGTCCAAATCACAACCAATAATTCCTATTTGTGAAAGTTGCAACTATTTTATAACAGAACATATGTGCCTTTCTTCCTCTAACTGGCTTTTCAGAAATGACTATGTATTTCAATAATATTTATTTTTTACTGAAAGATTCTTTTATTTACTTGCAAGGATTTTTGAGGAGTGTCATATTGAATAGTTGGGAAATTGTGTCATGCATGTTCTCCCTTATTAAGTAGTCACCGAGCTTTGCTAACTGGATGAAAAAGCAAAACTATTCCTCCTTTGTATTTATTGCTTCCTTTCTCTGAGGCACTGAATTTGCTCTCGCAAGACCAATCTCAGCCAACTAGCCACTCTTATTTTGTATGCATTTCTTGACATTTCCATTTGTTGTGCATTATTAAAGAATGAATAATACTTTAATGAGTAAGAAACTGGTGAATAAACACCCAGATTCCTTTTAAGCAAATTTGGTTCATCTCATTGTCATGGCTCCTTCCTGTTGACCACATTCATTTTCCAGACACATGGCCACTACCATCTTGAAGGAGAGGGGTAGCAGATACATGGGAACATGCTAGCTGCCAATCCCCTTCCAAGCCACTCACCATCCTGTTTTGGAAATATATCACTGTTCTATCAGTGTTGTTGGATCAAAATCCTGGAATTCCCTCTCTGACAGAATTATGGACCTACCTACAGTACATAAACTGCAGCAGTTCAAGAAGTCAGCTCACCAATACCTTCTCAAGGGCAACTAGGGATGGACAATAAATGCTGGCCAAGTGGACAATGCCCACATCCCATAAATGAATTTGGGAAAAAACAACGCGGTAGAATATGAAAAAGAAGCTGTTTAAAAACACCCAGATTATATATGAGAAATAGTTGCTAGCTGGTGCGTTTTTTTGAATATTGTAACTTTCTGGAGTGTATCATTACTCATGAAGTTTGTTCTTGAAGAAGAGTGTTGTCAGTGCAGACACAATGGTCCAAAGGGCCTCCCCTGTACTGTAAAATTCTATGATTTGATGATTCTAGTAGCACTATGAATTCACAGTTAATGGGTTATGAGCCTAATATCTTTCCTGACCTTGAAAACAAGGGAGGATGATGATTTTGAAATGGAAGATTACAAATGATGTCTTTTTTTCAGATATAGTAGGAACTGCAGATGCTGGAGAATCTGAGATAACAAGGTTAGAGCTGGAAGAACACAGCAGGCCAAGCAGCATCAGAGGAGCAGGAAGGCTGACGTT
>NC_063335.1:66072831-66103002 GCF_021869965.1 Rhincodon typus | reverse complement strand
CTTTTCAATTGTTTCAAAAAACAAAATGCTATGGATACAGGAAATATTCAGCAGGTCAGGCAGTGTTTGTGGAGAGAACCAAAGTAAATGTTTCAGGGTGATAACCTGATCTGATCTAAAGTCATCAAACTAACTTGTTAAATATTTTTCTCTCCAAGGATGCTGTCTGGCCAGATGACCGTTGCAGCATTTTTGTTTTTGTTTTAAATCGTTTCAGAAGCTTTCCCATTCACCATCTAGCCACTTGATTATCAGTCAAGACAGCAGCCATGGAGCAGATGCCAGGTACGTAAGAGACTGCAAAAGTTCGGGGAGTCAGCAATCATGCAGGTCGAGCGAGTCGGAGAATGTTTGGGAGGGAGGACTGGAGACTGGGGATGGAGAAATCCAGGTCCTCGGGGAAATCAAATCTTTGAGGTGGGGACCCGTGGAGATTGGACAGAAGTCAGTGATTGCATAGAGGAGCAGTCATTAGTCATAGAGTCAGTAAATAAACAAATTTATTAAGCCTAGAAACATTCCCACTCCCCTTAGCCCACAAAATTTGTAAATGCAGTTACCGTATGGTTCTGACCTTTCTTGCTTCCTTTTACCTGTTCGGCTTTGCTATCCTCAAGAAAAATGGAAGAAAACTTTAAAAATCACATTAAAATGAAGGTACATTGACTCTTTAAACCTTTGACTGATTAATTCATCTAGTTTGAGAGGATTGTTTATCCATCCCTCTTGAAGTTAAAATAAAATCAAAGTGCTAGAAAAAAACTATCAGCATACAGGGCAGAAATAAATTGACTGTCCAATGACTCAAGATAGTTTGCTGCTACCAATTCTCCTTTGTCTTGGGCCTAACTAGTGCTGGAGTATAGAGTAAACGTTGGATTATCTATAGAAGAGACACTTTATTTCGATATCAGAAAGGTTTATTGCATGTCAGAAATATGTAAAACTACATTAAAACCAAAAAAAAACTGCAGATGCTGGAAATCAGAACTCAAAAAAGAAATTGCTGGGAAAGCTCAGCAGGTCCAGCAGCATCTGTGGAGAGAAAGCAGAGTTAATGTTTTGGATCCAGTGACCCTTCTTCAGCACTGATTGTAGCTAGAGAAAGGTTGACATATACGTTAAAGAAGGTGTAGGGAGGAGGGAGAAGTAAATGATAGGTGGAATTAGAGCCCAGAGAGACAAAGAAGTTGGACAGACAAAGGAGTTAGTAAAGATCAGTTTGGGAGAATGAATAGCTGTTAATGGGGACTATTAGTAGCTAACAATAGGTTGGTTATGGTAATAGCCCATGTGATGACAAGGCTTGGTGTGTGGCCGTTTTGGAACAGAGAAGAAGATGTTCAGGCCCTAAAGTTATTGAACTTGATATTGAGTTCAGAAGGCTGCAAGGTTCCCAAGTGGAAAATAAGGCACAACTACATTTGTTCAGGCATAATTATTGGGTTCTTAGGATACTGATACATATACTCCTTTTGAAAGCGAAAGTGGAACTCCTTGTCTTTGCCCATAGACTGACTCCACCCATGATGCTGATGGCATACACAATGCAACACGAACATTAACTAACCCCTTTGGAACCACTAACTTACATGTAAATTGTTAACCAGAAATATATTGGAGACTACTTAATATAAATTTCTCTTTAATGTGTAGATGTCTATAGTTGTATTACACTTATTTTTAAAAATGTGATGATAAAATCATTGCAAATTCATTATTCAAAAGAGCATTTTCAGAAGGCAGTTTTGTGATGCAGTGAGTTTCATCCCTGCCTCTGAGCTAGAGGCTCTGGGTTCAAGTCCTACCCCAGGGCTTAATATGAGTGGAAGATGGTTTCATAGTGCTGTCAAATAAGTTTAGTATCAAACTGCAAATCCTTCCTACACATGACAGGTGATTAGAATGGCAGAGTTTTATAGGGCTGGGATTTCCCCATTATGTGAGAATGAGGGTGGCATGATAAATAAAGTGGTTGCTGAGCAGCATAGTTGGAAATTCCTCCTCTGATTCCTGCCCTGTGCTATTTTCCTAAGTATGAGTGAAAGCGTGGGACACATTAACTAACTAATTTACATCATGTTAGACTCACTAATAGCCCATCTCCAAAAAAGTATTATGATTTTCAATGAGGTAGCCAGGATTCGGCAGTGGTCAAATTTTACAACAGTACATGGGGACAAGAACCAAGACAAGGAGACAGGAAGAATTTAAAACACAGCAAAATGGTATTCCTCCTTCCAGTTCATCAGAAATTTACAGGCACTGCAGCATGATTTATATCTGTATTGATTAATGTGTGTCATGATAGTGCTGTGAATGGAAGATCTAATGATCCACTAAATAAGGTATTTTCCACATTTTTACTTGACATTATTGAACATGATATAAGTATTATTCGCTTTGTGAAGACAAGTGCAATAAGCTGTTGGCAATGAGCAGCAGCCTGGCTGCTTGCATACACTTCCTTTTGGACCGTTGCAAGACAATACTTGGGCAGTTATTTATTGGATGTTCTGATCAGAAAACCTGAAGAGTAGCTGACTATACTAAACTTCAAAAAGGGCCTTTTTTTCTCATAAAGGAATAGAACATCAAATCAGATAAGCCTGTTAATTATTCTGAATTCTGCCATCTGGCAAACTGTCACCATTGTAAATATGGAAAAGATTAAATGAATTGAAAGTGTACATAAAATAAAATGGTAAAGTACATTGTACGGTATTTTGGGTGGAATTTAAAGAGTCTGGTATATGTAGGAAACAAGGCAGTAATGAGGGATAGGCAAGAAACAAAACCCTGTTTTCCTCACATCTGGTTGTTTGAGAAATGTAGTTAGTGGCATGTTAGTAGCTGTGTGGCCCTCAGGCAGCCAAGTAGCAAGCTATTATTTTCCAGGTATTTGCATACCATGAATACTAATAAAATGGGAGCTTCACCAAATTAATTCCTACCCTCAAGATGGAGTCAGCAGTGCAGAAAACTTGCCTCTCCTGTTTGCCAACAGCATAAAGGTGGTGTAAACAAATGAGGCATTTCAATCTTTGGACCCAAGGTGAGAATTTGTTTTTGCTCATGTCAGTAGCAAAAGGGAAGGAGCAGAAGAAACCTGGACAATCCGGTAATAATCATAAGATGGAGCAGAGGTGAGAGGCTGGTAGTGGTTGGTCCTCAAACACTGTAACAATTGGGCTGGTGAAGGTGGCCAGGCAGACAGTGGTAGTGATTGAACTCTCATACACTGATATATGTGGGGCACTGGCATGTGTGGGAACATGAGTGAGGAGGAGATATTCAAAAAGAAGCCAGATTCTGGCCAACAGGGCTGATTCCATCAATGCAGAGCTCTGGTCCTGCGTGACCAAAGGAGGCAACTGTGCCACACATGGCAGGCCAACAATAAGAGAAAGAAAATGAAGTTTGAAGCACAGAAGGTCCAGCTAGTGTAAGGGCAGGTCACAGATCTCAAATGTTACCAACTGCTGTTCAAGAGTAACAGATGGAGGCTCTAGGGTGATAGAGAGAGTGACAATGGTAAGAAAGGGAAGGTTGAGTATCACTGGGTCTCCATCAATTTTGTTGGCTGGAAACTCTAGCATGATTCATGGATGGAGTTGGGTCATGTTGGGAGGACATTCGTGAGTGACAGATGGAGAGTAGGGGTGGATAGGTTCCAGTTTCAGGTTCACCTATCCGTGTTCATCAACTGCTGCTCACATGGCTGCTAAGGAAATCTGATTTCACAGAAGATCCTTTTTTTCACTGGAAGATTTATGAATGTGGCCCGTGGGAAGTGACCAATATCATTTTCAGAAGGAACAATTATGAACTCATTTTACAACAGTTGCTGCTAGGCAGTTAGCTTCACAGGCATTGCATTGTCTGCCATTAGTATAGAAATTGATGGCACTCTCACAGCTATTAGGAATGTGGCCTTAGGAATAGCATAGTGCACTTCCCAACTTGAAGGACTTTCATTCCTGTAATGTTAAATTAGTCTGTGACAGCAGAAAAAAAGTGATATGGGTTGTCACAATTTTCCACAACGCACAGCTATCATAGCTCTTTGAGACTCACCTGCAAATCTACAGTCTTGCCAGTGTTACCCTTATTCCATGAAAGAATAAAGTAAAACTGTTCCTCCACTGTGCTATCAAAAAGTCTTAAATTTTAGCTTACAGGCACAGTTCTGTAACCCTGACATCAGAAGCTGATAAAGTTGCCTGCAGTAAGTGATGTCCACTTTGCTGTCCATGCTTTGGATACTTCAACCAGTTTATGTATTAAAGGCAACTTACCCAAGCATTCATATCATTGAGGAGGACAAAAGGACACAGAATTCGGTTTGTGGTTCAACTCAATTTTATTACCAAAATATTCCTTAATAAAAATATCATGTGAACATTTCCCAAATTTCCACAATATTCACTCTCTAGCCAGCCCTATGTCGGAGGAGAAGGACATTCTATCTCCCTAACTTGAACACACGGATCAATGTGGGAAATATTCATTCTCAGACAGATACATTATTCATTTACCGGTTGACGTGTCCAAAGTATGGACAACAAATTGCGGTGATGATCCAAGGTCTGGAGAGCCCTGAATCACTAGGGGTCTCCTGCATAGCTAGAGGGCAGCCTCCTCCACATAGACTGCATGAGGTTTTGGCATTCCACCAAAGCGGATGGGAAGCAACTATTCACTTGGGAGTACTCTCAAAGTATGTCCCCTCGGTTGGCTGGCTAGTACTTTTCCTTGCTATTACTGTGCAATGGCACCTTTCCATAACCCTGAGGAGAGAGGGAACCTGGAGGGAGGTTCAAGAGCCTTGTTGAATGGGTGAAGGGTGAGATCTGTTGTAGAGGGTTGGTTGGGTTAGAAGTTAAAGGGTGGAATGAGTGTTGATTCCTTAACAATTTTATATTGGAATAAATCTTGATGCCTTCCAAATTCAGATCACTATTTTGCTGCTGTTCCCATTAGGAGATCAAGCCTGATGTATTTAGAAATGGATGGGAACAGAGGCACACCCTTTAAACTACTCGATCCTGAGTCAGTCCACCTTTACTCCTGGTGTGGATTTTCCTATGAGGATGACAGACCTATTTCCAGACTAATTAAGGCCCGATACCAGAAAAATTTCATTTCCCAAAATACAGGCGATAAAGAGAGGATTGCAATGGTGGCATCAGTCCTGCCTCCTGCTTCCGGCTTCCTATCCCCCCTGGAAAATTTGGCCCTAGGTTCCAAAATATTACCAGCAGGCTCTGCAATACTGTGAGAATGCAAAGGAATAGGGGATCTCATTTACATGGAGCTGGCAAATCCACGAATATTTCAGGACTAGTTGTCATGCAAGTTGCCTGCTGAACACTATTAAATAATGCAACATTAGTTCCAGCTAGAGAGAGTGCTCTCATCCCACACAGACAGTAAAATTCTGTCCTGTGACACTTGGCATTCAAATGCATTGTTCTTGCTGGAAGAGGCTGTGAAAATTGACCTCAATGTTTTGCAATGAAATTGATATGATGTGTTGATAATTGTGATAGAGTTTAGCTGATTAATGGTTGTGGTTATAGTATCACTGTTACTGAAGTCTGACCTGGTGTGTTTAGTAGGTATTTTAGAATATATTTCCATTAATTTAAGGGTGGTGTGGTTGACCTAAAGATAATTGCAAAGGATTAATTACTCAATGTTTTTCTACATCAAGATCTGATTTATGGGCTAATTTAGTTAACTACTTATGATAACTGGCCCATTGTTGTTTAGGGGATAGATATTGTTAACTTATTCTAAAGAAAAACGTAGAAGATTCTGGCATTCTGAAATAAAACAATATGCTGGAATTGTCAGGCGTCATTGAGAGAGTAACCGGAATTAATTTTTAGGCCTAAGTAATAGTGAGCACAGAGGCAGGCAGGCACGTATGTTTGAGCAGTCAGCCAACATGTGGGTAGACCAACACCAGCTACCCACCCCTTCCAGGTCATTTTTCTGGAGGCAGAATGGCGCAGGGATACTGGACATGGAAAGTGAAGGCAGGGCTACAATCCAGCAAGTGGCAGGTGACCAGATAAATTGTCTATTAGATTCTATTACTTTCATCAGGAAGAAAATGAATGAAATTGAATGACTGAAAATGAATGATTCCCTAAAGACTGTCCACTAGTTACAAGCCACAAGTCAGGATTCAACAGTGTGATGGAATACTCTTCAGTAAAAGTGTAGCTTCAACAACACTCAAGATACTTGAAATGATCCAGGACAAAAGCAGGCCACTTGATTGGCACCACATCCACTCTCCGCACCACTGACATTCAGTAGCTTAGAGTGTACTATTTACAAAATGTACTGCAGAAATTAAGTGTATAAATCCTGCCTTGATTTACCTTTCCAAAATGCAGCTCCTCACATTTGTCTAAACTGACTCTATCTGCCACTCGTCAGCCTATTGGCCCTTCTGATCTAAGTCCCATTGTACTCTGAGGTAACCTTCTTCACTGTCCACTAACCATTACTCCTATGTTCACATCCAAATCATTTATATAGATGATGAAAAGCAGTGGACCCAGCACCAATCTTTGTGGCACAGCACTGGTCACAGACCTGCAGTCCGAAAAGCAACCCTCCATCACCACCTGCTGTCTCCTACCTTCAAGCCAGTTCTGTATCTAAATGGCTAGTTCCCTCTGTATTGCATGTGACCTAACCAGTCTACCACGCGGAACCTTGTCGAACACCCTACTGACGTCCATATAGATAACATCCACCACTCTGCCTGTATCAATCCTCTTCATTACATCTTCAAAAAACTCAATCAAGTTAGCGAGACACGATTTCCCATGCACAAAGTCATGTTGACTATCCCTAATCAGTCCTTGCCTTTCCAAACACATGTAAACCCTATCCCTCAGGATCCCTTCCAACAACTTGCCCACCACTGATCAGGCTCATCGGTCTATAGTTCCCTAACTTTTCTCTTCCCACCTTCCTTACATTGTGGCACCATGTTAGCCAACTTCCGGTGTTCCAACACCTCACCTGTGACTATTTGATACAAATATCTCAGTTATTACAATGGCTGTCGGATATATGCACACAATTTAGAATGCAAATGGAGTTTTGGTCTTTATTGCATGGAGGTTGAAGTTTGAAACTAGGAAAATCTTTCTACAGCAGTGCAAGGTGTTTGGTGTTGTTTTGTTTTGAATGTAATATGCCTTTAGATATGGAGGCTTCAATTTTATTTTATTCCTTTTGCAATCTCTAACCTATCTATTGATTTACTTTTAGATTTGTACTCTCTATGCCTTCCTGTCATCGTCTATCATTTCCAGTATTCATATCTCTCTCTACTACCTTGTCTTACACTTTGATTTGCCACACTTTCCAAATTTAATCCCTTTTTGCTACCATTTAGTTAAAGACCCTCTCTGCCTCCCTAATTCTGCAACTCATGAACACTGGCCCCAGTGTAATTCATGTAGACACTGGCTCAACAGGATATATCCCACTTTCCCCATAGCTAGTGTCAATGCTCCACAAACCAGAACCTGATTCTCCCACATTAGTCTTGGAGCAAACATTCATCTTTCTAATCAGGTTTGCCCTATGCCAATTTGTAAGTGGTTCAGGTAGCAATCATGCAGTTTTGATCTGTGAGGCACTGTCTCTTCATTTGGTATTTGCATTTTCCATACATTGACTGTGCAGAACTTGCATCTAAGTCTTATCTGGGTTGTTAGTATCTACATGGGCCATGATGAACAGCTTCTCTTCTTCCTACTGCAAATTCTTCTCCAACCATCAGCAGATGTCCTGAATTCTGGCCAGGGAACTGGCCGGTCAAAACAACCATCTGAACTTATGCTTTTGCTGCAGAGAATGATGTCAATTCCTCTGAGTATACCTCCCCTGCTACCATTACATTTCCTTCTTCTCTCCATCATCTGAATGGCTGTTTGTACCGCAGTGCCATAGTCAGTTTGCAGATTAACCATGCAGCTCCTACTCTCATTGAAACAAATTGAATGTACCTCAAAATTTTTGGAAGTTGCGCTTCTACTCTTTGGGTCCTCTTACCTCCCTCACTCGCAGATACACTCTCCTGATCTTGAATACTGACCTAAGAGATGTCAGTGCTTCCTAATTCAAAATATCCAGTTAACCCACTCCCGGTGCATTGCAGTGTCTGCAGTTCAAACTCCAGCTCGTAAACACTAATCTAAAGCTGCTTGAACTTCAAATACTTACTGCAGACATATTTGCCTTAGACCAAACTGGCGTCCAGGAGCTCTTGCATGTGGCAGCTGCATGCATTCCCTATCCTGCCATCTTAATGTGTTCTAGTTATGCAATAATTATTTAACCTAATTATATGTTTACTTATGTTTTGCATATATTTTATTAAGCTTACTATCAGTTGCTATACTAATTTGAACATTAGGAATAGAATGAACAAATATATATCAAATAGCTTCTTCTCCTATGGCAAAGTAAACATCAATTCCTTGCTGTCAAAATAGCTAAACAGAAGCAAAGAAGCATCTCTTTCCCTTTCTCCACTAACTCTCTTAATGATCCAATTTCCAGCACTCTAATTTAAGTCACACCTCCTTAATCACTCAATTCCTAGTTCACAATTTTAAGTCACACTCACACTAAGTTGGCTAGTTTTATATGTTCCTAACATAAAAAGCCTATCCAACCCAATTATGGATAAACCAATTTGAGCTGCTTCTTTAGTTAACTGCTTTTTCAGTGGATACCTTGTTAAAATTCTGCTTGAGGCTGAGAACCTTAGAACCTAAACTGTAGATTTAATTTAAATGCTAACTAATGCCAAATGCAAATTGTTGTGAAGTTGGGTACAGAACTTGTGCATTGGGAGGCAGGAGGTTAGAATTTAGTGTTTGCAAAACACTAGGGGGGAAAGCATTGTATGGTCCCTTTAAAAGATTATGTGCTTTTTCTGTGCTTAGAGATTTAAAAAGGATGTCTGTGAGCAGCTTGAAAGTTTGCAAGTACATAGAGAGCACCCAAATTGAAATATTTGGAGCAGCAGTTTTTACCAAAACAACAAGTTTTTTTTTTAAATTTAGCCAATCAATTTGAATCAGGCACTTAGATACCAAACGCCAATTAAATTTAACTCTAATGGTTTTGACAACAAAGGACCAATCCTAATGTAAGAAATTGATATGTCATCCAGAATATAAAAGAAGGGACAGTTGGGCAAAGACAGGAGAGCAAACTGCCATCCGCCAGAGTTAACAGCCATCAGCTCTCAAGAGAGAATTGCTGGCTCTCACAGATTCCTCTAATTCTTAGGGAAAGCAGCATCTAAAGAACAAAGTGGGACTTGTATTTATTGGTCAGCATACCATTAGAATCTTGTGTTATTTGGGAATAATTAGTAGTTAGAAGGTGTTTATTCAGTTTATTAATAATTTAATTTGTTCACTGTTAGAGTTAGATAAATAAATTGTTACTTCTTGATTGTAAAATGAGTGCCTGTGATTTATTTTATTTAACCACTAGAAGTTGCTGAATGGCAGCTTACACCACTTTTCACATTCCTTTTACAGATTATAGGGCGAGGTGCTCATCTTTGGGTGCTTTGGTTTTAGTTCTCAGAGAGGGGTCAACCTCCAGTTATAAGACAAACAAAATTTAATTTCCACAAAAATAAATTAAAATCCACAGCCAGCATTCAGCCCTAGATCAGACTGAGTTGGCTGACTGAGTTAATAGAATGAATGATGTTCAAGTGTTGATAAAGTTTTGATAGTGTCTCAGAAAACTTTTGACATATTTCAAAAATCCTCTTCAAAACTCCAGCAGCGAGCGAATATTGCAAGTTGAAATTACTTTCAATGGTGCTCAGAATCCTAAAGAATGAATTGCTTATTTCTATTGCATTAATTCAGGTGCAATCCACCAAGATGTTGTATAGCCTCTTTAACGAATGACAAACAAATTTATGTATGAATCAGTCTCTGTCAGTGTGACTTTTTGATGGCCACTCCTAATGTATGCTTGAACATTACCAACCTTTTTTTGCATTAAATCTGGGCTAAATTCACACTCAAGCTCAAAACTCTAACTTGGCCAACTTAGAAGCCATTTAGCATATGGCAGGTTATCAATCAAAAAAACAGACCAGCTCCCCATTTCTCTCAGGTGAAGTGGGGGAGGTGGAGCAATAGATTTGGTGGTACTGAAGGAACAATGGCTGAGTTTGGTTGGTTACAGAGAATTAGGCAAACCCACACAGTACCATAGATATCTGGTGGGTTCATTTCTCATAGGACATAAAACTACTGCAGATGTTCTTAAAGTGGCACTTGTGTCTACACTTGTCCCATGGAAATGAGATGACCTCCCACTGGCACTTCAAATTGTCATGGGGCTAGTACTAGAGGACACTAGTGAGCAATCCCATCAATATCACTGGGATCACATCCTAGAAATTTTGTCTTATACTTCAGACATAAATTGTTACACTTTCCAATCCAATATGAGAACTACTCAGATAAGAAAAAAGTGCCAGTATTTTATTTGATCAGCTAATTTTATCAGAGTGCTCAAATGTCAAGACTGAGGTAAAAACAAACAAATTAGTCTTTGATTTGTATTAAATAACTCAATAATTGATCTTAAAATAACATTTTTGGATGCTATGTTAGTGAACATCATTTGTAGATGAAAGTGAGTTCAGGATGATGTAGAGCTGGCTTGATATTATATGATAAAAAAAAGTCTCCGTAGCTTAACTAGATTACATCTCTAGAGACTTTTGAAGAAATGTTGAAATCACTTTTAAAGTTATCTGATTTGGAACATGAACTTCTTAGATTTTGTCCAAATTTATAGAAAACTAGGAGCTAATGATAATACATCAACTTTAAGATGTTGGAATCAAGCCAGTATGTGAACTCAATAGATGTAAATAATTTGAAAATTGAGTACATATAACAGCTAGACATATTACCCTGCATTGATCTAATTTGAAGAGGAATATAGCATTAGACATACTAACCTATTTAATCAAAATGATATGAAATGTGCTCCAACTGAATGATGTGCAATGTATAAAAATAATAAGCAACAAAAATCTCCTGAAGTAAACATTGACAGAGTTTGATTGAATAAAAGTTGAGTTGATGCAGTTCTTTTAATTCTCACCATAGCTATTCAGAAATAATCTTACTGTCAATCTTTTTTAAGCTGTACCAAACAGGAAGAAGTCTTCTTCTGATTTGCTGCCCATTTTGGGAGGTTTTGGGAGAATCGGTTGATATTAATGCTTGCAGGGTGGACCTCTCCAGTGAGTGGAATACTGGTACCAACCAATGTTCCCTGTAATATTTTTTTCTGCTGTGTGGAATTTGAAGGTCTGTGTGTAGCAGCAGCTTCTGCAATGTGTTGGCACACTGACTAGCATGTGCAGAACCTCCCAGCATCGGATGTGTATTTTAGAAGGAATGCTGGCGGCAGGTGACTGAAGTCATTTTGAGCCCTGCAGTCCAATTTGATAGCTATCAGGCACTTAACTGGTTGGTGTGGTACTCTTTATTGTTGTCAGGATAGACAATCCATCACTGAAAGCTCTCAGGAGTGGTGTTCACAACTAATATTGTTAAACACCCAGATGCATGACTGTCATTGTAGCCTGGATTGAAGATAATTAAGGCAGCCTTGTTGGGGCCTATCTGGGAGCCCCTGATGAGCAATAGAGGAGTATTAGTTTTAAGGCCAGATGGGGGCCTAATCCATTAGATGGCCTTATTGCCAAAAGTTCTCTTATTTGGATATCAGGTACCCAGGTTGGAGAGCTATCCATTCCAGGCCACAGGCTTGCCCAGCAGGATTTGTTTGGCAGGTTGTGCATATTACATGGTCTCCATTTGCCACCACAGATTGAAAAGCAGCAAAAGCCAGATGGGGCTATCTAATATAAACCTTAACTTCGCTTGTACTCTTTTACTTTTCCTGTTGAGTTTTTTTTCTGCCTTCAGGGAATGTGTGTTTTTGCTTTGAAGCCAATCATGAATTCTTTAATTAGTAGTCATTGCTTATCTACCAGCAAACATTCCATATATTTTTCCAATCCATCACAGCCAAATTCATTCTCATACCTTAAAGTTTGCCCTTGTTTATATCTGAGAGCCAGGTTTCAGATTAAACTTTATGTTTATTGAACTTAATGGGAAATTCAATCATGCTATGGTCATTATTTGAGAATCTTGAGATTCCTTTACAACAAAATAATTTATTAGCCTTTTTCATTGCATAAATTTATAAATATGCATATACTCACTCATGGAATGTGGATGTCACTGGCTAGGCCAGCATTCATTTCACATTCCTGGTTGCCCTTGAGGAGGTCACATTGAGCTGTTCTCTTGAACTACTTCAGCATATCTGCTGTAAGTAGACCCACTATGCCATTAGGGTTGATTTCTGGAAATTTAATCCATCACATTGAAGGAATGGCAATATATTTCTGAGTCAGGGTGGTAAGTGGCTTGCAGTGGATCTCGCAGCTGCTGGTCTTCCCACATATCTGCTACTGCCATTGTCATTCTGGATGGCAGTGGTCGTGGGTTTGGAAGGTGCTGTCTAAGGATCATTGGTGAATTTCTGCAGTGCATCTTGTAGATAGTACATCTTGTAGATAGTACATGTTGCTGCTGCTCAGCAACTGGATGCTTATGAATGTGATGCCAATCAAGCAGGCTGCTTTGGGATAGTAAGAACTGCAGATGCTGGAGTTAGAGATAACACAGTGTAGAGCTGGATGAACACAGCAGACCAGGCAGCATCAGAGGAGCAGAAAAGCTGACGTTTCGGGTCGAGACCCTTCTTCGGAAATGGGGAGGAAGAATGGAGCTCAGAAACAAATAGAGAGAGGAGAGATGGGACTAGGGAAGGTAAGTGGGATGTTGATAGGTGAGTGCTGGTGGGGATTGATCAGTGAGGTGAGGTAGCAGTTGGTGAGAGAGAAGATGGACAGGTTGTGTCAGGTCAAGGAGGCGGGGATGAGAAGGAGGGTTGGTCATGGGATGAGGGCGGGGGGGGGGGGGGGGAGGGTTGGAGAGATTTTAAAACTGGTAAAATCCATGGTTAGGCCATCGGGCTGTAGGCTCCTGAGGCGGAATTTGAGGTGCTGCTCCTCTAGTTTGCGGGTGGTGTTATTGTGACACTGGAAGAGGCCCAGGATGAATATGTTACCCAGGGAGTGGGAGGGGGAGTTAAAATGGTTCATGACCAGAAGGTGTTGTCGTTTGTCGTGAACAGAGCGCAGATGCTCTACAAAGTGGTCTCCGAGTCTCCGCTTGGTCTCACCGATGTAGAGGAGGTTACATCGGGAGCAGCGGATGCAGTAGACCACATTAACAGATATACAGGTGAACCCCTGTCTAATGTGGAAGGTTTGTTTTGTGCCTTGAATAGGGGGAGGTTTAGGGGCAGGTGTAGCACTTCCTGTAGTTGCAGGGAAAGGTGCCGGGGGTGGTTGGGCTAATGGGGGGTGTGGAGTAGACAAGGGAGTCGCGGAGACAGCTGTCCCTACAAAAGGCAGATAGGGGTGGGGAGGCAAATCTTTAGTTGTGGGGTTGGATTGTAGGTGGCGGAAATGGCGGAGAATAATATGTTGGATGCGGAGTTTGGTGGGGTGATATATGAGGACAAGGGGGTATTTGTCTTTATTTTTGTTGACGAGAGGGGATGTGAGGGCAGAGGTGCGGGAAATGCTAGATATGCAATTGAGGTCATTTTCGATCACCGGAAGGGGGAGGTTGCAGTCCTTGAAATAAGAGGACGTCTGGGATGTTTGAGAGTGAAATGCCCCATCTTGGGAGCAGATGCGGCAGAGGTGGAAGAATTGGAAGTAGGGGATTGCATTCTTGCAGGAAGGTGGGTGAGATGAGTATAGTCTAGGTAGCTGTGGGAGTTGGTGAGCTTGAAATAAATGTTGGTTTTGAGGCAGTCACCAGAGATGGAGACAGAAGTCCAGAAAGGAGAAAGATGTATCAGAGATGGTCCAGGTGAATTTGAGGTTAGGGTGAAAGGTGTTAGTAAAGTTGATGAACTGTTCAAGCTCCTCGTGGGAGGGCGAGGTGGGGGATAGAGCCAGTGTAGCAGCGGATTAGGGACTGTTCCACATATCCTATGAAGAGGCAGGCATAGCTTGGGCCCATGTGGGTGCCCATGGCCACCCCTTCAGTCTGTAGGAAGTGGGACGAGTTAAGGGGAAGGACAAGTTCGGTTAAGTGGATGAGGACTGGTTGGGCCTGCGGGAGAGGAAGAAGCGGAGGTCTTTTAAGCCATCTGCATAGGGGATACAAGTATACAGGGATTGGATGTCCATAGTGAAGATGAGGTGTTGGGGGCCAGGGAATTGGAAGTCTTGGAAGAGGTGGAGGGTGTGGGTGGTGTCCTGGATGTAAGTGGGGATTTGTCTTTGTCAGGCTGTTTTGTCTTGGATGGTGTCAAGCTCCTTGAGTGTTGTTGAAGCTGCACCCATCCAGACAAGTCGGGAGTATTCCATCACATTCCTGACTTGTGCCTTACAGATGGTGGACAGGCTTTCAGGAGTCAGGATGTGAGCCACTCACTGCAGTATTCCTAAATTCTGACCAGCTTTTGCAGCCACTGTGCTAATGTAATGAGTTCAGTTGAGTTTCTGGTCAATGGTAACCCCAACGATATTGATAGTGTAGGATTCAGTGATGATTTTAACTAAGCAACAGTGAAGGAATGGTAATTTAGTTCCAAGTCAGGGTGGTGAGTGGCTTGGAGGTTAAATTATAGCTGATGGTGTTTCCATGTATCTTCTATCTTTGTCCTTCTAGGTGCTATGGGTCACATGTTTGGAAGGTGCTGTTGATAAAGGTTTGGCAAGTTCCTGCACATCTTCAATTGAAGCAGGTGCATGGAGCTCACACATACTGTTTCATGGAAATTGCATCTAATCAATTCTTTTGTCCTAAACTTGTTTTAACATCTCCAAGTGGGTTCTGAATTCTGTTCATTAGCAATTAATATCAAAATTATGGATTAAGTCCTGATACACAAACAGTTATTGCACTCATTTTATCCTTTAGCCATGATAACACCCTATTTCTTCTGTTGTTTGAAGCCAGCAATAAGGAATCATCAATTAAATTTGTCGCTGAGATTGAAGAGAAAAGATTAAGATTCACTAGTGCAGGCCCTCTCTATTGAGCAACAAGTATGAGGTAAGGGGAGCTAGGAGTGCCTCCTAATACAGGCATTTGGTTCTAAAAAATACTAACCAGTTGCCCGTTAGAAAATACATCATGAATAGCATCAAGTGCCAGATGATTCAGCAATTTTGAGAAGATACTAACTGATCAGTATCAAGCACCAATCAGCTAACATGCTACGTTGTGCTCTGTACAAAGAACTGTTCAGCTAAGTGATTGCAAATCTGAGTTATGTTTACTTTCCCTTGTTATTCATTTTCTGTTCAGGTTCCCCTTGGTTGAATTCAACAAGCAAAAGGCATTTATTATTTCCTACTTTTATTTTATGAATTCCTAGGTGCAGGAGTAGACCATTCAGCACTCAAGGTTTGCTCTCCCTTTACTCAGATCAGAGTTGATCTAAAATTCATTTTGGACAGCTACAGTAGCCAGACTGTTATAACAAATGTGAAATAATCAATTACTGCTTTTTGCAGGCATTGTATCTCAGTATATATATAAATTATACTCTAGAGGGAAAAAAATCCTTTTCATTTAGATGATTTTATATATTTCATCTTTCTAACATTCAAAATTGAAAGTCAGCCAGAAAGGGGATTCTATCTCAAGGACATCAGACGTTTTTCACTGATGTTTCAAATCTATGAAAATGAAATGCCTATTGAAAATGTGTCAAAATATGATATTTCAAAGAGACCACAAGATCAAACAGTAACCAGTGAGAGTGCAGATGTTTAGGTCACATCACCCGTCTGGAAGAGATCTAAATAATTGTGTGAATCTACAAATTGAGCATAATTCACATTTTACACATGGAGGAGGAAATAATTATGTAATATAAAGTAGCTTACCTTGCAAGTGCACTGAATGTTACATAGTTCAAAATAATTCTCATCAAAATCTGAGTATTTGGAGGTTAAACATTGATGCTGATACAATAGCAGCTGGTAAATCAGAGCAGATCTGGTTCTGATACACTGTTTTAAGTGCACCATAAATTTTTCATCTCTCATTTCTGTGCAATTGAATCTTGTGCATTAAACTAATGATGAAAAATGAATAAGAACTACCAGAATCATGAATACTGATAATGTTAAAAATCCATTGTTTCCAGGTTATTGAATTTATCGTTGAGCAGGTCACAGGGTGGATTGTCGACCATTAGCATGATATTGTCTCTATACCTCCAATATTATACAATTACAGAAAATTCTAATTAGGCTCCATTTGGTATTCACTTCCACAAGGCAATTTGTTTGATTGAATGCTTTCCAGTCTAGCAGATGCTGTGCTTTGTTCCAGATGTTTAACGAGGTAAAAACACAAATTCTCAGGTGTGATTCCAAAATGTCTTGCCTGGCACTGTCACATTAACTTACTGCCAAGCGTGACTGGAGAGAAACAACATTTATTCTTTCAGCAGGTCTGGACTTGTTGTGTATGGGCTACAGAACTCTGGAGCAACCTTGCAATGATGTCAAGGATCTGCACATCACTACGCTTAAATAGAGCAGTGTGAGTAGAGTCGGCACACACTCATTTTCTGGAAGTGCACCCCCCCAGATTACTACAATGCAGACTGGAAGAATCACATGAGCACATGGACATGAGTTCTCAGAGAGAACAGACTTGTTATTACCTAATGTAAATACAAGTCAAAACCTGGTATATTTAAGATTATGTATAGCATTATTTCATATTAATGTATAATAAATAGGCTTACTTTGAAGATTGTATTTGACCCTGTTTTCTCCACACCTCTTCCCCTGTCACAAAGCCAACTCCTATTGTGGTATCAAAGCTCATGGCAGGAATGAGATACACTACCTAGAAAATCATAGAAGCAGCAAAGATCAAGAAACAGCCCTGCGATCGTTTGGAAATCAGGACAAATCAAAAGATCATTTTTGAATAAAAAGTTGTCAGTGCAGCTTAAGACCAACTTGCAGCCAGAAAAATACAGAGCTGAACAGCTAGTGTGAAGGAAACATGTTCGAACAGAAAACTCCACCAGACAAATCACCAGAAGACTGTATTCAATAAAATTCAATAAAATAGATATTCAGTAAAATATCTGGAATTAAGGATCTAATGATGACCATGAATCCATTGTCGATTGTCAGGAAAAACTCACCTCGTTCACTAATGTCCTTTAGGGAAGAAAACTACCATCCTTGCCTGGTCTGGCCTACATGTGACTCCAGACCCACAGCAATGTGGTTGACTCTTAACTACCCTCTGGACAATTAGGAATGGCCAATGAATGCTGACTAGCCAGTGACACCCTCATCCCGTGAATGAATAAAGAAAAAAAAACTTTTACAGTCTGTAATTGGAAAAACAAACCTTTTAGTTAAGAGAGCAGTAAAAGCCTGCCAGCAGCTAGAGGACAAATCTGAACTAGCTGCAAATAGAGGATGGTTACTAAATACAACTAGAAATTAAATATCTTAAGGCAAGGGATAAAAAGGTTTCATTTCCGTCCAAAAAATTAGGCTAAGAAGCACAATTAGGACTTCTAATAATGAGTTAACACATTTCTGAACTACTTACTCAATGACTAAGTTTACAACAGCAAGTTAAGATACTACTTTAAAGAAAGGCCTAAAAAAATTGATTGCAACCAGTAAAAAGAAGGAATCAAGACTGTTACTTCAATTCTATGTATCAAAGCCCTAAATGAGAAGTTCCTGAAATCTTTGACATCTTTATGGTTTGAGAGACAAATTTTAGTTTTATTTGGCAACCAACAGTTTTATCAATCTTATTAATTAATATATGAAAAACGGCATAAAGTAAGACATCATGAATCTGAGCACCTGGTGTTTAATTAGGCACAAACATACAACAGATGTACAAAAATTAAGGTGACTGATGTTATGCTAGCCATCTTTGACACAGTCGAACAATAATTGAATTTTATTGATTGAAGCCATTCTGAGAAAGTTTCTACAGATCTTTGAAAATCCTTCTACAAAATTCTTCTTCTTCATTTATCTCTTTTAAGATTCCATTCTGATAAAGGAAAATTGAACATAGAAGAAAATAGAATTTTTAAAAGCAGAAACATTCAGTTTTAGTACTAAAACAGCTTTAATCAACATTGAATATACAGCAAGGTAACAAAATGAATGTATTACAAGGAGAACAAAATTATAGCTATCATCTTCCACCAGAGAAATTGAAGACATCAGCTCCAGTTGATAGATCAGCAAAGTATTTGAGTGGTGATGATGTGACAGCTTAATCATGGGAAGATGTCTGATTGTGAGGAGGAAACTCTGTTCAAATTTAAACATGTAACTGTGTTAAAACAATGTGATGAATAGCAAATATAAGCTGACTAAATCTTTAGGCCACCAGGATATAAAGTGTGAACACCATACTTGAAAATGTTATGATTTATTAACTATCCTCAGTTTTGGTGATTTCAGAATGTAAAACTCAAGTTGACTTTTGTTTCTTGGATGTGTGGAATATCACTAAACTGCCACCAGATTAATTCTTATAAATCCAGCATATTGAAACAATGGTATATTGCAGATTCAAATTCACCACACTCACTGTAAACAATTTTTACAAATTTATCTAAGTGCATTTACTAATCATTTGACGACATTATTTCTAAGCATGGTTACAATTAATGCCCAACGTTCCGCAACGTTCTCCAGAAAACAGATATAACATTATATACTTTTGCATCCAGCTTCACTAGGATAACTAACTTGCTGATGGAAGTGTCTTTAAAAAAAGCTGCTGGTTAAATGTTTTCTTCCAGATAAAAGTTCTGAATTTGAAATTTTGCCAGCACATTTTATTGGACTTCGTGGGGAAATGCATGGTGTTTGGAAAGTCAGTATTGACTTTACATTTGAATCAGATAATTCAAATAACATCATTTAAGAAAAGCATGTAAGATGGTCAAAACTGAACTCAGCCATCAAAAAGGGCAACAAGATTCACTGCATAAGATTGCTGCATGCAATTGGCATTCAACATGGGTACAACTCCACAAAAGGCAAAAGTTCATGGTATGTTAGCACAACTGAAAGCTAGGCTATAGCTCTTAAAGCAGAGATGTAACTTGGATGCAGCGGCAACAATGCAGTCCCAAGAAGAAGGTGAGTGGAGGAGACTCATTGGATTGTAGCACACAATGATGTTTCTGGCATAATTTTCTGGATTAAAACCTAATTTATACATTAGAAAGAACAGATATGGAGAAAGAAAATGGCAGACTATAACAAATTGAATAAAAACTAAACAAACTGCTGATGCTGTAAATTAGAAACAAAAACAGAAGTTGCTGGAAAAGCTCAGCAAGTCTGGTAACATCTATGAAGAGAAATCAGAGTTAATGTTTACGAGGAAGGGTCACCGGTCCAGAAATGTTAACTCCGATTTCTCTTCACAGATACTGCCAGACTTGCTCAGCTTTTCCAGCAGCTTCTGTTTTTGAACAAATTGAATACTTTGATTGATTCATCAGCTGTTCTGATGGATGTTAAAATCAGAAAATTGAAAGGAAAGGTCTGGAAATGGAAAACTTATGACCAAATTTGGGTAATAAGGTGAGAGATTTGTTGAGAAGCAATGTGCACAGACCATATATTTTGGAACTAATTATCTTGAAACTGGTGAACTTTCATCGTATTCTAGTATGTTAAATTTCACAGGTCATCTATTGATGTGTACTTGACTTTCCTTTACTTACAAACTGCTACCTTTATTCCAAAGTTGACATAGACTGACATTGGACTGGTTCAGCATTACAAGTATGTTGTAAGTCCCCACCAAGTTACCTATGAGCAATGGAAGATACGTTCTACGTTGGGATAACAGATTTTAGACATAAATAGTTCATTTTCAGGTTGATAAGGTGTGATGAGTGGAATGTCACAGTGCCAAGGCTTAAATTCCTTACAACTTATCTCAATGATTCAGATGAAATTTACTGAATCCATGGTTACTAAAATTGCTGATGACACAAAGATAGGTAGGAAAATAAGTTGTGATGTGGACTTAAGGTCTGTAAAGTAAAAGATAAGTTGTGAGTGGTCAAAAATTTGGCAGATAGTGCACCATGGAACTTGTAAACTTTAGCAGTAAGAATAGGAAAGCAGCACATTATTTAAATGGAGAGAAATTGCAGAATTCTGAGGTACAGAAGGATCTTCTGCAGAACAATCACAAATAAGGTAGTATTCAGGTACACAGAATGATCAGGAAAGCAAATTAAACTTTGATGTTTATTGCAAGGGGAATGGAACGTAAAAGGAGACATAATGCTAACTGTTTCTCTCACCACAGATGCTGTCAAGAATATTGAGTTTTCCAGCACTCTGTTCTTAAGAATCTCCATCAACACAGCATTTATTTTTGTTTTATAAAATCAGGGATGTTTTCCTGCAGTCACAGGGGCAATAAATGTAGGGGGAGAAGTAGGCTATTCAGCTCAGTGAGTCTGCTCTGCCATTCAATAGATCCCAGTTGATTTGATCATCCTCAATTCCACTTTCCTGCCTTATCTTCATAACCCTTTATTCCCTTACTAGCTAAAAATCTATCCACTTCAGTCTTGAATATACTTAATGACCAAACCTTGACAGATCTGTGGGATCGTGTTCAATAATGACCGAGATCAGTGAGTGGAGAAAATAACCTCTTTGTTGAGCATCCGCAGTGGCACAGTTTGAGATGGTGATGGAAAGTGAGAAATTATACGTGTATTAAATAAAAGTGAAGATATTAAACTGATCTCCCGCAGCTGGGTCATGAGATTTCATTTACTATTGCAGGTTTTGACAGATCTTACACATTCATTCATGCAGTTTTTCAGAAGCACTGTTTTGATCGTAAGTTCCTTAAAGGGGGTAGCGGCCCTATCTAATGTGTATTTAAAAAGTATAAATCCATACATTAGTACAAGATGGTAGTCCTAAATAAAAGTTAGAAATTGGTAGTACAGTGTTATAGAAATAGGTAGTCTTTAAGGAAATTTCAGAGGGATAAAGAGCAACAGACTGTAAGGACATGCTAGTAGAGGAAACTGTGATGTCCTGAGAGATGGTTATTATGGGCTAATTAATATTATAATATTTCCATAGTTTTGAATGAGTAATGGAGACATGATGGCAGGGATGGCATTGTTCTGAATGGGTTACAGCATTAACACTTATTCAGGGATAGCCTTTGATGCAGAAACAGGTCTAAACACTACTTGTAGCATGGGGCCAACAAGAACTGAAAGGCGTAAAGAAACAGTAATGGGGTTTGAAGGGATGTTTAATTTAGTTTATCCTGTAAGAGTAAAATGTACTACAAAAATGTGGTTTTATGAATAAGTGAATGGAAACGCAGTATAGTAAACACAGAGCGCTTGTGAGTTAGTAAAGAGAATCATAATGCAATATCTCACAGCCCTCAATGAGAAAGAATTCCACAAAGTCATTATCTTCTGAGAAAAGACATTCCTCCTTATTTCTGTCCTAACTAGTCAATGCCTCACTCTGAAATTATGCCCCTCTGGTACTAGACTCTCCCACAAGAAATGACCTCTTTTCATCAACCCTTCTGTCAAGTTCCTAAAAGTCTTGAATGTTTCAATAAGGTCACCTCTCATTCTTCTAAATGCCAATGAGCACAATGAACACCCTCTCCTCATATGGCAATCCCCTGGGATCAACCCAGTGAATCTTCTCTGGACTGCCTCAAATGTCAGTATATCTTTCCATGGATAAGTGGCCCAAATCTGTTCACAGTATTCCAGCTGTGGTCTGATTCGTGGCTTGTATACTTTTAGCAAAACCTCCTTACTTTCATTCTCCATTCCCTTCAAAATAAAGACCAGCATGCCATTTGCCTTTTCTATTACCTGCTGAAATCTCCACAGCTGTGATGCTAAGGGAAGTAGCTCTTAATCCAGGTAAGAGGACTGTGGTCAGTCAATGGGTACCACCACTGTCTGTCATGGACAGCATCTGACCTTGCCACCTGTTTTGCTCCTCACTGCCCTATTGTCAGCTGTTTTCTCTTGTAATGAGACAAAACATTGCGTAAGATGAAATTAGTTGGCACAGTTGTTCGTTTGGTCCAACAAAGTTTCAAAACAAAAGCTGGAGTTCTTAAATAAGGGCAAGTGCTGTCAATAGTAAGTCTCCCAATATCTGCGGAGACAGAAATGGAGGCAAGACCCCAGGCTGACCCAGAACTGGGCAAAATGAGAAATGCCACCACCCCTGGGCAAGTAAGAGGGCCAGAATGAGAAAACAACAAAACAGAACTGTCTGTTTTAGACTAGAAAGTAGTTGGTGTAGACACAGGAAATATGGTGTGGTGTCCAAGTGAGTGAGTAGGCACTGCAGAGGGCAGAAAGACTTAGTAGTTTGGGGGACAGTATAGGTACAGTGAGTGAAGGAAAATGCTGCATGCAGCAGTGAGATTGGTAGATCATGGTAAGAGGTGGGCACACTAATGTAGATAGAATGAAGTAGCAGAGAGAAGACGCCGACACTTACCCTTGCAGAATTGAAACATTCACTGACCTTTTGCAGAGTAGCTGCACACTCCTCCGGACCTGGAGAAAAGGCATCTTCAGGCCAGGTTGGCAGCGTCTTGTTTCTAGCCATCTAGGGGACAATAGATGCTCTTCTTCTTCACCGTCCCATCCACTAGGACCTCCAGGTTCCATGTCCATGAAATTGGGTACCAAGTTGCATGTCTGACATCTCCTTTGCAATTCTTCAGTGATATGAACTGTGAGGGGATTTCGTGGCTTGCAGCATTTTAACTGAGAATTAAATATGGTGCCTATGGCCTGAACACTGCAAGTTCCTGGCATCGGCAAGTACTTCTGGCACTGCTGATCACAAGACAGCTTAGCTGTGGCAACATGGAGGCATGCTGCATATTTAATGTAGTTAGCAGCGTACAATTGCATGAGTAAAGTTGCTAGGGCTCACAGGGGGAAACTCTTCATGAGATTCTCTGGAATTAAAACTTAACCACTTTTTTGAAAACTCACCTTTACAGCTCGTCTACACGGTTACTTTTTCCTTGTCCCATTACCATCCGTTGCACCATGAATCCTTTTGTCTTTTAATCTCTCTGCTTTCCAGTCTAAAATAGACAATTCGCTCCTGTTACCTTCTCATCCCGTCCCTTTTCACCTGTCCAAGAATTTTGACACCCCTCACCCTACCCAGCCCTGCACCAACCTGAAATCCCACCTCTACCTCTACCTCCACCTCCACAGACGCCGGGAGACTCACCACTGACAGAACCCTCTTTCACCCAATATTTCTGGCTTTTTTTTAAACCAGAGCAACCAGAAGAGTTTCACTTACATCATGATATTGGATTAAATACATACTGTGCTACTGTCATTGATCAAGATTTGAAATGCATAAAGGATAGATAACTCATTAAAAGCAATCATAGACATGTAAAGTGATAAGATTGTGGAGGGCTCCATTTGCCCCCCCTACATTACTACATTAGGTATTGAAAACCTTTAATTCTGTATCTGCACAAGAGTTAAATCAGAGTAAATGCTGACTGTTCTTTAAGAAACTTTATAAAGAAACTGGAGTGGTCAAGTGGTTAGTGGTGCGAACCTGACCCAGAGATCCCTTGATTCAAGTCTCAAAGACTTGTTGGCTATATTACCAGGATATTGCTGGGTATCGGAGGTTTGAGTTATAATGAAAGGCTGGATAGGCTGGGACTTTCTTCCCTGGAGCATGGGAGGTTGAGAGGTGACCTGATATAAGTTTATAATATAATGAGAGGTTTAGATAGAGTTGATGGTGGTTGCTTTTTCCCTAAGATGTGGAATTTCAAGACTAGGGGACACATTTTTAAGGTGAGAGGAGAGAGACTTTAAAAGAGAAATGAGGGTGACCTTTTTACACAGAGGGTGGTTTGCGTATAGAATGAACTTCCTGAGGAAGTGGTGAATGCAGGTACAATCACAATGTTCAAAAGACATTTGGATGGATATATGAATAGGAATGGTTTGGAGGCACATAGACTAGGAGCAGGCAGGTGGGACTAGTTCAGTTTGGGATTATGTTCTGCATGGACTGGTTGGATCGAAGGGTCTGTTTTTATGCTGTATGACTCTATGACTAGCCTCTATAACCAGGGGTCACACTGAGTTGTGGTGGGCGAGAGAGAAAGAAGAGAATTTTTTGAGGACACTTTGGTGGCACAGGACTGTTTCATTTAAATTTCATTGCTTTGGCTCTTCATTTATTTGTTTGAGTATCTGTGTAGCCCTGAATGTTAATATGCCAACATAATGCCTAACTCTATAATGGAATAGTTTAGGTTAGATGGGCTTCAGATTGGTTTCACAGGTCGGCGCAACATCGAGGTCCGAAGGGCCTGTACTGCGCTGTAATGTTCTATGTTCTATGTTCTATGTCTACACAGGATATGTGGATATCTGTGTTCAGAACTGCTGCAGCATCTGGAAGCAAGAGGAATGAGGAATATACACAACAATGGGTTCCGCTGCTACCATTGCCTTTTATCCTAAAATATTCCGATTCTTCCCCTGTCCTCTGCGTCCAAAAATGCTGGTGTGGATAGGTTGGTCTGCGACATGTGGGGCAGGGAGGTATGCAGCATATAGGGAACTAATACTTCTTTTTCATTTGGGATCGCCACAGATTAAGGACCCTGCAGGCCTGTCTCTTGCGTAGTGCATGGGTCTGTGTAATGTTGTTTCCTTTTAAAGGGTCTCACGTCAGTGGGTCCTGTAGTCTCCTTGCTCACAAGTCCACTTACCCTGGTCACTCTGAGTGCAGTCACAGGCATTTTCCTTCCTGTTATGTACTTTTGAATTCCAGCACAATGGAAGGCAATAGGCAATGTGCTTTAGCCATTGACTTCCATGCACTGCCCCTACTCGTTGAGGCCCTGAACATCCAGATGCCCACCCTGGTAGCTCTTCCATGAGTTGCACAGTGTTCCTCGCCCAACTCATCTACATCAGCTTGCACTGGTTCATCATTCCATATAGGGTGATCATGCCAGGTATGGTCATGTACTCTTCCCCTTGAAGATGAAGTGTTCTCTCCTTCCCTGCATGGCCACCTTTCCATGCTTAATTCCTAACCCTATATTTCCTCACAGAATCAGAGTCAAGGAATTGTTATGGCACCGAAGGTGGCCATTCAGGCCATTTTACATGCACTAGCTTTTCAAACAAGCATCATTACCTAATGTCGATCTCCTGTTTTTTCTCCATTTCCTTCCGCATAATTTCTATCCAAATAGTCATCCAAAGGCTCCAACTGGATGCCTGACTGTGACCAATCATCTGGATTGAAATTGGAAGCTGCAATTGACTAAGTGAGCCAGGATACCTGTCACCAGACCCAAAACGTTAACTCTGATTTTTCTTTACAGATGCTGCCAGACCTGCTGAGCTTTTCCAGCAACTTCTGTTTTTGTTTTCCCCTGACTGATGGGTGCCTCCATGAATTCAGTGAAGGCTACTTCCTTGAGGTATCACTGTTTGCTTTCTGTATATATAGTATGTTTGATGCATATGATCTGCCATATTGCATAGGTCTGGATTTGATGTAGCACATTGCCATACAGCTATATGCTCACCTCCTTGACTGAAGCCTGCTAACCAACAAAGCAAGCTTTGCGATATATATTCAAAGAGATTACATATAAGGTAATTTTACTTGGAGTGGTAGTTGACCCAAGAAACAACATAACTATCTACCTCTGCCTTAAAAATATTCAGTGATTTTGCCTCCACTGCTCTTGGGGCCAGAATTCCAAAGACTCATAATATCTGATAGAACAAATTTCTCCTTACTGCCATTTTAAATGGGTAATCCTTACTTTTAGACCATGTCTCTTAGTTCTTGTCCCTCCCACAAAAGGACACCTCCCTTCAAAGTCCAACTTGTTGAGTCCCCTTAGAATCCTCAATGTCATTTCTTCTAAACTCTAATGGATACAGGCCCAACTTTTCCAAACTTTTTTCAGTAGATACTCCTTTCAAAAATGCAGAAAGCTGCAACACAAAGGGATTTGGAAGTCCTCATGCATGAATCACAAGAAGCTAACCACAGGGCGCTTGTGAGTGAGTTAGTAAAGAGAATCATAATGCAATGTCTTACAGCCCTCAATGAGAAATAATTCTACTAATTCATTATCTTCTGAGAAAAGACATTCCTCCTCATTTCTGTCCTAACCAGTCAATGCCTCATTCTGGGATTATGCCCTCTGGTCCTAGACTCTCCCGCAAGAAACAACCTCTTTTCATCAACCCTTCTGTCAAGTTCCAAAAAGTCTTGCATGTTTCAATAAGGTCACCTCTCATTCTTCTAAATGAGAATGAGCACCGTCTCCTCATATGCAATCTCCTGGGATCAACCCAGTGCATCTTCTCTGGACTGCCTCCAATGTCAATATATACCTTTCCACCGATAAGTGGCCCAAATCTGTTCACAGTATTCCAGCTGTGGTCTGACGAGTGGCTTGTATACTTGTAGCAAAACCTCATCTTACTCAATCCTTTGTCTCATTACAAGAGAAAACAGCTCTCAACAGGGCAGTGAGGAGCAAAACAGGTGGCAAGATCAGATGCTGCCCTTGACAGACAGTGGTGGTACCCATTGACTGACCACAGTCCTCTTACCTCGACTAAGAGCTACTTCCCTTAGCATCACAGCTGTGGAAATTTGGTCAAAGCAGAGATAATGTTTCAGGTCTAGTAATGCTTCCTTAGAATTTAGTTAACTCTGCTTTCAATCAACAGATGCTGCTAAGTTTTTCCAGCAATTTCTGTTTTGTTTCAGATTTCCAGCATCCTCAATTCTTTGAGTTTTTTTTGAGATTCTTACCTGCACACTAAAGCCTTAAGCTGAAAATTGGACTTCTTGATGTTAAGAATTTCATTTTCACTGAATATTCCCAACTGTCTTACTATTATCCACAACATTCAGAGCCTGTGAAATTTCAACCATGAATATTTGCCACTCAAGGACTAAGCCAAGGAAATTGGAGAATAAAAAGTGTAAAAATCTAATCAAAGAAATATGATTCAAAATGGGGAAAGAAGGTATGAACTAAAATTGCTGAACTCAGTTGTGGTATTTTTCCAGATTTTGGTATGTGGTATTTTGTGGTATTTGTCATGACTTCTAGTATGTGGAATGCAATAAGGGTTGTTTGATGTAAATCCTCCCTTGTCTTTGCTACATTTTGGGTCTATCTATTAATTGCAGTATAGGATACATCCCCGAACAGTATCTACAGAAGATGACAAGAAGGTTAATTGCATGATAACAATTGAGCATAACTGGTCAGGCATAATTATTAGGACTTGATAGAACCCATACAGAACCATTTGCTCCCTCCAAAAGCGAGAGTAGAACTTTTTAATCTCACCACACAGCGTGTGCGACATCAGTGAAATTGTGTGGAGCCGATATAACATGAACATTAGCCCTTCATAAGCATTACCTTATACAACAGTGGTGAGATGCTCAGTCAAAAGATGAATTGTTATTCCTCAAGCTTAATAGGGGAGGGGATGGTCTAGTGGTATTATCACCAGATTGTTAATCTAGAGACTCAGATAATGTTCTGGAGACCCGGGTTCGAATCCTGCCATGGCAAATGGTGGAATTTGAATTCAATTAATATCTGGAATTAAGAATCTAATGATGGCCTTGAATCCATTGTCGAGTGTTGGAAAAACCTATCTGGTTCATAATGCCCTTTAGGGAAGGAAACTGCCATCCTTACCTAGTCTGGCCTACATGTGACTCTTAACTGCCCTCTGGGCAATTAGGGATGGGCAATAAATGCTGCATAACAACCAATGCCCTCATTCCGTCAATGAATAAAGAAAAAGAAAAATTGAAATAACAAAACAAGCCAAGGACAGATGATTAGGGACGGCACGGTGGCTCATTGGTTAGCATTGCTGCCTCATAGTGCCAGGGACCCGGGTTCGATTCTGCCCTTGGGTGACTGTCTGTGTGGAGTTTGCACATTCTCCCCCTGTCTGTCTGTGTGGACTTTGCACATTCTCCCTGTGTCTGCACGGGTTTCCTCCAGGTACTTCAGTTTCCTCCCACAGTCCAAAGATGTGCAGGCTAGGTGGATTGGCCATGCTAAATTGTCTGTAGTGTTCAGGGATGTGTAGATTAGGGGGATGGGGTCGGTGTGGACTTGTTGGGCCGAAAGCCCTGTTTCCACACTGTAGGGATTCTATGATAAATCTCTCCTGAATCCTCTCCAGCTTGTACATATCCTTCCCCTAGCTGGGCGACCAGAACTGGACACAGTATTCCAGAAGAGGCCACACCAATATCGTGTACAACCTCAACATAACATCCCAACTCATTTACTCAAAGGATTGAGCAATGAAGGCAAGCGTGCCAAATGCCTTTTTAACCATCCCGTCTATATGTGACGCAAACTGTAAAGAATTATGTACCTGCACCCCTGGATCCCTTCGTTCTATAACACTGGTGTATTCTTCCTAGAGGCAAGTAGACCCTGTTCAGATTTAATTTCCGAGAATCAGAAGGGGGCAGGATGGAGGTAAGGGGTCGAGTCACCTCTGGAGTGTCCCAAGAGGAGACCTCTGTGGAGCCTTTATTGGTTCCTCTTCCAGCTGGATTTCTTATTGGCAATGCCTTTGTGTGAGGGACTGCACCTGGACTGCCCAATATGTTCCCTTCCTCCCTGTTGCCATATCTTTCATCGAGCAATAATAGCTGGCATGATGGAGTGCATTGTGTGCACCTCTCCAGCAGCCCCTGAGGGTGCTAGACCTGGCTCTCCATGGCAATCAGCAACTTGTTACATTCTGGGCAATGACAACAATTTCCTCACACATATCTGTTTACTGATCCAGTTTCTCCCTGTGAATATGGATGAAGTTCTTGATTACTGACATGGCAGGGTCCTCTCCTGTCTGGGGCTAAGCAGACACTTACTCTTAGCACTTAGAGCTTTTGGATTGCTTATCTTTGTGTAACACATAAGTTAAGGGAAGGTGATGGCCTAGTAGTATTACTGCTAGACTATTAATCCAGGGGTCCAGGTAATGTTCTGTGGGCATGGGTTTGAATCTTGTTATAGCAGATGGTGGAATTTGTATTCAATAAATATCTGGAATTAAGAATCAAGTACTAAGTCTGTTCAAAACCTATACCATTTAGTATAAATTTTGTACCACACAATTCCATAAAGTGCATTCTTTGTGTGAAGATGGGATTTGAGCTCCACAAGGTACATGTGGTGGTCACTTCTACCAATACTATCATAGGCAGATGCATCTTGTACAGGTAGCTTGTCGAAGACAAGTTTAAATATGTTTTTCAGTCCTGCTGTTTATCTTTTAGCTGCCACAGATCTATTCTAGCAATTATGTCCTTTTTGGTGAGTTAAATCAGTTTGTGATGTTACTAAGGCACTCCTAGAGATGGGAATTGAAGTCCCTCAGCCAAAACTTATTCGTGTTGTTTCTAATCTCAGTGCGTCATCCAAGTGATGTTCAACATGGAGGAGCACTGATTCATTGCTGAGAGAGCTATTAGATAACTTAGGTTATCATGCCCATGTTTGACTTGGTGGCACGGGGTTCAGTGTCAATGTAATGGTCTCCCAAGGTAATTCCCTCCCAACTTTATTGTACTTTGTTTCCACATCTGGTGGGTTGATCCAATCAGTGATACAAGACATACCCAGGTTCAATGATGATGATATCTGGCTCATTGTCTGTAAGGAATGATTTTGTGAGAATGACTATGGCAGGCTGTTGCTAGACTGGTCTGTGGGTTAGTACTGAGATAACAAGGCGTAGAGCTGGATGAAAACAGCAGGCCAAGCAGCATCAGAGGAGCAGGAAAGCTGACGTTTCGGGTCTGGACCCTTCTTCAGAAAA
>NC_063335.1:66019467-66072431 GCF_021869965.1 Rhincodon typus | reverse complement strand
ACATTAATTCTGTTTTCTCCTCCACAGATGCTGCCAGACCTGCTGAGCTTTTCCAGCAACTTTGTTTTTGTTCCTGATTTACAGCATCCGCAGTTCTTTTGGTTTTTATATGGTTTCATTGTCACCATTCAACTATATTCTATGTCCAGAAGGCTTGACTGACAGTCTAATGGGTTCAATTTGAATTCAAAGGAGTCAAAAATTATCACTGGAGGTTAAAATGTGATGTTGAGACCACAATCAGATCAGCCACGATCTTATTAAGTGATACAGCACACTCAAGGGGCTGAATAGCCTACTCCTGCTCCTAATTCCTACGTTCATGTCCAATTGTAATTCACTGCAAGATAAGTGGTAAACTTATGATATCAGTGCCATCTCTGTGGACTAACAAGTATTTATATTATATTTATATTAACAAGTATTTATATATGTTTTCTATTATTGGCTATGTGACTTCAAAAGATTAACCTTAACTCTGAGGAATTTTTTAAAAATCTGGCGAATTGTCCACAGTCAAGAGCACCTCCTGGCTGGTTAGTCAATAAACTGCATTGACTGTCATTATGATATAAGTTGCTCAGTTCATTTCTAGCCATCAACAAGGTATGAAATTGTAATATAGTTCATGAATATCATTGGAACAATTATTGTGACATATCAGAGTAATGTAATAATGCAGGCAGCTGCAAAATGCATCAAAAGGTGTTAAACATCAAACATCTATCAAATATAATGCTGTCACTCTCAGTGCACTGAAAATGGAACACTTTCCTGTTTTGAACATCAAGCAAGGGCTGTTCAATCTCTTTTTTCTCTTTTCTGCTGCACCATTTAGTGAGGTGCACAAGCTTATTTCTGAAACTTTCTGTGGTGAATTCTTGATTTCTGCTCAGATGTTAGGAATGGAAGATGAAGAATTGCTGAGAAGAGTCAGAAACTGGCTGCACTGCAGCATTATCTAAGCTCTGAAAATGGTTTACCTGGCTTTTCTCCAAGCTATGGAATGAAATCTGATGTGTAAAGGAAGAGAGGAAAAGTATTTAAAAAACCTTTCAGTGAATTCTTATGTAGGTTTGATATTTTTTAAATATCCAAAGCAACATTTGTTTATCACAAAATTCACAGCTGATTTTGAATTTTCCTCTTAGTTAAGCATGTTTTTCTCATTGCCATTTCACAAATTGAAAGACATGTTTGCTGGGTATTTGTTGTAGTTCATACAAATTTAAATTAGATAAATGCTTTTAGACAGTCTTAGTTCATTCAGTTAATGCACTTGCAGTCTAGGAGCTAGAATTAGGTGCAGCATTATATACCTAACACCTCTTTCAAGAAAATTTAAGTTGGTCAGGCTAAACGCCAAATTTTAATTGTGAAAGTAGTTTTGGCTTGATAAAATATATGAGTCTTAAAATTACTGCTGACAAAAGCATTGCATGAGTGAGATAACTTCTGCCATGAATGATGCTTATAAAGAAGCTAAAGATTCTGAACAATACAGGGATAACACAGAGTTCAGAATCAGCACGGGACTGTGATATGCCAATAATTGATTGCAAGAAAAATTCTGTGATCATCCCCTCCTGATGATAATATATTAAGGACAAATGCTGCAGAGTTAAAAAAGAGAGTGCATTTAAATATATATTGATTAAGTGTTTTTCCAAGTTGCAAGGTTTCTGGCACTAAAGGGATTGCATTTGTATAGGGTTGTTCAGCTCCTGACATTACAGCCTTGGTCCAAGCATGGGCAAATGATCTCAACTCAAGCAGTGAGATGAAAGTGACTACTATTGACATCAAGGCAGCATTTGACAAAATATGGCATCCAGAAGCTGAACAAAATTGGAGTCAATGGAAATTTGGGAGAAAACTCTCCACTGGTTAATCATACTTACATGAGGAATGGTAGCTGCTGTGTTGGAGGTCAATCATCTCAGTCCCATAACAACACTGTAGGAGTTCCTCAGGTTGATGTTCTTCAGCTGCTTTATGAGGTGAGAAATATCATTGATGATTGCACAATGTTCAGTATTGTTCCCAACTCTTCAGGTAATGTTCATATGTAGAATCAGGACAGCTCTCTGATACATTTATGTCATTGGGGACCTTTCCTGTGGAAGGTTAGCAATTGTATTAGCTACTAACTGAACAGAGGTGGACAACCATTTATGCTTATGGCCTCATGGGAGTTCAATAGATTTGGCAAATGTGTTTTTTTTTAACAGTGTATGTCAGAATACCTTTAAAAACAATGCTTATGTTATCATCACTTTATCATAGCATGTGATCTGAGGATACAAAGGTCACATATTCCATCTTACCCTGGGATCACTTGAATCATAGCATACTACTGGAAGCATACTGCTCTGTGTGACTTAATATCTGAATGCTAACCCAGACACTTATGCGCCTATGAATGTAATGTTTGCGCATTGTTGCTAGCTGTAATAGATGTCTGTTAGATTCTTGTCCACATCCAGTTCCCTCTGTTGTGAGGGATAATATAAATGCTGGAGCATCAGGCAAAATATCCTGGAGGAAAATTCCTACTAGCAACTGCTCTGAAGCACAAGGGAGAATTTTTTCTCTTGACTATTATCTGTGGCAAGTAATAGGATATATCATCAGATTCCAGCAAAATGCTAACTTCATCTAAAGGAATGATGTACTTAGCAATTTCAAGCTGTTGGCCTCCTAGCATTTGACTTAGGGGCTTGTATTTTTTTTTTCTGAGATAGCAGTAAATGTATTAATGAAGGAAGTAATTTGCGAATTTCTGACTTTCATTTTTATTATGGAATTTTATCATCAGCCCTATTACTCACCTTCCATATATTGTTTTTCTTGGTCTCTAAATACAACTCCTGTTCTTCCTGCTTGATGACAGTAACTTCTGTTTCCACTTTCTTTATATGTGTATTTGAGCATTTCCATATTCCTGAGCTAACTTTAGATCAACCATAATCTTGATTTGTGACCATGACCGTGATCTGGAGCTTTACCACACCCAGGAGCAACACTTTTTCATCTATTTCTGCATGTGCTTGGATATAAGAAATATTGCCACAGGCGCATTTTTGTGACAGACATGTAAGTATTGAAATAGTTGGTGACTACCATGTGAATGGTAATGTTTAAATTTTTATTCTGCAACTGCTAACCTGACTGCTTCGGTCTTTGTCTCACTGAAATCAACTGGACCATTATACTGATTTAGGAAAAACTCCCTTGCAAATTTAAACTACCTCCTTTCCCATTTTCATGGCTGTGGACTCATCACAGAAGATTGTATTGCATCCATTTGATCCCAACGTAAAGGTTGTTAAATCTTTGTAAAATCTAGCCCAAAGTGTGAAACAATGATACTGACATGCCAATCATAAAATGAAACAGAGCACGTATGCAATGAAGCTCATGCCACTATGAGAATTGTTATGAAAGATACCATTGGCAGCCTCACAGTAAAATCACACCATTAGGATACCAGAATGGTTGCTAACTGCTGCATGCCACTTAACATCCATTCTAAAAATGTCATGGCGTGCAATTCAGTAATCAAGCTTGCAAAGCCACGTTAGGGTAAGTGATCAAAATGTTGATGAGGAATTAGTGGAAGTTTCAGTGGTGAGGAAAAGAACATTGCACCAGGAACCATCTCCAGGTGCATTACAGGAAATGCCACTCCTGGATCATTGTTTAAAAGGGAAAGAGGATAAGTAATGGTACTCAAACCACTTTGCTCTGTCAAGTATCACTTAATACCTTATGTGGAGAACAACTCATTGCAGCTAATTCCAGATAAATAATAACAGACAAAACTTCTAGACTTCGGCATGAGATGTGTTTTGTGCTGTTCAAGACAAACCTGAAAGTGCATCAGCATTCTACTTCTCAAACTGTGTCTTATGAGAGGTTAGTCAGACAATGGAGACCTGTAACATTATACAATTTAGCAATCCTCATTTGTTAATTTGAAGTTGAGGACTCATCCAGGAATTCTTTCATATACGAGTAATTATTTGCCAAATACATTGATATTCATTGCTCCAAGTTAGCTTGAATTTGTGAGGAAACTGCAAGTCTTGTGATTTGAAAATGTATAAAATGGCAATTCAGTAAAAATCCAAATATATACTAAATAACCCTAAATGCAAAATCTAAACACAAATCTAATGCTGCTCTGGCACAATGTGGATCTCTCACGAGCAACCTGTATACCTGTAATGTCAGCATGCAGCAGTGGCAGCTGTGACTAAATAATGTTTAGACAATTTCTGGATTTCTTGAAGAATTGCACAGTGGTTGAACAAACTCCCAATAAACTATAAAGCATTACTGAATGAAAATGGCACCAGTATCATTTGTGCATCAATGATCATGCAGTTTGTCATGCAAAAGTGACCACCTGATTCAAAAACATGTTTCTATGGAGGCATTTCTAAATAAATGAATTATTTGCCTTTTGCAATGGAAGAGTTATTCCTGCTTTAATGTAAAGAAAAATTACATTTGATTTAAGTTGATTTGTTTTGAATGAGTTTGTTTTTTGGAGCACAGAATGAAGTATTCCCTAGTGTCAGGAAACCTCTGGTGTTTTTGCTTCTATTCTAAAAGCATTCAAGAAGAAAAGTAATTAAAATTCTTGTAATATAAAAACAGAAAATGCTTAGCTGGCCTGGGAGTATCTTTGGAGATAAACAAAGTTGATGTTTCTGGTCAATAACATTTTCTCAGAGCTGATTATAATATAGCTACATGACTGGTTCGATTACATATACATGTATTTATTTCTCATAGTAACCAAATTATAATCAAAGAAATGTCATAGAATCACAAAATGATTACAGCACAGAACGGGGTTGTTGCAAAAGCAACACAAGAAATCCTATTCACCCACCTATTCTCTGTAGCCCCTTCAGATAATTATTCAATTCTCTTTTGAAAGTCATAATTCTATCTGCCTTCACCACATTCTCAGGCATTGTGTTCCAGGTCCAAACCACTTGCTTTCAAAAATGTTTTTCTCTAATTTCATCATTGTTTCTTTAAGCAATTCCATTAAATTTGTGCCCTGTGGTTTTAATTCTTCCACCAATAGGGACAGTTTGTACATATCTGCTCTGTTCAGAGATTCCCTAATTTTGAATACCTCTATCAAATCTCCTGCCAACCTCCCCATTCGTCAAGAAAAAACAACTTCTGACACTGCATATGGGCAGAATGTTATAGGAATAATGGTGTGATTCATGGTAGAACTGGATAAGAGGACTGGTGAGACCTATCTCAATGTTGGGATTATTTTGCTCAATCTTTCATGCTGTTGACAAGTGTCATGGTGAGCTCCTTGCTAGGCAGAAATGAATTGACACTTGCGGATTATTGCTTGTTAAATTCCTTGTTGGAAGTACAACTCACCTCATTAATATTTAGTTTCTATCTTACCAAATGCACCAAACTGGACTGCACACAGAAAGACTTAATTTTCACTCCAGGAATAACCTCAACCAACAGTGTGCGTTCCATGACATTATAATGAAGGTGTAGATGCTCCGAAAGGGTGGATAAAATATGTAAAAATGTTAAAAGGTTAAGTTGTTTAAAATGGACTGTTTTTTTAAAATTTGGGAAAAAAGAGTGGCTTCTGTGAAGAAAAATAAAACTTGTTCTAGTCATTTCAATAATTGTTTGTTACACAACCTTAAATGCGATTATTGGGACACTATTACTGTTTAACTGCTTTCCTCAACCCCATTTTCATTGTGTATGGTGGCTATAATTTCACAGTTTGATTGACAACTTAAAAATTAAAGGTTTAGCTGTCTTATGAGGGATTATATACATAAATCTTAATTTTTATATGGGCTTAAGTTATCAAGGGAAATTAAATGTTTTCAATGACATTTTAAAAATTCTTCCAAGTGTGTCACTGGCAAAGCCAGCATTTATTGCCCATCCCTATTTGCCACTGAAAATCTGGTGGCAAGTCACTTCTTGTATATCTGTAGCCCATGTGATATAGGCATACCTGCTATGCTGATAGGGAGGGAGTTCCAGGATTTTGACACAGTGGCAGAGAATTAACGGTGATATAGTTCCGATTTCGGATGGTGTGTGACTTGAAGGCAACATTTCAAGTGGTGGTGTTCCCATATATCTTCTGCCCTTGCACTTCAAGATGATAGAGGTCATGAGTTTTTAAGAATCAACCAAAGGAGCCTTTATTGCACTACACTGCATATTGTAGATGATCTTAGAGCACACTCTAGGTCTTCAGCCACATGAATCCTACATCCATGGACTCTGACATCCAACACCTGCTGACATCTTGGGGTACTCGTGGCACCTTTCCAATCCACTTACAAGACACTTCTGCACTTTAAAGTTGCACTCTGGCACACACCAGCAACTAACATTGAAATGCTGCTGCAGAAACACTTGACTGTTTAGGTCAGACTGCACCTCAGGGCTGCTTGCTTGCTCTTAGTGCCCAATCACTCTGTGCCTACCTGAATGCTGAAAAACATTCCTGCCTTGCTTTGTGTCCTTGCACTTTGCTGCCTCCGCACCCACACGCCCGGCTCATTTTAGTTGCTATTTACCACAGGCACAAAATCAGGATGCTGATCATGATTATCAGGGGTATTCTGTCAAGTCAAGGGTGCTATGAGCTACCAAAGGTCCCAGTACAGTATATCAAGGGCAGCTTCTGATATCAGCCCAGATGCTTTGGCACTGTCAATGAGTGTCTCAGGGAAGTCAGGATCAGGTTCCTATCCTTATAGTGAATGAGGAGTAGGATGTTGGGTAGCCTATCACTCAGCTTGGATCTTTCTGCCTTATTATGGGCAGTTTTCCCCTGGAATGAAAGAAAGGGAGGGATTGAGTGATATGAGAGTGGATACTATATCTGCTAGTGCTGCTGCTGATGAGGGAAAGATGGTGAGGTCTAGTGAATAAAGGAGAAGGTAGTGCAGAGGCCATGATGGATAGGAAGTATGAGGGTTGGAGTAGTCAGTGAGTGAGGGAAGATGCTGAATGCAATAACGAGAGTGGTAGAGCATGAATCTTGGTGGGAGGCCAGTGCAGTAACAGAGATGGAGTGTGTGTAAGGTAGCACAGAGAAGGTGGTAGTATATACCCTCGCCAAGCAGATCAGATCATTAACCTACTTCCTTCATTGCTAGGCATTCCTAACACTTGGGCAGCACGATGGCTCAGTGGTTAGCACTGCTGCTTCGCAGCGTCAGGGACCAAATGCAATATTTCAAAGTTTGTGAATTGCAAATAGAATTTAACATAAATAAATTAAGATGTGAATAAGATAAATTTGATTATCCACTATAAGAGGAATTCAGGTACAGAATATTTGTTTCAAAGATTAGAAAGCATTGATGTCCAAAGTGACCTGGGTGCCCCTGTTTGTATGTCACTAAAAGCAAACTTGCAGGTGTAGCAAAAAAATTAGAAAGTCAAATAGTATGCTGGCCTTCGTTGCCAGAGGATTTGAGTATAGGAGTAAAGATGCCCTACTTCACTTGTATATAATAAAACAAGGAACTGTGGATGCTGGAGATCTGAAAGAAAAACAGAAAGCGCTGCAGAAGCTCAGCAGGTCTGGCAGCATGTGGGAAGAGAAACCGAGTTAATTTTTGTGTCCAATGACCCTTTTTTGGAATATTGCCAAAAACTTCCAAAATTTGCCCCAGTCCGTGGTTAGGTGACCACCGCAGCCAATCTTGAGACATGTTTCTTTTTCGTAAAGAACTATTTTAGTCCATAAAGGGTCTTGGGTATGAGAATCAGATGACAAAAGTTAAGGTTCTATAGTCTCAATTTGCCATTATTGTAACAATATTAGAACAATGATACTGTTTATGCATTATACATTATTTATACATTTAATGAAAGAAAATCACTTTGCACATCTATGTTGCAATGCTCTCTGCTACTAATTACTTTAAATTAACATTTACCTCTTGATATCTGTTTCTGAATCATATAAATTATTAATTCATCATGAATTTCTCAATCTTTATTTTTGTTGTTATTTTCACAATTTGCTCTGATCTTCAGCAATAATCTAAGCATACCAATTAATATGATGTCAGGGGACTCTAAATGATTGTGGATCTTAACTAAATTCTGAAGTCTATTCTACCTGCAGTGTAGACAAACAGAAATGAGTACATTTCCAGTTATAAACAATTCATCATAAGTGACTGTTCTGTAGTTTACGCATTTCCTAAATAGCCCTACTCTTTGCAAGGTAGCCCATCACTTGAGTATCTGATTTTTGTCACTGAGTAAAAGCTTGTCATATGATTATTTTGTCATAAAAAGACTTCTAAGATGCTAATTTAGAAATAATTCTACCATGTTTAAGCAAGTTAAGGCAATAATAAAATCATAACAATTAGAGTGATTCAAAAAGATTTTGAATTAATTATGTTATAATATATGAGGGGAAATCCTGATATGCTGTTCTGCTGTTGGTGGTGAAGAATGGTCCATTATGAGTCCTTGGTGTAGAGTACACCTCCATTGGTGAGGTCAGTTAACATCAATAAGATGTATAATGTAAATCTGACCTAGAATGTTTCAAAATGTGTGCGAAGGAAGCAATATAGATCCCCAAAACTCCATTTTTAATCGGAAATGTGTGCGGGAAACGGAGCTGCAGGAGGTGGAGAGTTGGTGTTTGAGTGATACAAAATGTGCTGCTGGAAACATGGAAGAAAAATATTGTAATTTGCAAAACATACCAAAGACTAATTAATTTTTTTTGTGTATGTAGTGGTAGCAGTGTACACTTTTAGCATGATTAGTTATTATATTTGACTTTTGTGTGTTGAATTTGTTGACAGCAGTATGTCATGCTACTAAATGCTCTTTGGATAGAGTCAGAGACACAGTGCAGAAACAATCCCTTTGGTCCAACCACTCCATGCTGAATCCCAAACTAAACTAGTCCCACCTGCCTGCTCCTGGCCCATATCCCTCCAAACCTTTCCTATTCATGTATACATCCAAATGTCTTTTAAACATTGTAATTGTACCCGCATTCACCACTTCATCAGAAAGTTCATTCCATACACGAACCACCCTCTGTGTAAAAAAAACTGCCTCATGTCTTTTATAAATCTCTCTCCTCTCACCTTAAAAATGTGTCCCCTAGTCTTGAAATTCCCCAACTTAGGGAAAAGACAACCACCATCAACTCTATCCAAACATCTCATTATTTTATAAACTTCCAGGAGCTGTAGCTGAAAACACTTCCTGCACACGTGCTGACTGGAACTGTCCCCAGTCTGCCACATGGAGCAAAAGGAGCAAACCAAGACTTTAAGCTCTCCTTCCATGGCATAGCCCTTTATATTAAACCTTGGAGAGTACTTTATATTAGATTAAATCAAATCCAGTTATACGTGGGCCTTCTTTCCTGCTCCACATACTACCCTTATAGATTAGAAGCTGAAAGAAAGTATTATAAGCAATAGACATTGTAAGGACCCGACCCACCCCATTACTCACCAAGTGCTCTCATGCAGGATAACACTCCCTCCACAGACAACTGTTTAGTATCAGTGACTGTATCAATACACATCATCACCCCAAACAGCATTTTCACAGCCATCTGCTGGATGCTTGTCTTCATTTGAACTCAGATGGTGCCTTGCTGAGGTCCTCCTTCTGGTAGCAGTGACTGCGCTGATGCAAATCTTCACACTGACCGCCAATCAGAGTCTTCACAGCCCTTTGTGCATAAAAGCTTCTTTTCATTCATGTGAAATAGATCATTAGGAATTAACAAATCTACACTTTTTTAGCAAAAAATATGGCAATTGCTTAAAGAAAACTATAAAAGAATTGACTATAATTAGATGAGACTAACGCTTTATGACATGCTGTGATAACCAGATTTGATCAGGCAAGGCAGTTTTCAAGCATCACCACTTCATAAAGACAATGAACAATCCTTGAACAGTTCTGGTTAGGCTTACAGATTAAAGCAAACATGAAAGACTTGAGTACTTGCCATCTACAAACACTGATCTTCTAAATAATCGTTCATCTTTTTCAAATAAAAATAATGTTGACAATTATTTTCACTTGAATGAACTCAAACGTTTCTAATTTGAGTACAAGTTAGAGGTACAGACAAAAGTAAGCATAGAAACATCACCTGCTTTGTGTTGTATTCACAATGAAATACAGAAAGGCACAAAATTTACTAGCTACAAATTTACTTAACGAAAACATTACAAGAATGAAATTAAATTCTGAAACTTTTCAAATTGTAATCAACTCTGGTTCAAGGGATAGTTCCATCAAATGTGACGTCAATTATCAAGAAATTACCATTGTTTCATATCATTTATCATGTTGACAGTCACTAATTTAGAAATTAAAAAAAATTTAAAGCTTAGAAAGTATCAAAAAAAAGGTGTCTATAGAACAAATGGTGCCACTACTGAGTGTTTTTTTAATAAGAAGCTCTCAACAAAGATACAGTTGCAGTGTGACTAGAAATGGGAACTCAATATTCAAAGGTGCTTGAACTTCTAGAAGAATTGGCAAAAATGAAAAGGAGGGTGTTAGCTTTGGGAATAAAACAAGATATCCATGTGGTGGTGATGCTGATACAGGTGTAATAGACTGTGTGCTAGAATTAGTTGGGTAGAAAAAGAACGGTAAAAAAGCAAGGGAAAAACAAAGTAACAGGTGGAATCCATTGAAAGAGTTGCTTCACTGTAGGACAACATATAAATCAGTAAATAATGAAGATTCCAACCTGAAGCATGCTGGGACCAGAGTCCTGGTGAATCACATAACTAGGGGCTGAGGATAAGGGTTTAAACTAAATAGTGGGATTGTGGGTACAGTTGCATGGACAATTCTGGAAAACCTTAAAGGTGGGTAGGGCTCAGCAAGTTGTTAAAGTTTCTACAACAAATAATAGGACAGAGAGTCCAAAAAGGGTTAGGAATCTAATGTCATGCACAGCAGATAAAGGGACAATAATGAGAAGAATGGTGGCAGTCAATACAGGACTGAGGGTGTTGTACTTAAATGAACACAGCATATGAAACAAGGTAAATGAGCTTGTAGCACAAATGAAAAATAACAGGTATGATGTTGTGGGTTTTACAGAGATGTGGTTGCAAGAGGATGAAGGCTGAGAACCAAAAATCCAAAGATACACATGCTATCAAAAGGACAGGCAAATGGGCAGAGAGGGCGGGGTTACCTTGTTAGTAAGAAGTGAAATTGAATTGAAGGCAAGAGGTAATTTAGAGTTGCAAAGCATTGAATCTGTGGGTACAGTTGCAGAAACGCAAAGGAAATAGATCCTGATGGGAGTTAGGTACAGGCCTCTTAGCAGTAATCACGATGAGGGGGAGAAAATAAATCAGGAAAGGCATGTAAGAAAGACACTACTACAATAATCATGGGGAGACTTCAATATGCAGGTGGACTGGGAAAATCAGGTTGGTAGTAGATCTCAAGAAAATGAACTGAATGTGAATATAGGAGGATGGTTAGTAAGTTTGTAGATGATTCCAAAATTGGTGGTGCAGTGGACAGTGCAGAAGGTTATCTCAGAGTACAATGGGACTTTGATCAGATGGGCCAATGAGCCAAAGAGTGGCAGATGGAGTTTACTTTAGATAAATGTTAAGAGTTACATTTTGGTAATGAAAATCAGGGCAGGTCCTGGGGAATGTTGCCAGACAAAAAGAACTTGGGGTGCAAGTTCATTGTTCCTTGAAGGTGGAGTCATGGGTAGACAGGGTAGTGAAGAAGCCGTTTGGTACACTTGCCTTTATTGGTCACTGCATTGAGCATACGAGATGGGATGTCATGTTGTAGCTGTACAGGACATTGATTAGGCCACTTTTGGACTTCTGCATTTAATTCTGATCTCCCTGATATGGGAAAGATGTTGTTAAACTTGAAAGGGTTCAGAAAAGATTTACAAGGATGTTGCCAGGGTTGGAGGGTTTGAGCTATGAGGAGAGGCTGAATAGCCTGGGACTATTTTCCCTGGAGTGTTGAAGGCTCAGAGGTGACTTTTAGAAGTTTATAAAATCATGAGGGGCATAGATATGGTTTAGCCAAGATCTTTTTCTCAGGATAGCAGAGTCTAAAAACGTGCAGCGCAAAGGTGTTCTTGTTCATGAAATGCAAAAAAGGGTAGCATGCAGGTGTAACAAGTAATTACGAACACAATTGGAATTTTGGCCTTCATTACAAGGAGGGTGGAGTTTAAAATAGGAATGTCTTGTTACAATTGTACAAGGTGTTAGTGAGGCTGCAACTGGAGCCCTGTGTACAGTTTTTTTTCATAGAATCCCTACAGTGTGGAAACAGGCCAATCGGCCCAAAAGTCCACACTGCCCCTCAGAGGAGCACCCCACCCAGACCCAATGCTCCTGCATTTCCCTTGTCTAACCTACCTAACCTAAATATCCCTGAACACTACGGGCAATTTAGCATAGCCAATCCACCTAACTGTACATCTTTGGACTGTGGGAGGAAACTCACACTGACACGGGGAGAATGTACAAACTCCACACAGTCTCCCGAGGCTGGAACCCAGGTCCCTGGCGCTGTAAGGCAGCAGTGCTAACCACTGAGCCACCATGCCGCCTGTATTCTGGCCCCCGTATTCAAGAAAGGATAATTTGGCATTGGAAGTAGTTCAGAAGAGATTAACTAGACTGATTTCTAGGATGAAGTGGTTGGCTTCTCAAGATTAATGAAACAGGTTAGGCCTTTATTAATATAAGCTGAGTAGAATGCTTATTGACTTTATTGAAAATAAAATGTTTTGATAGGAAAATTTCAAACTAAGTGACATAGATACAGAATAAGTGGGCATTCACGTAAAACTGAGATGCAAAGAAATTTCTTCTCTCTGAAGGTAGTGTTTCTCTGGAATTGTCTACCCAGACAGTTGTGGAATACTGGAAGTATTTAAAGTGGAGGAAACATCCAACTGATGAAGGCTATGATAAGGTGGCATGAAAAAGGATCAAGGCCTGGGAAAGATCAGCCATGATCCTATAGAATGGTGGGACTGGCTTGAGAAGGTGAATGTTTTATTCTTGCTCTTGTGTTCTTCAGTGGAAATTTGAAGTCATCTTCAAGCTCAATGCTACAGAGTAGAAAAGACTAGCAAGATGATTTTTAGATCCCCAGTTGTTACAATTCCTGTAGAAATTGAAAACTTTAAAATGAAATCAAATTTCCATACTAAAAGGCACTATTTTTTCTGAAGAAGGGTCAAGGCCCGAAACGTCAGCCTTCCTGCTCCTCTGATGCTGCTTGGCCTGCTGTGTTCATCCAGCTCTACACCTTGTTATCTCAGATTCTCCAGCATCTGCAGTTCCTAATATCTCTGAAACTATTTGACTGAATATTGTTTTGTCAGCAAATTCTACTTTAGGGAACAGGACTTTTGTTCCCTCTACTTTTCACACCGCTCAAAAAACACTGCATGGGCCTGTTTTACACTTACCCTTTTGTTGTCTTTTGATTGTTCTGGATAATGTCCAGACTTTACTTTTGTTCCTTTGCTTTCCTAGCCTAGTAAGTATTAACTCCAGAACAGTCTTTCAAAGCAAACATTGTTATTTGTTAATTTTCCCTTTAAGTGAATCCTCTAGCCTCACTTTATATGCTTATGAATTTAATCTTTTCAATCCAAGAACCAGCTCCCACTTGCATTCCTCCATGGTAAACCATAGAAATTCTTTGCCTTTATCTGCTCTTTGTGACCCGGAAACTGACAGCTGTGAACTTTCTGGGATATCTTAGTAACTCTTCCACTCTTAATGCTCATCTTCATGGAAATGTGAACTACAAGCTCCTTTCATCCTTGTATAAATATTGATTAGCTGTCTTTGAGACACCAAATGTCTGTTACTTTGGATGCAAATAGTTAGTATGAATGCAACTGTTTACAGCCTGATACTCTGATCACCTTCTTGGTATTTTAGAACTAGTAGTCTAACAATTATAACAGATGCTGCTGTCATTACACCTTTTATGCAGCAAAATAATCTGTGATTTCTTTTACCAGCCCTCTCACTCAGTCCTAATACAGACTGCCTTCAGCACAGATCACTTGAACCCCTTTGTTTTACTCTAAATTATAGGCATTTCCAAAACATAAACATATTATAAATACCAGAAATACAACCAAATGAAAAAGCTAAAAAAAGTTGAATCAAGAAATATTAAGAACAGCCAAAAAAACTAAAAATGGTATTGAAATAACCACACAGAGGCCAGCCTCCCGTCACCAAGTCACTCTTTATTTACTAGTGTACAATACACTGGCTGTGGCCAGGCAGCTCAGAGTCAGTTCTTAACTGAGGAGATTCTCATCTCTCGGTTATATTGGTCAGCCAAGGCTTTCCTGATTAGCCCAGGTTAAAAACCACAATCAAGAATCTCATAGTTAACAAGGTCCATTTGATTCCAATCACTACAGATATTAAGGAATTTAGAAAATATTCTTACCAGTCTTTTGAACTACCATCCATCTTTGTGCAATTTGTTTTGATTTTTTTCTTTAAATGTCATATATTTAACTTCTTTAGTTAACCGCGGTTGATAGGTATTGTTGGACTCATTTTTTCTTATTCAAAGGTATCTATTCTGTGTATTCTGAAATAGCCTCTTAAATGTATGCCAATGCATCTCTGCTGATTTATTCCTCCAAACTAATTTGGCAGGTTAGTTTAGCTTACGTTATATTCATGGACTCATAGTTGCTCTTATTTAAGTTTTCAATACTAGTCAGCCAAACTGATTCAATGTTACAATCATATTATCTTGGAGTGCATTCACTGAGATAATTAGTTCACACCATCTCATCGTACATTACCAGATCTAGCATAGCTCTCCAGTTAGCTCCAGGATGTGCTGTTCTAAGAAATTATCCCAAAAATATTTTATGATCTCCTCTTCTTGGCTGCTTTTGCTCATATGTATTTTCCAGTCTTAATGTAGGTTACTATCACTCATTATTATCTTCATGCTTTTCTCATGCATGTCCATTATTTCTTTCCTTATTCTTCATTTTACTGTATGATTGCAGTATACAACTCTCACAGATAACTTTTTGTTGCCTTTATCATTTTCTTTTCTCGACCCAAACAGCTTTTATTTTATTTCGTTAATCTTAGTTACCCTATGCTAATTTGTTCAGGCTCAGATAATTTTGCAGACATTATTAGCTTCGATGTTCTGCTTTTTAATTTGGTGTCTAGCACCTCATACTGACTGTAAAGAAACTATTTCCTTGCCCTATCTATATCACTGATCCTTTATACACCACGATGACTGATCCTTTTCCCCCTCCAACCCTGCCAAAACCCCTTCCCTACTGCAGGTTCCTCTCCAGCCCTGAGTGAATGTTGCAATATCTGGGTCTGGCAAAATAGCCTTTGGACTCTCATTGTCTGCTGCAGGGAACAGTGTCAATCCCCTGATTATACTGTTCCCTACTACCACTTCATTCCTTTTGCACACTCCACTTGAATAACTTCCTGTAATGTGATGCTATGGTTAGTTCATTGACTCTGTAGCCCTTGCTGTCACCCAAACAAGCAAGAAGTACCTCAAACCATTGGACAATTGCAAAGGCTGAAGCTCCAGTTCTCCTGTCCTCTGGATCTCCTTGTTTGCCTCACTTGCAGTAACATTCCTCTGTCAATGGCCCCTGATCAAATCAGAAGACCCTATCCTAACAAGTGTGATCACCTCTTGGTACAAAGCATCTAGGTAACTCTTCAAATTCTATGCCAACTTAGCCTCCTGATCATAAAGTCTGAGTGAAGACTCCTCCACTGGCAATGAATTACCATAAATGGATTTACCTTTGTCCATACTGACAATCAGAGCTCCCACATGTTGCAGATGTGACACATCACTTTCCTGCCATCCTTAGTATGTTTTAATTAATGACTTGATTATTTCATTCAATTGTTTATTTTTCTTTTCTAAATATTTTATTAACCTCACCACAATATTATGCACTATTTTAAAACTTAGAAGTAGAATAGACCTTAATAAGTCACCAGGCACTTACCAAACTGCAAGCTTCTTTCACCGAAGTGCAGTCAAAGCCAATTCCTAGAGGATTAAAACATTGGAAGAAAAGTACAATCAAAGGGAACTTTCTTTTCCTTCTCTCTGAACTCCCCTAATTACCAAACCTCAGTGCTCTTTTCTCAGCTTCTCTCTATGTTAATTTGCACTGAGATGCCTGTTTTATTAACTTTGGATGAAGAAGAGTTTGCTCACTTCAGTTACAATAAAATACTTTTTCATTTTTCTGTTTTGGCTGCTTTCATTAGTCATCTAACTTCAACAGTTCTTCCATTAGGGACCTTGTAAAATCTTGCTTAAGGCTGGGAAATTTAGAATTAAAACAGTAAATTTCAGTTGTGTTAAATAGAAACAAAAATTAGATTTTTACAAAGCATTTAAGATTCCCTTACTTACCAACTGCCAACATCCAGTGAGACAGACAAATGTGCAACTTTTTAAGTTAATATTACAACCTCCCATATAAATGCCAAGAAGCAGATTCCTTGCTTCAGGCAATAAACAAAATAAAACATGCAAATATAACGTTAGTATCAATGTTGAGAATATTGTTGTGTTGCAGAATGGAAAGAAAAACAAATACGTCTTGACTGCCCACACAATGAATGTATTTATTTTCTTTATTAAATGCTTGAGCTACTGAAACAAACGTACCATGTTTTCATACAGCTGTTTAATACTACAGGGTTATAGCTCTGATGCTGGTTAATGGTAAACCTACTTAGACAGAAACCAAACTACCAGTTTTATGTTCAACACCAAATGTGTAAGAAGGCAACCAGGTCTGTATCTTAGTAAAATGAAACTGTACAACATTGGTTACATAGTATGATGATTTGGTGTGGATAGTTTGTTTTTTTTTGTTCATTCACGAGATGTGTGTGTTGATGTTTGGACCAGTATTTATTGCCCAATCCCAATTGTCCAGAGGACAGTTTAGAGTCAACCACATTGCTGCAGGTCTGGAGTCTTATGTAGGCCAGACTAAGTAAAAATAGCAGTGCCCTTCCCTAAAAAATAATGGTTAACCAGATGGGCTTTTCCCGTGACAATTAACAACAGTTCCCTGGTTGTTTTTAAACTTTCAGACTGCAGTTGAGACCAAATTTCAACATCTGCAATGATGAGATTTCAACCCCGGTCCCCAGAGCATTACCTGGGTCAATGGATTAATAGTTCTAGTGATAATACCACCAAGGCTGTCACCTCCCCACTTTCTAGGGTGAGAAAGGCACATGGTGAATTCATATCAGTAGGATCATTTGTTACATGGTGAGGTGGCTCTATACAGCGAAGAGATAATGTTTTGAGTGAGGTAGGAAAATGTTAATATTGAAAGAGAATCAGAAAAGATTTGTAGAGTGTTTTACATGCTGGGTCAACGGACCTATTTGTTAGTACTGGTAAAGGATAAACCACTATTGAGACTTAACAAGAAGAGGCACTTGTTCTACACATCATGATGTAGTTTAGTGAATGACAGCAATAGATACAAGTTACTTTGGCTACTTAGACGTTATAGTTAAGACTAACAGGTACCATGGTGGCACATCTCCTAGAATCCCTACAGTGTGGAAACTGGCCCTTTATCCCAACAAGTCCACACCGACCCTCAGAGCACCCAATGCAGACCCATCCCCCTTTAATTCACCTAATCTACACACCCCTGAACACTACGGGCAATTTAGCATGGCCAATCCACCCAGCCTGCACATCTTTGGACTGTGGAAGGAAACCAGAGCACCCAGAGGAAACCCACACAGACACAGGGAGAACATACAAACTCCACACAGGCAGTCGCCCGAGGGTGGGATCGAACCAGATCCCTGGCGCTGTGAGGCAGCAATGCTAACCATTGAGCCATCGAGCCTTCCTAAACTGAAGGAAATCAATCAGAGCTTCTCCAGGATTTCAACCTGGGACCTCTCACATGTCTGTAATGTACACCCTCCAAAGTGTGTATCATACCCCCAGACCAATGAGCCATTGCTCTGTCTCCATTTGTACCTCGTATTAGACTGCTTCTTCTGCACCAAACACTATGTCATATCATCAGACTGGGTGTAGTTTTGTGCAGTTTCAATATTAATTCTTTCAGAGCCATTACATTATTTAACAGATCTGTTTTGCAGCTGTTGGATAAGTTAAAGGCCATGGGTTAAGTTTCCACAAGGGCGCTTTCAATTTTCTGGTGCAGCTTCAATGGAATGCTATTGGAAATCTTGGTTGAGCACAGGTCTTTCCATTATCACAACCCATGGGACTGTTATGATTTGTTAATTCATTTGTCTTTACCTTCTTTCTATACTAGATTTGCCTCCTACCCTCCACTCACCACCCCCTTCTTTGTAAACTTATTACCTGTACTTCTCTGTTTATTTTTGCAATCAGTTGTTTTTTCAGCACAGTAATAAAACTCCACTCTCTTTCATTAGGAAAATCTTGACTGTCTTTCATTATTGATCTGTTTAACTACATTTAGTTGAAGTGTGGTAATTAAAAATTAAGAAAGTGTTTGACTGACCAAGAAGGAGTTAAAAAAGAGTACAGCTGTGATCCATCCTCATTGCTGTTTAACATTTTAGCATTGCAGGTAAAGGATTCTTTTCCACTTTAAATGTTAGAAACTGGCTAGCTGGCTAAAGCCAGTCAAAACAGAAGTGAAGTGCTACCAGTCAACCACCATCAAAAAGAAATGGAACAAAAGAATTACTACTAATTTGACAAGCCAACAATCTATAAATAGACTTATAAACTATCAAACTCCCATTATCTACTCTTTTCAAATGATTCAGAGGCTGACTAATGTATCTTTTAATTTGTTTATTGTTTCAACTCAATTTTGTTTTTAATCTATGTGAAAATGTATTACATTATTCTTTCTTCTGTGTATAGTGACTAATAAACTCACCCTTCTGTCAACTCAAGAAGGACTGATTAAATTAATTCCTTGTAATACAGAAATTCATTTGGTCTGGAAGAAATTTATCTACAATAGAAACCTTGCTGAACTTGGTTAAAAAATAATTGGGGCTAGTTCACCTCTTCTCACCCAGTGGCTTGACAATTTTCATTATCTGCCTGGAACAATTATAACTTGTGGAACCATACCCTGAGTCTGAGTAACACTGATGATTGACAATAGACTGATGGATGGTAATTGGCCACACTGAATTCTTCCTGCTGTACTTGGATAGGTCATATTTGAATAATTTTCCACATTGTTGGGTAGATGCCATGTGCTGGAACATCTTGGCTTAGGATGTGGCTAGTTCCAGAGTAGAAATATTCAGTACTACCCCTAGGATATTGTAAGTGCTCATATCCTTTCCTGTATTCAGTGCTCTCAGCTCATTTTTGACAGAGCTACTTAGGAGAGTTGAAACTTTCCTGGCAGGTGGCAGGTGGTGGGTGGCAGGTAGCGAGTGGCCCTAGACAGTAGAGAGACAAAACAGAAGGTTGAGGCTAGTACAGAAGTTAGAGAAAGCAGTTAAATAGTCAAGGGCAGTCAAGAGCCCGGCTGGGAATGAGAGAAGTCTGATGACTTAAACTGCATTTATATGAAATGTAAGAGGTTTAAAAGTGAAAGCAGATAAACTTAAGGTATGGATGGGAGCATGGGATTGAGATATGATAGCTATTACAGAAATATGGCTGAGGGAGGGACAGGCCTTAGCCTCAATGTTCTGGGACACAGATACTAATGGAAGAATAGAAGGAGAGGCAAAAGATATGGGGAAGTGGTATTTTTGATAAGGGAAACATCACAACAGTACTTAGAGAGGATATTCCTGAGGGATTGTCCAGTGAAACTATATGGGTGGAACTGTGAAATAAAAAGGGGATGATCACCTTGATGGGATTGTATTACAGGCCCCCCAATAGTCAGGAGGAAATTGAGGAGCAAATATGTAGGAAAATTTCAGATAGCTGTAAGAATAATAGGGTTGTAATAGTAAGGAATTTTAATGTTCCAAATATAGAATGGGACTGCCACAGTGTTAAGGGTTTGGACAGGGATGAATTTAAATGTGTTCAGGAAAGCTTTCTCATCAATATGTAGATGGCCCTACTAGGAAAGGGCAAAACTTGGCCTTCTCTTGAGAAATAAAGCAGGGCAAGTGACTGAGGTGTTAGTGGGTGAGCTCTTTAGGACCAGTGATCATAATTCTATAAATTTTAAGATGGTTAAGGAAAAGCATAGGTCTAGTCCACGAGTTAAAGTTTAAACTGGGGCAAGACCAATTTTGTGATATCAAACAGGAACGTTCAAAAGTTGACTGGGGGAGCATGTTCACAGGTAAAGGGATATCTGGCAAGTGGAAGGCTTTCAAAAGTGAGATAATGAGAGTTCAGGGCCAGCATGTTCCTATTAATGTGAAGGGCAAGGCTGGCAGGAATAGGGAACCCTGGATGACTAGAGATATTAAGGCTCTAGTCAAAAGAAAGAAGGATCAAGTGAAACCCTTGAGAAGTATAGGAGGTGTAGGAGCACACAAGAGGGAAATCAAGAGGGCAAAAAGGGGACATGAGATAGCTTTGGCAGGTTGAGTCAAAGAGAATGCAAAGAGAGCCACAAGTATATTAAGGGCAAAAGAGTAACTGGGAGAGAATAGAGCCCTTTAAAAGATCAACCAAGTCATCAATGTGTGGAGATGGGTGAGATCATAAATAAATGTTTCTCATCAGTATTTACCATGGAGGAAAACATGGAAGCTAGGAAACTCAAGGAAATTAATAGTGACATCTTGAAAAGAGTCCATGTTATAGAAGAGGAGGCATTGGAAGTCTTGGTTGCAAAATGGTAGAAAGATCCCTGGACCTGATCAAATGTATTCCAGGACACTGTGGGAAGCAAGGAAAGAAATTATGGAAGTCCTAACAAAGATATTTGTTCATCTATCGCCACAGGTGAGGTGTTGGAAGACTAGAGGGCAGTTAATATTGTGCCATTATTTAAGAAAGGCTGCAAGGATAAGCCAGGGGACTATAGACCAGTGAGCCTAACATTAATAGTGGAAAAGTAGTTTAAGGGGATTCAGAGAGACAGGATCTACTTGCATTTGGAAGGGCAAGGATTCATTAGGGATAGTCAGGATGGCTTTAAGCATGGGAAATCATATCTCACAAATTTGATTGAGTTTTTTGAAGAGGTGACCAATAAGATAGGTAAAGACAGAATGGTAGATGCTGTCTACATGGACTTTAGCAAGGCCTTCAACAAGGTTCCATCTGGTAGATTGGTTAGTAAAGTTAGATCACATGGAACCAAGGACAGCTAGTCAATTGGATAAAAAATTGGCTTGACAGAAGGAAACAGAAGCTGGTGGTAGAGAGTTGTTTTTCGAACTGGAGGCCTGTGACCAGTGATGTGCCATGTGGATCGGTGCTAGGTCTTTTGTTGTTCGTCATTTGTATAAACTTGGATGTGAATATAGGGGGCATTGTGAGTAAGCCTGTGATGACACCAAAGTTTGTAGGATAGTGGACAGTGAAAAAGGTTATCCGTGAGCACAAAGGGATCTTAACCAACTGGGCTAGTGGGTCGAGGAATAGCAGATGGAGCTTAATCCAGTTAAATGCGAGATGTTTGATTTTGGTAAAAACAAACTGGGGTAGACTTACACAGTTAATGGTAGGGCCCTGGGGAGTGTTATTGACCAGACCAAACCCCTTTCAAATATATCATGGCAATAGCTCAGACCCTAACTTTCTCTTATTTAAAGGCAAGTGTAAAGTGCTGTGTTCTAGATGTAATTCACTTGATTACACTCCTCAGCTTTAAGCAAAACATACTTTATTCTTACACTACAATTAAAATACAAACAAAAGAAAGTATTAATCTAACTTAAACTCTATTGGAAAACATAACAGAATAATAGATTATTTAACTACTAAACAACAGGTATTCCAATATAGTAACATCTTGTAAGCATATCCTTGGCTGTGTTATAGTAGCCAGTTACAGTACCACTACCCCATTGTCCCTGTCGACTGCGGAAGTCTTGGCTTGTTTCCTTTTGAAATGCAGAGAAGTTAACTCCTTTTTAAGAGGAGTAGTTACCACCATTTTTTAAAAAATCATAATGCAAGGACAGTTAAGGCACTTTGGTTAATTAATTATCCTGCTGGTCCTGGAATATGTAACCAAAAAAGAGGCAGAATATTCTGCTACCATATTATAACGATCTGAAGACAGTTGCAGCATCAAGTATAATGAAAATTTGCTGAAAATTTTGAAGAGACATAGACAACATCAGGGTGGTCTCTATTCCATGGATTAATAGAAGCACTCAATATGTAATTACATATTTTTGCCAAAGGTAAATTTTGATCCAGGACAATGAGAGCCTGTCAGTGTCACATTCTGTCCACAATTGAAATAATGTTAAATGTTGTTGAAAGAAACTTGTTAGCATAGTTGGAAGGAGATGATTTGGTCCATAATCTCACCCATGAGACCCTAAACTCCAGAAGAACTGACTATGCATTTCATGTTGTTTGTAATGGTTAATCTCTTGTAATATTATTGATGTTCTGTTCATAATGTAGTGTTTTAATTAATAATTAACTTAACTTTGTGTAGTAGCAATGGGTTGAATCTCTCTTCAAGATACCACATAATCTGATAGATGAAATTTATACACATTGTGTAATTTATCATGAATCCTAAACATGAATTATAAACCTGCATATTCCAGGAATTAGAAATTACAGGCTGTTTCGTATTGCATGTAAATTCCTTCTACCCCTTTACTACCCATTACAGTGGTATGAAAAATAGCCCTAGTTTAGTTGACAGCAGTTTGTTTTCATTTCAGATTCCATATCTTAACTTGGATTTGTACCGTCTCGTTTTTTGCATGTTCATTTGTTCCTTTAACGCCTCATCATTGGTTTACTAGATCCCCTTTGCTGGTCACTCAATCCTTTTAAGCAATTTCTCTTTACCTAGTTTCCTCAAAATGTGCGTTTGTTTCTTTTCACTTCCTGCATCCTACATTAGATTTGCTCTACGTTCAGTTGTAAAAAATCACCTATCCAAAATGTTACATTGTACATTTTTCTCTGCGTACATGCTAATAAATTTGACTTGTATTTGCACAATTTTCTATTTTTATTTATGATCTCTATCAAGTATTGTTCATTATTTCAGCACAGTACAACTCAGCAGATATTTCATTTTCAATGTATCTCCATAAATTGAATGGTGTTTAGAAATTGATAGACTATCATACCTTTCCCTGCTGTTTTGTAGTTATCCTCCAAGAAGCAGTCCAAGCTCTTAGTTAAATGAAAGAAACTGCCACCTCATGGTACTCAGAATTAGTCATCACAATTACTTGCAACTTTGCACTACCTTGAGGGATTATCATAGATGGTGTGACGTGAATGATCACTAGGTAGATTAGGGATCATTATTGAGTAGGACCATGGGATTTGGAAAGAGAGCAGCTGATCAAAGAGTTAGTGCTTAATCTCATGGATCTAAATATAAATGAATGCTGTTCTCTAGAAATGATTATTATCTGCAGTCACCTGGGAATGCCTCAAGCAGCCTGCAAGCTCTGCATAATTTGTGTCTGTGCTGTTGTAAAATATGGTTTATCTAAACTACTATTCATCACAAAGTGCATAACAACACCAGGCGAACTGCAGCTGGGCTGACAGTAACAGAACTCCTTTGAAGAGTGGAAGTTTATCTCATGAATGCTTACATTGTGGATGTGGCCTCTGGCCTTTCATGTACAGGTGACTATACGTCTGGGTTTAATATCCAGTGGAGAGGCAGGAGCAGGGGTTTGTCAATTTCAGTGCATTAATTGCCCAGTTAGAGAACTATTAATGTGTCCTTTGCATTTTATTAAATTCCATGGGTTTCTTGTGCTTACAGCATAAGCAGAAATTGTAGGGCTGAAGATGTGGTTATGGGCCAGATATTTATGTTGAAGGTGGAAATCGGAAGGTGAAATTAATCTTTCTGCTGCAATCGAGAATGACAGCAAGTATATGATCTTCTGGATGTCAAGGCCTCAAACAGTTTGGAGACAGGAGTGCAGCCAGGCCAAGACAGAATTGGTAGGTTAAAAGATTTATTTCTGTATCCAAGAAACCTCAACCCAATGCTATCAATAAACATTCACCATAAACATTCAAACTTTCCAGCCACTTTAAATCTTCCTTGCTCAACTGCTTCCCCAATCACCCAATCATCACATATCTCATAATGAAGCCTCATCTTCAACATTTATTCTCCTTAGTCTCTGTGCCTGAACCTTGGCCTCTCACTTGGTCTTAGACTCTGAAAATTCCTGACTTTATGATCCTGACTTGAGAGAAATTGCCCTGCTTGGTCAGATTTGGTTTCTGGCAGTGAGTATTAAAGGGAATTAGGCTCATTTTCCCAGAAACAGAGTAAAGACATCAGCTGAGGTTTCTGGATCTCGAGGTGGACTGTGGTAAAGGTTTCTGTTGGCAATTCAGGATTTCTTCCCAGTTATAAAAAAAAACAAAGAACAAAACGTCCATGCCTCAACTGCTCACACCACTTCACCACCCCTAGCTACTCCCCATGCCCCATCCATGTAGCACACAGGTCTTGTCCATCATTATCTTTGCACTAACCTATTTCCCCCTCATTACTTAGTTCCTCATACCACCATAACAACCAATGTCCCTCTAATAACATCCTTTCTTATACCGCCCATGATAGCTAACATTCTCTCCTCCCTGGTCAGGACTCAGGAATTATAACAAGATGAAACAAATAATGTTCAATACATCGATTGCATTCATTAAATTTGTTTTTTGAAACACTTAATTGCTTATGAAGTAAACATTTCACTCAAGTGCCAAATCCCTTATAAAAACAAGTATGTGTATTCATAAACACACATAACAAGAATTTATGACCACTCTGGAGCTGTCAGTTAAACTGTAAATTGAAAGGTACCTCACTGTGATAACGATAGGCTGTGGAATTGGTTGTGCAGCATTAACCTTACAATGACAGAGCGACTTCTAGACTGAGATTGGATAATACTTTTGACTTACTATGCTGAAACCACCTGATTGAAGTCCGTCTCCTTGACTTGATTGAGGGCTTAGACCTTAGACTTTGTGACATAGTCACATTCCTGAACCTGATATTGTGCAAGTAGATTGCTGGTGCATGCTATATGTATGAGGTAAATGTAGCATGGTGCCACATAGCTACTCATCTGTTCACTTACAGTCATACAGTCATTGACATATACAGCATGGAAACAGACCCTTCGGTCCAACTCGTCCATGTTGACCAGATATCCTAAATAAATCTAGTCCCATTTGTCAGTATTTGGCCCATATCCCTCTAAACCCTTCCTATTCATATACCATCCAGATGCTTTTTAAATGTTGCAATTGTACCAGCCTCTACCACATCCTCTGGCAGCTCATTCCATATGTGCACCACCCTGTGCGTGAAGAAGTTCCCCCTCAGATCCCTTTTAAATCTTTCCCCTCTCACCCTAAATCTATGCACTCTAGTTTTGGACTCTTTCTCCTCCAGGAAAATACCTTGTCTATTCACCCTATCCATGCCTCTCATGATTTTATATACCTCTATAAGATCATTCCTCACCCTCCGACGCTCCAAGGAAAGTAGCCCCGGACTATTCAGCCTCTCCCTATAGCTGAAACCCTCCAACCCTGGCAACATCCTGGTAAATCTTTTCTGAACCCTTTCAAGTTTCATAACATCCTTCCTATAGTAGGGAGAACAGAATTCTACGCAGTATTCCAATAGTGGACTAACCAATGTCCTATACTGCCGCAACATGACATCCCAACTCCTATACTCAATACACTGATCAATAAAGGCAAGAATACCAAATTACTTCTTTGCAATCCTATCTACCTGTAACTTCACTTTCAAGGAACTGTGAACCTGCACTCCAAGGTATCTTTGTTCAGCAACACTCCCCAGGACCTTACCATTAGGTGTTTAAATCCTGCCCTGGTTTGCCTTTCCAAAATGCAACACCTCACATTTATCTAAACTAAACTCCGACTGCTCCTCCTCAGCCCATTGGTGCATCCGATCAAGATCCCATTGTACTCTGAGGTAACCTTCTTTGCTGTCCACTGCACCTCCAATTTTTGTGTCATCTGCAAACTTACTAACCATACCTCCTATGTTCACATCCAAATCATTTATATAAATGACAAAAAGCAGTGGACCCAGACCAAGCCTTGTGACGCACCGTTGGTCTTTACTCTGAAAAGCAACCCTCCACCACCACCTTCTGTCTTCTACCTTCGAGCCAGTTCTGTATCTAAACAGCTAGTTCTTGACTGAAGAGTGCTAACAACCATGTCAAGCTGTTTGACTTTGTGTCTGTACTAAACAGCAAGACAAAAGAGAATGACCTTGAGCCTGTAAGTTCCAAATGAGATGGCAAAGTGCAAAAAGGCATGCCAAGGTAGAGATGTTGTGAACACCCAAGTAAGTGAGGCTAACAGAGTAAGTGAGGAGTCCTGAGATATACCCTGGTTGAACCAATGAGATGGTTGCTTGTTCCTGCCCATAAAGAGACCTGGCAGCAGCTTCACAATGAAGGCACCAGTGCACTCCAAAGTGCAGCATTGAAGCGGACAACTATACTCTAAGTGAGTCAGAGATAAGCCATGAAGATCTGGTGAGGCAAATGCACGTCCAATGCAAACTTTGCTAGGTTTGTGAGGTTGTGGGGGTTGGGGAGGTAGTTGCAGTGCATTAAGCACAGCCTAAGATGTTGGGGATAGCAGTCCCACATGGGGACCTAGAGGAACAAATGGCAAGCTAGAGGCACCTGCTGTGACTGTCATGTTGGGAATTAACACCATCTAGATTTGTTATGGTATGTGCTAGAATAGGAAACTGCATACACATAAGACAAGATTATGTCATAATGAGATATTGATGCATGCATAATGTAGGTCACTTGTCATTCACTATCAAAACTCTCATACTATGGTTCAAAACTTGGTGGCAAAATCGGACTTTCTTTTTCTGGATGTCAAAAATCTCATTTTTATGAGCATGCCATTTTCTCCCAATTTGCTATTGCTCATGTTGTTCAGTGATTGGGAAAATTCAGCCTGATTATTTTATCCAATTTTTACATATATTCGAGTCTACATTTAACAATTCCAATTTGCATTTGACCTCTTCAAAATTGCACGTATGCAAGAGTCCCTTATCTCTCCAAGAGAGTATCTTACCTCTCCAAATAAATCTGGTATGTTAAGACCTCCTTCTGAAAATGATAAACAATTAACAATGTGCAGCTGGTTTGTAAACACATAATAAATGTTTATTTGAATATTCACAAGATTTCTAGACAGCTACCAACATGCATTCAACTTGCCAATGGTATTCTCCACAATGGTCAAGGCAAGTGACATACTGTACTCACAGGCCCTCAAGGTACAGAATCTGTGTCCAGTTGGTCAAAGCTTGGAGCATCCCACTTTTGAAGCAGACCCTCCACTGCTCACCCTGATTCCATCATCTGTACTTCTTCATTTAATGATAGGTGAGTCAATATTCAACTCTTGATTTTACTGGTCCTATCGAAGTGTGAAGACTTGAGCTAGTGCATTATCTGCACATGTCCTGTAGAGTGAAACTCAAAGGCTGTGTGCCCTCCACTGAGTACTTATCTTTGTCATCCTCAATCTGGACCAACTCCTGCAGGTTGTTTGAAGGTCCATTGGAATATATTACACGCATAAGAACTGTTACAGTAAGATTGTTTCAAATTTTCATTGTGAACAGAATCTTATTTCAACATGATTGGTGCATGTCATATAGCTGTCTGATATTTAATTGTGTCACCATGTATCTGGCAGGCTCTCATTTAGTCATCTCTGATGGTCAAGCATGCGAAGCCTTTAATGATGTCTTGATAATTGCCTTTTCTACAGTTGTCAGCATATGAAAGTCACCTTCAGTTATTTGCTTTTCCTTAATGTTCTGTGCTCTCTTCTGCTATGATGATAAAAACAGACCTATGTCTGAGAGTAACTACATATCCTGAATGAATGGATGGAGAATATGTCAATTTCTTTGTGCTAACAGACCCCTCCCAGTTTCCAATGAGTCACAAACTTAAAGTCCAGTGGATTGGATTTGCATGTCTGGTTATCATAAAGGTGTTAACATCTAAGTTTCTGCATAGTACCTGCATCAAATTGAATGTCTTTTTCAGTCCAATTCCTCCTTCAAATAATCAAGGGATTTAAGGTTATCCTAAAAGAATTAAGAGATCTGTATGACCAATACAGTCTCAGCTGTAGAAGCTTGCATGTTTGATCATGAGTCACCCGGCAGTTAATGGAATAAAACTTTTTTTTGGTTGCTAGTGTCAAATTGATTATAGGGAACCAATAGTGCAGTAGACACTTTATCTGCTTTTAAGTCCATAAGATTTGGGAGCAGAAGTAGCCATTCAATCCATCAGCTCTGTTCCATCATTCAATAAACTCCTAACTGATCTGATAATCTTCAACTATGCTATCCTGTCTTTTCTCCATAATCCTTGCTTCACTTCTTGGTTAAAGATTTATATATCTCAGCCAAAACTGCCCTCTAAGGTAAAAAATTTTACCAATTCACTAGTTTCTGAGAAGGAATTCCTCTTCATCTCTTCAATATGTGGCCCCTTATCCTGAAATTATCCCCTAGACTTTCCCACAACGCAAATCAACCTTTCCACTTCTATCCTGTCAAGCCCCCTAAAAATCTTGTATGTTTCAATAACATTCTCATTCTTCTAAACTCTAATGAGTACAGGCCCAACCAACACAACCTCTTCTCAGAAGTTAGTCCCCTCCATACCTGGTATTGGCCTAATAGAACTTCTCTGAACTGCCTCCAATGACAGTATATCTTCTGTTCTATAAGGTGAGTAAACTTTCCACAACACTCCAGCTGTGACAAAATTAGTGACTTATATAGTTTGAGCAAAACTTCTCCTACATTTGTATTCCATTCCCTTTGAAATAAAGGCCAACAGTCCATTTATGTTCTCTATTACCCACTGAAATTCAATGATAGCTTTTTGTGTTTCATGGTAGAGGATTCCTAAATCTCTCCTTTCTGTAGCTTTCTGCAGTCTTTCTCTATTTAAATAATATTCAGCTCCTCTATTTTCTGTTGCACGGCCATTTTGTTTCACCGACCAAGACTTCAATTCACATACTCATGGTTAGGCACTCCAAGTCTTTCAATAATCAAGAGAATTACCAAATCCTGGAATGATTTATACCCAAATATTCTAGACTGGAAAAGTTGTGTAATATTTTAACAAAACGTATGCCAACTGAGGAAGCAGAGTAGAGTTAATTGCAAAATAGGAGTCTCTCTGAACTACAGGCTAGGAGATGCAGAATAAATTTTCTACAAGCACTAATATCAGTGGGAGAATTTGATTCTAACAAGGTAAGATTCCATAAGCAGTTCCCATTATAAATGTAGATGTGGGAGTTTACAGTGGTAAAGTTGACTCAGGATACTGATGTGGATGTGCAATGATTTATATGTTGATATTATATAAACATTATCATTTTGTTTAATGGCAAATGTGAAGCTCTTATATCATCCTCTCTGAAATGCAAATATCTGATATTAAGTCTCTTTTTACATTTTTAAAAAAAGAATCTATACCATCTTATGACCCTTTAACATTCTCATTCATTTTGAATTTTTATTTCATTTCAGAAAGCAAATAAAAGTGTAAACAGAGTTAGAATACCAGAGATTAGGCAGACAACTCCAACCAGAATGTTAGGAATCAATCAATTTGCCCACGGGTCCCACAATACCAAAGCAGTCAAATGAATATGAACACAAGCTGGTACCAATACAAAACAGTCCCAACTTTATTAGGAATAAAATTACAATAATCTTTGATACTAAACATACTATCCCTAATCCTATTTGACCTCTTGAAGTTACAATACTTCCCAAGTCTCTTGTAAATTTACGCAGTTGCACTCTCTGTGGCTCTGTCTCTAGGCCTGTAAAGCTGCTTTCTTTCTTTCTCTCTCTGGATGGTCAGCTGGTCTCTGCCTTTTGCCATTCTGGTCTCCTTGGAAGACCTCAGACGATTCCAGAAAATCCGAGAACCATTCCAAAAGACGTTTCAAGAGAGATGTCTGCAGGTGAACTCTGTTTTTATACCTTTTAGATGGTTTTCTGGAACTTTCCATAGCGCTGGCCTATCAGGGAGATACACTTTTGAGACAAAAAAACTGCAGTTGCTGGAATACAAGGTAGACAAACAGGAGGTTGGAAGAACACAGCAAGCCAGGCAGCATCTGGAGGAAAGGAGAAGTCAACGTTTTCGGTACTACCCTTCTTCAGGACCGGATGTGGGGATAGGGAGTGCTGCAGATATGCTTTGGCAGAGGAGAGTAGCGGAATGGCGGTGATAGGTGGATACCAGTAGTAGGTATGATCTGGTAGGTCGATGGGAGGGATGAATCCGTTCGGTAGCTGGAAGGGAGGGTTGGTAGGTGGAATGGAAGGGATGAGGTGGGGCTGGAAAGGGAGCTGGGGAATGGGTGGGAAGGTTATTTAAAATTAGAGAACTCAATGTAAAGTCCTCCGGGCTGTAGGTGCCCAGGCGGAAAATAAGGTGTTGTTCCTCAAATTTGTGATGTGATTCACTGTGACACTGGAGGAGGCCGAGTATGGACATGTCAGAAGGGGAGTGGGAGCGGGAACTTGAAATGGGCGGTAACTGGAAGGTTAGGCTGGCTGTTTCAAGGTAGGCAAAGATGCTCAGAAAAATCGTCACCTAGTCTATATTTGGTCTCATTGATATAGAGAAGACCACATCGGGAACACCGAATGCAGTAGACACTTAATAGTCTGAAACACAAGTTAATTATTTAGATGGCATGCTACTGTCAGTTTCTTTGTGTAGCAGACCCTGTGTCTTTCTGTATGGGCTGTTCTTTGTTTAGTGAATAAGTTGTTGGGGGTGTCTGTGCAGAGATAACTGTTGCCTTTTGCATTTTGCTAATGTCATTAAAAACCTGGCTGCTAGTTTGCACTGTGTCTGGTGGGTGGGTTTTGTGATTTCAGAGTTTAACTTAGCCAATATACCCAGCATCCCTTGCTGTTCGACCAGTTGGCAATCTGTGTTTTAACAGCCAGGAGGCTATTACAGAAGCCATGAACATAAAGCTGAAAATGTTTGATGAACAAGTTGGTGGTATTGTGAATACTAATTGCAGCAGAATTTGCTGAAATATGAACACAATAATATTGTGCAACTATCAAAAGTTAATTGGAGGCAGTAAGGACTGTAGATGCTGGAAGCTAGAGTCAATAAATATGGAGCTGGAAAAGCACAGCAGGTCAGTCAACATCCAAGCAGCAGGAAAGTCAATGTTCCTAGCTGATGAAGGGTTTCGGCCCAAAACGTTGACTTTCCTGCTCCTTGGATGCTGTCTGACCTGATGTGCTTTTCCAACTCCACGTTTAATTACCAAAGATTAATTGTTGTTGAATTCAAAAACTATTTTTTGTGACTGAAGTGTATTTCAAGTTGCAAATGGTTATTATAAACAAGAAAGAATGAGTTCAAAACATAGCCAATGGCATTCACTTTAATTGATATTAAAACTACAATAAAGACCTAAGGGCAAACATGTCCATTCATGACTACATCAAGATTTGCACAGTCAATGCACAATGCATATTTCCTTTGACTACTTAAAACAGAACTGAGATACAATTTAAAGGCTTATGACTATTACAGGTTTTCAATACTTAGAGCTCATGTATAGATGGAGCCAATTTTAAATAGGTTAGCTGGTTTAGTTCCAACATAATGTCACTGCAACATATACACTTTATAAAGTATGGAATGTAAAAATGCCATTTCGCCATCAAACTAGATCCTTTCTCAGACAACTTCTCATGGTTGTTTGTTTACTTAATTACTCTGTCAAGCGAAAATAAATTAATTATACGAGCAAAATTCTAAAACATTGTCTGTTCTTAAAGGTCAATTAGTTAAAATAAGTTGTTCACCTTTGTACACTTGAACGGATCCGGTATTGAGGAGACTTCAGAGAAGAGTCACAAGAATGATTTTTGAAGTTAGATCTTAAAGTATTGAAAACAGATTCAATGAACTGAATTTGTTTTCATGGCAAAGCAGAAAATTGACAGCAATGACAATGATGGTCCAAGAGTTTGAACGACTCAGAAGTATTGATCATGCAAACATAATCAGGATAGCCAAAGTAGACAATATATGCAAATCAACTAGAGGACACAGTAGAACTCATTTTCTTTACCTAATGTGTCAATTTTTTTTTCAAAAAATAGTAAGTTTCTACAGATATATAATGATGAAGGATATCAAACTTTGAGTATTTCTGAAAAAAAGACAGATTTTCAAAGCTTTTCATCTTGCACTCATCAGGACAATTCACAAGCATACAAATATGAAGGAAAAACAGCATTTTTAATATATGAGAGAAGAGTGCTGATTGGTTGGCAAGGTGACTCTGATTGGTAGATACATTGGCATAGAGAAAGCACAAATTAGATGATGGAAGATATTTAACTGGCAAGACATTTCTAGATTTTCAACAGATTGGTTGAGGAACACTCTCAGAAATTAACTAGAGAATGGCTGTCATTTGTCTTTTTGAATTGAAACACTGCAATGTGTGTAAAGCACAGAGGCCTGTATTTTATAAATGGATCTTTCAAAACATGCAAGTGTGCTACACTGCAAGACTGACTGACAATCTTAAAGTGGTTGTCAGTGTAATTCTTGTTGTCAAATGGCAGAATACTATCTCATGTTGTTTCGAATTTTGCAAATGCAGCCTGGTCAGATATCAACAGTACCTTGCTTGTTGTGAACAGTGAAAGAGATATACACTTTAATGCATTCCACTAATCTTTGGATATATGGCCTATATAGGTAGCATCAGCCTGACAGCAGTCTTGTTAATAGCAAACACCAATCATTTTGCCACTAAATAGTAGCAGCATGATACAGTTAGCTTCATTTGTTGCTCAAAGATTTGAGACTTTTGCAAGTTCAAAAGCTTTGACAAAATTTGTCTTTTCTAAAGAAATATTCAAGTTCCATCCAAGTTCAAGTACTTCCATATGACCAATATTGTCAAATCTATATGCAATATGATACTTTGGCCCAGAACCTAAGCACTTATTCTGCCTTTTTTCAAAATGTTGTTTACCAGAAATATTTTCCAATTTTGATGAATGCCCACACCTGAAGTGTCAACTCCCTCATTTTTTCAACAGATACTGCCTGACCTGTTTAATGCTTAAAGCATTTTCTGGTTTTGTTTCAGATTTCTAGCAACTGAAGTTATTTACTTTTAGCTTCTATTGCTATCTTACTTTTTAAAATATCCCTTTAATACTTTGATTATTTTCCATTAATCAATTTAAATACATCACTTATGTCTCAAGTAAAACTTCCAGGCGTTTGGTCAGCTTGGGGCCAGAAGGAATCTAAGGTCTCAGAACTTTGTAAGCAGCCAGGAAAACTAACGGAGTTAAAGCTAGGAGTATATAGATGTTAGAAGAACTGAAGATAAGAGCTATGGTTTAACTATTGCTACATTTTAATTCAGACTAGCCTTAATACACAATGGGCTGTTGGAAAGTGTTCTAAAAAATGTTTTGATTGCGCTGAAATACTGATCTGCTGAAATCTTACTGCACTTTTTTTTCTATACCTGAGACTAGCAACGTCTTCCTGTTTGTATTAGCTAGTTTAAGATCTTTGGCCTCTTTGTTCTATCTGTAACTAAAGCTTCTAAAAGGTTGCCATTGAACATATGTAGGTGAGAAAATAGATGATGCTATTATAGAGAATGCTGGAGAAACCTATCAGGTCTGGCAGCATCTGTGGAGAGAAATAGAAAGAATGCTTTGGAGTCAGGTATGATTCTATTTTAGTACTGAAACCAGTACTACTGGATTGTTTGTTTTGGATATCACTGATACTTGAACTACAGTATATGCTTCATCCTAATTATTTATCAGTCACCATTTATTTCAGCCCCAACGAAAATTTTCTTAGCCTTAGTTGATGCTGTAGTTAACAGAATAAACAGTACAAACAGAACAAAGACTGAAAGGTGCTAATTTTTTTTTTAAATATACTGCCTGAGCCTCTTCAAGATGAGGCTGAGGTTTCGATGGAAGTGTTTGTCATTGGTGAGATCTATGACTGGAAAGTTAAAAAGGAACCTACGCATTTTAATTGAGGTTCCACGAGGAGGCCAGCGCAGTAATTGGAACAGCACTGGAACTACAGGTTTCTGCAGAGTTTCAGCAAGTTGCATATCTTTGTGATAGTTGTCAGATTGGACATACCTTATGGTTAGACAGCTTATGACTGCATGTGCTACCTGCAAGAGAATTTAAAACAACAGAATGTATTAAGTATTGATCATTACGAAACATTAGAACAATTCAAATTGATAAATTAGACTAGTTTTTTTCACTAGAACACGAATGCAATCATATTGCACCATTGACAGGTAGATGATTCCCTTTATTATTTGCAGTTGGTGATGTTCCCATGTATCCACTGGCCTTGTCCTTCTATGTACTAAAGTTGATAGGTTAGATAGGTGATGCTGCAGTATATCTTGTAGATGTTACACACTCCTGCTACTGTACTTTGGTGCTGGAAGCAGTGGATTTTGGATGTGGTGAATTGGATGCTAATTAAGTGGGCTGCCTTATCATGAATGGTGCTGAGCTTCTTGACTGTTGTTGGAGTTTCATCATACCCCTGACTCATAACTTGTAGAGGGTGGTCAGGCTTTGGGTAGTTAGGAGCTGAGTTACTTAGTGGAGAAGTCTTAGTCTGTAACCTGCTTTTGTAGCCACATATTTGTACTCTCCATCAACTGATGAATAGAATTGTGAAGGAGAGATGTTACATATATTTTATGGAAGTTACTGTTTATGGGAGTTAACTTTCTGAATTTGAAGTTAATTGAAATGCTGTATTTAAATCATGAGGAATTTCATCAACAGGAAGAAAATTAGCAAGTTATTTTAGGCTACAAAATGTCTACTGTTGCTAGGCTGCTATTTTTAGCATTTGGGGCATTACAATTCCATATGAGTTCTTCCAGCAAAATTATTGAAACAATGGGACATATCCTTTCAGACTTTGAGGCTCATACTTAACTGATTTGCAAAAGGGTTAAAGTTGAAAGAAAATGTGAATATGCTGGGAACACATATGGAATACTATGACAAGCGCAGAATATATTTACCTTTTTCCATGACATAGTTTGAAAATCTAGGAAACAAGACATTTTAGACCTATCTGTTTTATGTATGCAGAATGGAGTAAATTCATAAGGAAAATATCTTTAACTCTTTATTTTGAATAAATTGATTTATCTCTGATTACTGCAATGAGCAAAGCATCCCAAGCAACAGATTTTAAAATAGCATGATTTGCAAAATCAGTTTGCCATAGTAAATGTTACTTTTCTCAAAGTACAAACTAATGTTGAAACTTCAGCTGCCATATACATTTATCATTTGGTTTATTACATCTTCAGTTTAATTAATCCCTTTTGTAAAATCAGCAACATCAGGTCTTCATTCACTTATGATTTTCAGTTTGCTAACTTCTTGCAATAAGTTGACTTTAAATAGGAAACAGTCACAAGAATTTTGTCTAATCTATGTTAGCCTTATAAGTAGGTCAACCATCATCCATTATTGACTGTTGATTTTTAAAGCGAAAATGCACTTTTTGGTTTGTATACCAACCTTTCTCATGCTACAACACAGATGATGGAAATAATACAGACAATTGCTTATTTCACAGCAGATGGCTTGGCAGCTCAACCACAAACAAGTGTCCCTTCCAGCTGAAAACCACCTTACTCTAAAGACTGTAAAGGTACAAATTACAGGAGGGATTTGGTCAAGAAATGGAATGCAGTCCCCCAGGTCTATTGCACTTAAAGGAATATTGGGCAACTGTTGCCGTAGTTAAAGAAGAATAAAACATTGTAAAAGTGTTTGCCAAGCTTTACTATCCATCTTCATCTTAAGTTCAATTGTACCATCATGACTTCTTTCTTACCATGGGTCTTCACATGATCACCATCGACCAGAACCTGTAGTTGATGAGCCATATCAATTCTGAGGCTATTGAAGTGTCAGACAAATGGTGGTTTCAGCCTCAACTATTTTGTAAGTTCTTTCCCAGTGGGTGCAGGAGAGGAATATTTCAAACAGCTGGGTACCCTACAAAAAAATGGGCAAAGCCCTCATCTCTCAAAGTCTCTTTACATACTGCAAGGCTGTCATCAGGAGCGAGACGCTTACCTTACATTTAAGCATCTTAATGTCGTGCTCCCTGTTATCTCTAATTTTCTGCTGTAGCTTTTCAACTCCACCTTAAACTCCCTGTTCCTTTAACTCTGAACTTATATGAATCATCCACTTCATTGCTCATTTCACTATAGGTAGCTGCAGCTTCAGCTAGCTAGACCTCACACTCTTGAATTTCCTCCTTAAATAACATCACTTCTCTACCATGCTCCTCCATTCAACACCTTAAAAATCAACTTTTGCTTTACTTTTAGTCACCCTCCTACCATCAAAGGCCAGCAATCATTGTACCCACCGCAACAATTGTGTAGTATGATTTCCACTCTATCAGGCCAGTCTGCTTGATACTGTTAGAACCACACTTGTAGCAATTCTATAATTCTATGATTGTATGACTTCCTTTGAGAAGATTAGTTTACTCTTGCTGAGTGTAACATCTCCTTTTGAATAGTTGGTATGTTCTAACAAAAGATGATGGTAGGAATATGCAAGATTGCCTTCCAGTCTATCATCTTGTATGTCAGACCCACAAAGGGGTAGCTGCAAGAGGGTGCATACAAGAACTGACCTTGTTTCTGACCACCTTAGACAAGACCACTTTAATTTTGTCTTATATTCACCAATCCTGTTAATGCTGCTGTTTTATTCCCTTGGTGAGACAATTCAATGTCCCTTAACTCTTACTAGAGCACTCTTGCATACAACAGAATTTGGATGACATGCCTAAAACAATATTTTACACACAGTAGCTCCTAGATTTGGACTATCTGTAGAAATGCCATGCTAGTTAATTTTCGCTTTCATTTATTTATTCATTTTTGTGGGACGTGGTGTCACTGGTTGGCCAGCACTTATTGCCCATCCCTAGTTGCCCTTGAGAAGATGGTGGTGAGCTGCCTTCTTGAATCGCTACTGTCCACCTGCTGTGGGTTGACCCACAATGCCATTAGGGAGAGAATTCCAGTATTTTGATCTAGTGACAGTGAAGGAACGCTGATATATTTCCAAGTCAGGATGGCGAGTGGCTTTGAGGTGATGCTGTTCCCATATATCTGCTGCCCCAGTCCTTCTAGATAAACGTGGTCGTGTGTTTGGAAGGTGCTGTCTGAGGATCTTTAGTGAACTTCTGCAGTGCATCTTGTAGACACTGTTGCTACTGACCGCCGGTGGTGGACGGAATGGATGCTTGTGGATACAGTGCCAATCAAGCGGGCTTCTTTGTCCTGGATGGTGTCAAGCTTCTTGAGTGTTGTTGGGGCTGCACTTATTGAGGCAAGTGGGGTGTATACCATCACACTCCTGACTTTATCCTTGTAGATGGTGGACAGGCTTTCGGAAGTCAGGAGGTGAGTTACTCACCGCAATATTCCTAGAGTCTGACCTGCTCTTGTGGCCACTGTGTTTAATTGTCAGGTCCAGTTGAATTTCTGGTCAATGATAACACCCAGGATGTTGATAGTGGGGGATTCAATGATGGTAACAGCTTGAATGTCAATGGGCAATAGTTAGATTATCTCTTACTGGTGAAGTCAGAGCCTGGCATTTGTGTGGTGCGAATGTTACTTGCCACTTGTCAGCCTAAGCCTGAATATATTGTCCAGATCTTGTTGCATTTGTACATGGACTGCTTCAGAGTCTGAGGAGTTGTTAATGGTGCTAAACACTGTGGAATCATCAGTGAACATCTCCACTTCTGACGTTATGATCGAGGGAAGGTCATTAATGAAGCAGCTGAAGATGGTTGGTCCTTGGACATTACCCTGACAAACTCCTACAGAGATATCCTGGAGCTGAGAGGACTGAGGAGGAGTGCTATTTGTGATGTTTCTTATCTCTGGGTCTGTCTACAAGGTAAGACAGAACAGCCAAGTGACTATTTTGAATGAACTGATGCAATATTTGAGGATAACTACTACTTTATGTCTTGGGAATATATAGAGGAACTGGAAGGGTGAGGCTACATAACTGAACATCCATCACCCTCATTAAATTCTCCCACTGTTATTAGAGATGCTGTGGAGGTGCCAGTGTTGGGCTGGGGTGGACAAGGTCGGAAATCACACAAAACTAGGTTATTAGAGATGCTTTAGAGATTAGTTGAGGTTAAAAGAGTGGGCAATGGTCTGGTTCCATGGAGTCGTTTGTAACTCATTTCAACTTTGTACAAAAAAATACTCACATTCAATCGGCTGATATATCTGCAGTGAAGTATCTACTTGTTTGTTGATTAGGTTAAATGACTTCAGTCACTCTGTGGCTGTTTTATTGATCAATTGGAATTTTCACATTCTCAGTCATGTTATTGAAAGTTCGCTGGCACTCAACACTATTCTTATCACTCACACTGACTGTTCTCTTTTAGAAGCCTGAAGGTTGAACATTTGCATCAATCCTGTAAATTCTATAACTTCTTTCCTTTGATAGTATGAAACAAAACTCTGATCCCCACTAGATTCATTCTTTTAGCTGTGTTCTGCCACAAATATAGGAAACTCATTGAAATCAGCTATGAGTAGCTCCCTGACTGATTGCTCACTGATGGTTTGTTACTGTACTAGTTGTTCTCTTTACTCTACTTGCTCCTTTTGCTACAACAAGACCATTGAGGCCAAGACATGTGACAAGTTCAAAAGTGTGGAGTGTTGATTGTGAATCATAAACACATTTTCAACTCATCTATAGATAGTAGGAACTGCAGATGCTGGAGAATCTGAGATAACAAGGTGTAGAGCTGGATGAACACAGCAGGCCAAGCAGCATCAGAGGAGCAGGAAAGCTGACGTTTCGGGCCTAGACCCTTCTTCAGAAATGGGGGAGGGGCAGGGGATTCTGAAATAAATAGGGAGAGAGGGGGAGGAGGATAGAAGATGGATAAAGGAAAGGATAGGTGGAGACTAGACAGACAGGTCAAAGAGGCAGGGGTGGAGCCAGTAAGTGTAGGTGGGGAGTTAGGGAGGGGATAGGTCAGTCCAGGGAAGATAGACAGGTCAAGAAGGCGGGATGAGGCAAGTAGGTAGGAAATGGGGGTGGGGCTTGAGGTGGGAGGAGGGGATAGGTGGGAGGAAGGACAGGTTAGGAAGGTGGGGACAAGCTTGGCTGGTTTTGGGATGTGGTAGGGGGAGGGGAGATTTTGAAGCTTGTGAAATCCACATTGATACCATTGGGCTGCAGGGTTCCCAAGTGAAATATGAGGTGCTGTTCCTGCAACCTTTGGGTGGCATCGTTGTGGCACTGCAGGAGGCCCAGGATGGACATGTTGTCCAAGGAGTAGGAGACAGAGTTGAAATGGTTCATGACTGGGAGGTGCAGTTGTTTGTTGTGAACCGAGCGTAGGTGTTCCGCAAAGTGGCCCCCAAGACTCCGCTTGGTTTCCCCGATGTAGAGAAGGCCACATCTGGAACAGCGGATACAGTATTCCACATTAGCAGATGTGCAGGTGAATATCTGCTTGATGTGGAAAGTCTTCTTGGGGCCTGGAATGGGGTGAGGGGGGAGGTGTAGAGGCAGGTGTAGCACTTCCTGCGGTTGTAGGGAAAAGCACCGGGTGTGGTGGGGCTGGAGGGGAGTGTGGAGCAGACAAGGGACTCACGGAGAGAGTGGTCCCTCCGGAAAGCAGATAAGGGTGGGGAGGGAAAAATGTCTTTGGTGGTGGGATCGGATTGCAGATGGCGGAAGTGTCAGAGGATGATGCGTTGGATCTGGAGGTTGGTTGGGTGGTACGTGAGGATGAGGGGGATTCTGTTTTGGTTGTTATTGTGGGGAGGGGGTGTGAGGGATGAGTTGCGGGAAATGCGGGAGACAGAGTCGAGGACGTTCTCGACCACTGAGGGGCGGGATGTTGCGGTCCTTGAAAAACGAGGACGTCTATGATGTTTGGGAGTGGAATGCCTCATCCTGGGAGCAGATGCAGCGGAGGCGAAGGAATTGGAAAGAAGGGATGGCGTTTTTGCAGCAAGGTGAGTGGGAGGATGTGTATTCTAGGTAGCATCTCTGGGCAACCACCTGGAAACCGATATCTATTTCAAGCCCACCGACTCCCACAGCTATTTAGAATACACCTCCTCCCACCCACCTTCCTGCAAAAATGCCATCTCCTATTCCCAATTCCTTCAACTCCGCCGCATCTGCTCCCAGGATGAAGCATTCCACTCCCGAACATCTCAGATGTCCTCGTTTTTCAAGGACCGCAACTTCGCCCCCCTCAGTAGTCAAGAACGCCCTCGACTGTGTCTCCTGCATTTCCCGCAACTCATTCCTCACACCCCCTCCCCACAATAACAACCAAAACAGAATCCTCCTCATCCTCACGTACCACCCCACCAACCTCCAGATCCAACGCATCATCCTCTGACACTTCCGCCATCTGCAATCCGACCCCACCACCAAAGACATTTTTCCACTCCATCCTTATCTGCTTTCCAGAGGGACCACTCTCTCCGTGACTCCCTTGTCCGCTCCACACTCCCCTCCAGCCCCACCACACCCGGTACTTTTCCCTGCAACCGCAGGAAATGCTAGACTTGCCCCTCACCCCCATCCCAGGCCCCAAGAAGACCTTCCACATCAAGCAGATGTTCACCTGCACATCTGCTAATGTGGTATACTGTATCTGCTGTTCCAGATGTGGCCTCCTGTACATCGGGGAAACCAAGCGGAGGCTTGGGGACTGCTTTGCGGAACACCTATGCTCAGTTCGCAGCAAACAACTGCATCTCCCAGTCGTGAACCATTTCAACTCCCTCTCCTACTCCTTAGACGACATGTCCATCCTGGGCCTCCTGCAGTGCCACAACGATGCCACCCGAAGGTTGCAGGAACAGTACCTCATATTTCACTTGGGAACCCTGCAGCCCAATGGTATCAATGTGGACTTCACAAACTTCAAAATCTCCCCTCCCCCAACCACATCCCAAAACCAGCCAAGCTTGTCCCCCACCTCCCTAACCTGTCCTTCCTCCCACCTATCCCCTCCTCCCACCTCAAGCCCCACCCCCATCTCCTACCTACTAGCCTCATCCCGTCCCCTTGACCTGTCCGTCCTCCCTGGACTGACCTATCTCCTCTCTACCTCCCCACCTACACTCACCTTTACTGGCTCCATCCCCGCCTCTTTGACCGATCTATCTCCTCTCCACCTATCCTCTTCTTCATCCATCTTCTATCCGCCTCTCCCTTTCTCCCTGTTTATTTCAGAACCCCCTTCCCCTCCCCCACTTCTGAAGAAGGGTCTAGGCCCAAAACGTCAGCTTTCCTGCTCCTCTGATGCTGCTTGGCCTGCTGTGTTCATCCAGCTCTACACCTTGTTATCTCTTCAACTCATCCATGTTGTTTGAATGGCCGTGTTCCTTGAGTATGCCTTTTTGATCTTAAGTATTATTCATCTGGACTATATTGTTTAATCTTTCATGGTTTCTGATCTGACAAGATAATGACTTTGTTTGCTGTATCAAGCTTAAAGTTAATAACATGTCCATTGATATAAATAAGCTGTGTAACTTTTCTGATTGAATCTTACTTACATTTAAACAGTTGCTTTCTGCTTGGAATGTTTGTTTTCTTTTCTAATGGTGATGTATCAACTATTACCTACTTTTTCAAATGGTGGTTGTTGCTCTATCAAATAGACCTCTTAACATGTGTGACCACCAATATTTCTAAAGCTCTGAAACAATATCCTGTGCCGACGCCACCTCTGGAAATGAGCTACAGTTTTACAAATATTGCATTCCTTTGTCAAGGCTGGGCATTGTTTTTAACCTATAAAGTCATGTTATTCCACAGAAATTACACTGACTCTTAATATTTGCTGTTTTGTTTATTCTGTCTGCGTTCTCACATGCCTCTTTAGAGTGTCCACACCTTATAAAATGAATGGTTTCGTCAATTCTCGGGGGATAGGTTTGCAGAGACTCCACTCAAGATCTGTCTGTCAGCCTGTCTATGAAGTTTCTGCTTCTAGAATAATTTTAATAACTTTTTGCAAAATTAAATCATCTAAGAAATTTGAGAAAATTTCACTAAGAATTTGAACAATAATTCTGTACCTTATCAATCATGACGCAAGACCTTAAAAGTAATAGCTTTCCACTAATCTGTAGACATAGTTAATGAATTACCCAGGAATTCTCCTGGGAGCTGAATCCCCCTATTAAATCTTGTTCACTCAAGAATTTCATTGTTTTCAAATTAAAGTTATCAAAGGTCTTAGAAAAAAAATCAAACCTTTCTGTACTTTCTTTGGTATTTTATTAATTATTAACATTTTTTGTTATAGGACATACTGAATAGAATAGTGCAATAAATAGTTCAGCCTTAGGTTTTGTGTTTAATTTTCAAGCAATTCTGCATCTTTGAAATGGTTTCTTCCAAGGTGTCTGATCCTGTGTTCTGTTTGGCCCATCTCCTATCTCTTACATTCAATAATTTTGGTGAGATTATTTATTTATTTGGTTATTTATTCTTTTTCCTGTTAAAGTTGTTTTAAATCTATAGCATATCGGTGTTGTTCATAATTTGTCGTCTTCAAGCTTGCAATCTTGTATTCATTAATACTGTTGTGAATTTTGTTGCTGCAAAGTTTATTTATTCTTTTAAAATCTTTATTAGATCAATACTGTAATAAATTCTCTAATAAAAGCTTTAAGTTCTGCTAAACAACTGTTCTGTACTGATTTAATGCTTTCAAACTTTGATATTCAATTTCTCTCAATTCTGTTACCTTGTGCTGCGAGCTGGGTTTTTCCATCCATTTTAACAATCAAAATTGTGTTTCCAAACTTCTATAGTGAATATGGGATTCTCCTGCTTCTTCACAGGCAAATGGACATTTTTCCAACTTTCAGGTCAAAAACACAATGTTCATTCTTCTGTACAATTTCTTAAACAAAGTTCTCCAGCTGTGGTTTTTATAAATCTTCCCATGAAAAATTCGATGGAATGGTCCTTTTAAATATTAAGTTTCTTCTGACTTTTCTATTCTGTTTGACTGTTCCCCCATATTTCTCAAAATTCTGTGTTTTTCCCCCACTGTAGACCTCTTATAAATTGCTTATTTGGCCCTTTCACTCTCCCTTGCAGCTGTGCCTCATGAAACCGATTTACAATGGTGGCAATGTTCATTTTGAGAGGTGAGAACTGTTTTACACCCTTTCTGCTCTTTGTTCTCTATTCCCCTTCCCTCAATGTTATCTAACCTCATTCCTGGAGTCTTAATTTGCACCCTCCAGAGCTACTTTCTAAAATCTGTCTTTTCTCATTGTGCCTGTTCTTTCCTCTTTTCCTAGCTCACATTCTAATCCTTGCACGTCTTGCAAGCTTCTTGATGAAGATTCGTCTTTGTAACGGTGAAGCCACCCTGCTACCTCTCCAACAGCTGTACCTAACTTGCAGTTGCTGACTGTTTGTCTGTGTCTTCTGACAGCAGTAATGCTCTTCATTCACTTTTCTTCAAGGAATGTTATTTCTCCTATTTTCATTGTCAAATGGAAACTGCCAATTGTCGATCATCAAATCTCAGGATCCTCAAATCTTTCTTTTCTCTGTGCTCAGTGTAGTCCTGTCTAGTTATCAGTGATAAAGGATAGGCTACTGGTGAGTCTAAACAGAACAGGCAATTGTCTTAAATAGCCAGGTAATTTATTGCATGATAACAGTAGGTTGTTTTCATAAATTTGCTAGGCATAAATTATTTAGGAGACCAGGAGCTGTGCAGAACACATCTGATCCCCTCAGATATTCATGCAGACCTCAATACATCGTGGAGCTGGAGAAACACAGCAAGTCAGGCAGCCTCGAGCAGGAAAGTCGACATTTCTGGTTTACACCCTTCATCAGGACTGGGCAGGGGATGGGAGCTCAGAAATATATAGAGGGTGGGGCTGGGGGAAGGTAGGTGATATGGTGATAGGTGGACGCAGGTAGAGGTTTGTGGAGGTAGGTCATGGGAAGGGGGGCGGATATGTGAGAAAGAAGATAGACAGAGATAGTAAGAAGATAGACAGGTTGTGTCAGGTCAAGGAGGTGGGGATGAGAAGGAGGGTTGGACTTGGGATGAGGCCAGGCGTGGACAGATTTTGAAACTGATGAATTCTATATTGAGGCCATCTGCCTGTAAGCTCCCAAGGCAGGATATGAGGTGTTGTTCCTTCAGTTTATGTGTGGGTTCATTGTGACACTGGAGGAGGCCCAGAATGGACATGTCACCCAGGGAGTGGGAGGGGGAGTTAAAATGGTTGGCAATGGAGGATGTTGTTGATTATAGTGTACAAGAGCACAAATGCTCCACAAATCAGTCACCAAGTCTGTGCTTAGTCTCACCGATGTAGAGGAGACCGCATCAGGAGCAACAGATACAGTAGACCAGGTTAGAGGATGTACAGGTGAATCCCTGTCGGATATGCAAAGATTGTTTGGGGCCTTGGATGGAGGGGAGAGAGGAGGTGTAAGGGGAGGTGTGTCACCTCCTGCGGTTGCAGGGAAAGGTGCCGGGTGTGGTGGGGTTGGTGGGGAGTGTGGAGCAGATGGGGGAGTCACGGAGTGAGTGGTCCCTACAAAAGGCAGATAGGTGTGGGAAGGGAAATAGTTCTTTGGTGGTGGGGTCAGATTGTAGGTGGCGGAAGATGATACGCTGGATGCAGAGGTTGGTGGGATGGTATGTGAGAACCAGGGGGACTCTGTCTTTATTTTCATTGGGGGTAGGGACTGTGAGGGCAGAAGTGCAGGAAATGCAAGAGATGCAGTTGAGGGCATTATGAATCACTGGGTGGGGGGGTTGTTGCAGTCCTAGAAGTAGGGGGACATCTAGGATGTCTGGGAGTGGACATTCTATCTTGGGAGCACATGCTTTGGAGGTGAAGAATTGGGAGTAAAGGATCGCATTTTTGCAGGAAGATGGTTGAGAGCAGGTGTAGTGAAGTTACCTATGGGAGTCAGTGGGTTTGAAATAGATGTTGGTGCTGAGACAGTTACCGGAGATGGAGTTGGAGAGGTCCAGGAAGGGGAAGGAGGTGTATGAGATGGTCCAGGTGAATTTGAGATTGAGGTGAAAAGGTGTTTGTAAAGTTGATGAGCTGCTCAAGCTCCTCATGCATATCTCTTCAGCCTCTACATCATTGCATGGATCTTAATGCAACATCAGCATAACTCCTTCAGAACTAGCTGTAAACAAAACATGCAAGATATTCCTGTGATAAATTCAGGAATCCTTCATTCTGTCAAACATTGGCAACCTCGCTTGAAGAAATAATTAAATGCAAGTCAGGCTTGCTTGACCAGACTTTCTCAGTTTATGTAGGCTAATTGCATCTGAATGCAGTTTTCTGTCTGGAAACAGTGAATCAAATTCTATTATTTTAATATTATTGAGGTTCATGTACTGCAGGTTCATTTTACCTGCTAAATTGCTGTGAATCAAAAATTTAATTTTTCTGTCTATGCATGCAGAGCCTAGAAAAATTAATATGATGTAAACAGAATGTATTCAGTGCAAAATTCCTTGTGAATTGCCTGAACGATATAATTGACCTATATAGTTGAAAATCCAATGATATAATTTGATTGCATAAATGTACTGAGCTATTATATTGACCAACATTGGTGAAATGTTAATAACATACTGGAATATTTATAGCGTTTCTAAGAACATAATGAAAATAGTGAGCATATCTGGAAATGTGTAAAACAAAATCAGTTTATCAATTATAGAAAAAGTATCTCCATAGCTTTCCTTTTGAATGTTGTAATATAAAAAATATGAAAGCAATAATTCTTTCACTTATCTTTGATATCTCCAGACATAGCAGACCACTTAGAGATATTGAATCAGAATATGTATGCTTCATTTTAACATAGATAATGTTTGATTCTTAAAGATCATAAAAAAGATGGAAAATATTTCTAAAACATTTAATGTTAGTAATTCTGAATAGAATATATTTATGAATAAACTGAAAGCTTAATTTGCATCATAGTGATATGGAATTTGTGGTAAGGACGGCATTTTCAATATTGTGAATATTGAATATTGCTGAGAAGTCATTTCGCCAAAGTGTTTCATCTTGCACTCAAATAAATTTCTATAATGTACCAAAAGGAAAGTGAAAACAGTATAAATATTATATGACAAAAAAAGCTGATTGGTTGCCAAGTGGACTTTGAATGGTAGAGGCGTTGCCTTGGGAAATGCTCCAGTTTTGTGATGACTGAGAGTAAACTGCCAAACAAACACGGAGAATGCTAGAGAAACTCAGCAGGTCTGGCATCATCTGTGGTGAGATAAACTGAATTATTTTGCATGTGGAGGCAATGGTCTAGTGGTGTCACCAGATTGTTAATCCAGAGACACAGGAAATGTCTGGGGACCAGAGTTTGAATACCACCTATGGCAGATGGTGGAATTTGAATTCAACAAAAATTCAATTCAATTAAAAATCTGGAACTAAGATGTTGTTGATTGTCATGAAAAAACCCGTTTGATTCACAAATGTCTCTTTAGAGAAGGAAACTGCCATCCATATCTGCACAACATGTGACTCTGAACTCACAGCAATGTGGTTGACTCTTAACTACTGTCTGGGATGGGCCATAATTGCTGGCTGAACTAGAGACACCCTTATCCCATAAATAAATAAAAAAAAATTGAGTCTGTTAGGTCTCTTTTTCAGAACTGAAAAGGTGTTGGAAAAAGATTTTTAAATACTTTTGACAGAGGTAGAGGGGGAACAAGATGGCACATAGCGTAGAGGCACAGAACTAAAGACAAAGAAGACCTTAATGGTGGGGAAAGAAAAGCAGAGATGTAAATTGGATATAAATTAAGGCATGAAAGGGAGAGGATTGTCCTCTCTACTACAAGCAAAGTAAACCACAAACAAGACAAAGTTGTAGGAGGGAAGGGGTGATATGTAAGAAAAATAGAGAATAGACATCATGCAGTCAGTTTTTGAAGGTATTGAACTGAATAATGAGATCTTGAGGCTGCAAAGTGTCTAAGCAGGCAATGTGGTGCTGTTCCTCAATATTGCTTTGTCCTTTATTAGAACATCACACAGGCCCAGGACAGAAATGTTAGCATGAAGTCAAGATTCTTCATTGAAATGGCAAGCAACAGGGAGGATCACTGCTATGGACAGGGTCAAGGTATTCCGCAAAGTGATCACCTTGTCTGTGTTTGGTCTCGTCAATATAAAGGAGACTGTATTGTGAACAGTGCCTGAAGTAGACTTAATTGAAAGTGTACAAGCAGTGCTTCACCTGAAAGATGTGTTTGGGGGCTTAGACAGTGAGGATGGAAGAGGTGAAAGGATAAGTGTTACACCTTCTGTTATTGCATAGGAAGATGCCATGGGGGAGTAAGGAAGCATTGAGTTAGATCAATTTTCAGTACCAGTCCCATATTATTGCATTTTCCAGACCTGTGTTCCCAGATTTAAAGACTCAGGCAAATTAATGACAGGGAGTGAGCTGACAATCTTATTAAGGACAGCAGTCTGACTCCTGATGATATGGTTTGTGTTCCTTTTTCTCTGATGTGAGAGTGCCTAAGTTACCACTTGCAGCATAAGAAATTAGGCCTGGATAATGTGGTAATGAAACATCTAACATTATTACAGCTGGCCATATGTACAATTATTACAGTCAGAGACAGAGGGGTCCAAGTTAATGTTAGGTTATTCAGTTATAGCAGAAAACTGTGCGCCTTATACTGTGCTTCAAGTAATCTGAATTTAAATGGTATTGGAGACTTTTATATCCTCAGATCACAAATTAGGATCCAGTGATGACACTATGAGCATGTCTGTTAAAAGTTTAGTGGCTTTGAGGCCTAATACAACACCCAAAGTTAAAAAGCCAACAGAAGGTTCTCCCTCACTGACATATCAGAAGCCCTATAAGCAATGAAGAGATTGGAAATCATAAGATCTTAAGAAACTGGGGCTTGAGTATGACACTCAGCCTGACACCTTCCACTTCTGTAATATCATCTCTGTCCCTCCCTCTGCTGAGATCCTTATTCATGACTTTATTAGTTCTAGGCTTGACTATTCCAATTCTCTCCTTACCAACATTATATGTTCAACTCTACGTAATATTGAGCTATGCTAAACATATCATAACTCATACCACATCCATTCACTCTTGTGCACTCTGACCTATACTGGCTAACAGTTCACCAAAAGCTCAATTTTAAAATTTTCATCTTTGTTTAAAATTCCTTCATAGCCTCAATTTTTCCTACCTCCAATTTCCTCCAGCCTTACAAATTTCTGAGATCTGTTAGGCATATCCAATTTCATTTGTTCAACCATTTTTGATAGTGCCTTCAAATATCTAAACCCTGGAATTTCTTGGTTCTGTGATGCGCAGAACTTCTCTCTCCTCCTTGAAGTCACCCTTTAGCATCTATGTCTTATGTGCTAATATTAACTCATGTGGTTTGGTTGTTCGTTCACTCTTTTGGAATGTTTTAAGACAAGAGAAATTAAAGTTGTTATTCCTCCATCCAATTCATTAAGAATTTCACTTCAGAGTACCATGCCATTTTATCAAACATGACCTGCAGTTCCTCAAAATTATCTCACATTGGCTATTCCTATATCCACTCCTCTGTTTCCGTCATCCTGCAGCCTACTGCATTCTTTGGTGTAGTTTACTATGACCTCAATTTTTATTTTCACTATTGTGTTTATGTCCATTGGTACAATGTTTGCAATCTCAGTGTTTTCCAAGTATGCTCACAATAGTAGCAACTTCTTAATCACTGAATTGTAACATTATTTACAAAGGCAATATAATGTACCATGTCTCAGGGTCAACAGTCTAATTGGGTTACGCAGAATAGATGACAGGTTGTCCACCATATATTGCTGGCCCCTCAACAGCTGAAAATAAAAGGTCTACAAACTGGGATGGGGTCTTGGAGGAAGAAGGAGGGGATGGATAATTTCATCTGCCCAATACCTATTTATTTAATGCAAATGAAGTGATATGAAGACACAAGTTTAAAAGTATTCTGAAACCTGTACAGCTTTACTTTCAAATTCAGCAACCAGCACTCAACATTAAAATGAGATGTTTAAAATTGACAGAATCTTAGGCATTGCACTGTCATTATGGAAGTTGGCAAAACCAGGACTTTCAGTTGCAAATTACCTCTGATAAGGATAAGTTTATTTTTGATATTTCTAGTAAAAATAAAATGTTCAACATACATAACCTTCAAGAAGAGCAGAATATTGATATTGGTGCAGTGGTGAATCACAATTTGATTTGGATCTTGTGCCATGCATAACCTTGGAATATCTGTCATTGAATGGCAAAATTATTTCACTCCTGAATTCCCCTTAGTAAACAAAACAAGATAATTTTTAAAAAATGGACCACCTTCAGTGCTTCATATAGTGTATTTCATGGCTGCTCACTCTAAAGTGAAAGCAATTTGCAATGGGCATCACATGATAATAGCAAGGCAACTACATGCAAGATTCTTAAAAAAGTCTTCATCTAAACATGCCCCTTTACTTAAAATACTAAAATTTGTGTGCATTATAATTTACACTTACAAGTTACCCAAGTCACCGAATATATAACGGTCAATAAAGAAAATCATCATTTGTGAACTAAAACTGTTAAGTCTGTTCACTTCCCTGTTTGTCAGTTTCTGCACATGTATTTTATCTATAATCTCTAAAGTGTTCAGATCTTTTAATGTTACATGTGTGAATTGTTGACAGTTTATGTGCTAACTCCTAGGCAATGTTCTTTTGGTGAGGAGGATCATTCCATTGCAAGTGCTTGATCACAGCAAGATATTTGCCTTTCATGTTCAATCGGTTGGTGACATCTAGAGCACGTCAAGCTGTTGTTGATAGTTGACCGTCTCCATGCTGTATGACTCTGTTCTGTGTCTCAGTGCAACTCTATCTTCGTGGTATATTTGTGCCGAGGTTCGCACTTTGATGGTATGTTAGGTAAGGACTTCAGGTAGTTCACAAATACACGACACACTGCTTTCACATCTGTTCGTCACTATATCACTGATAAATCTATCATATAGTCAGGGTGTGGGGAAAGTCCTTTAGCTATCAGTCCATGATCTGCACAACTACCTTTAAGCATCTTCAATTGCATTGTTTTCTTATTCATCTTTAGGTTTCTCTGGTAAGCTCTCCCTAGCAGTTACAAATAGATTCTGATGGTGTACTGTGACGGTTTCTTCCATCATATCTTCACATCTACAGACGAGCAGATGATGGCTTCCACTCCAAGAAGATCACTAATGACATCATGCTGTCTGTGTTGATACCCTTCTGGAGCAGTGGAAGTACCAAATGGCATGTTCTACCATCTATATCTCCCAAATATCATCCAGAAAACTACTGTATTTATTCAGCTTGATTTGCCAGTATCCATCCTCCAGATCAAAAGTAGGAAAAAATCTACCTTGGCAAGTTAAAGCAAAATTTCTTCAATAGCTGGCATGAGACAGTGAAAACTCATCAAAACCTTCTTGAGATCCTTTGGATCTATGTGGACTTTTAATATTTCATGGCTCTTCACTGCTTCCGTGCTGTTAATCCATTCTGTATATGTTGTCAATTTCTTGATTGCTCCCTTCTTTTCCAGCTCTGAGAGAGTGGGAGCAGGCAGCCCAAGGTGGCCGGTGGCGAGAGCAGGAGCAGGAAGCCTGTGGTGGTGGTAGCAGGAACAGGCTGCAAGATGGCGACAGCAAGCAGCTTGGGGCAGCAGTGGGGGCCAGGTCAAGACCAAAGCAGGGGAGATCGAGCCCTTGTAAACCCGGCTTGGCTAGGTGCCTATGAACTGTGGTGTTGAACTGTTAACGATGTTTCTTTGTTCTTCCACTTTTAGTAAGCAGGACTGTAATGTTTAACTTTTTAAACTTTGTTTTCGTTATTTTCATACTTTGTAACTAAGATTCTGTACCTAGGGACCTAAGATGGCGCCGTAAGTGGCAACTTGTAAACTTTTTACTGTACTCACGAGAGCACATGTGACAATAAACCTAATTCAGTTCAATTCAATGCAGTCTTTTAGGCTGGACTTGAGGACAGCCAGAACTCTATTCATCAGATGCCGAGTTGGTCTCACACTCTCATCTACTTTGAAATGGTATTCACCAGAAAGACATCCAAGACTTATGAAACCATCTTTGCAGTTTTCTGGTATCAGTTCAGTAGTCAATTGCTTCATGGCCTCCAAAACATGGCAAACTTCTTCCGGCACATTTAGGGTTACCTGTGCAAGCTTTACAACTACTTCAGCTGAGATGAGTGGATTTTGTTTATCTGGAACTGCAGAGCTTTGTTATTCTCATTACTTTGAGGTCTTAGCTTAATTTATCCTGTTAAAATGAGTGTTGTTTCGTCATATTGCCTCAACTTTACCCTCAATGGCTTCTTTTTTGGGTCCTCATCTTTAGTCTTCAAGTGTGACAATAAGTGTTGGATTAGCCAATAAAGCTCACATCCCAGAACTAAAAAAAACTCGCACAGATCTGCAAAGCAAAAATGTTGCATGAATCATCAGTGTCTACCTGCTGCTTCACACTCACTTGATAGCCTTCGCCTGCAGTCACTCTAACAATGATAACTATTTGTCACTCTTAGATCTGAAGATACTAACTTGTTATGTGGTGTAGAATGATTTGTCACAAGAACAGTCTGACATCTATGAGGTGAATTTGTATTTGCAGATACATTCCATTTTGTTCAAAAAGCACACAATTAATTTATAGATAGTCAATGTGGCGTTTCATATATTCCTACTTTAGAAATAAAACCAGTTTGACTCCAAACGAAAACACAAACAAACAGATTCTACACAAGGCCTCACACCTAACACACATTGTCTGACCTAAAATGTTACCTCTTCTTTACACTATAAAACCTTTAGCTCTCTCAGGACAGTGATTTATATGGAATTCGGGGAATTACATATACATATTAATCAATTAAAACCTTCTAACTGATTGAAGATTTAACAGCATCTCAGGTTTGTTTAATACAACCTCTTCAGTGGCATGACCCTTTGATCTTTTACTTATAAATTCTGTGTCTGATACGACCTCTCTCACTAAGACCTGAAGAAATTGTGAGGCTTGGAAAGCTAGTGTTTTCAAATAAACCTGTTGGACTATAACCTGGTGTTGTGAGATTTCTGACCTTGTCCACCCCAGTTCAACACCAGCACATCCAAATCATGACATCACTCCAGCATCCATCTTTATAGGCTTGCTCTGCTTCTTTTCAGCTATACATTTGTGTCTAAAGTGATTCAGCTTCTTACAGATAAACTTTGTTTATTCCATGCTAGACATATTCCCAGAGATAGTAGGAACTGCAGATGCTGGAGAATCTGAGATAACAAGGTGTAGAGCTGGATAAACACAGCAGGCCAAGCAGCATCAGAAGAGCAGGAA
>NC_063335.1:65980070-66019067 GCF_021869965.1 Rhincodon typus | reverse complement strand
AGGAAAGCTGACGTTTCGGGCCTAGACCCTTCTTCAGAAATGGGGGAAGGGTCTAGGCCCGAAACGTCAGCTTTCCTGCTCCTCTGATGCTGCTTAGACATATTCCCACTTCCCTTGTATAGTGGCCTCCCTTACTCTGGCCTTGATCCTTCTCCTAGCCCTTGCACAAGTATTTCCTCCTTTTTTAAAATTATATTGTTCTTGTTGGGCATCGTCTGTGTCTCACGATAATGCAGAGCTTGTCCATTTTATAATTAATGCTCTTTAGCCAATAACTGGCAACCAGATGTACTCTCACAGTGGAATTCCTTATACTTAAGACAACCCAAACTCTAATGAGATCATATTTAAGTTGTCCAAACTCTCAGAATTCAGCTGATGTAACAATACTGCTACAATATGTTCCTTCTCTCGTTGATCTATGTTGAACACATATCTCCCACAAGTAACATTGTTAGAGGGTTCAAAATATGTCTTCAATGCTCTCAAAGTTTCTCCTTACTAAGATCGTTGTCTATAAGGACTTCAGTAAGGCATTTTACAAGGTTCCACATGATAGACAGGTTAGCAAGGTTAGCTCACATGGAATACAGGGAGAACTAGCCATTTGGGTACAAAATTGGCACAAAAGTAGGAGACAGAGGGTAGTGATGGAGGGTTGCTTTATTGACTGGAAGCCTGTGACCAGGTCCAAGCCACAAGGATTGGTAGGGGGTCCACTGCTTTTTAATGATTTATATAAATGATTTGGATGTGAACATAGGAGGTATGGTTAGTAAGTTTGCAGATGACATCAAAATTAGTGGTGTAGTGTACAGCAAAGAAGGTTACCTCAGAGTACAACAGGACCTTGATCAGATGGCCCAATGGGAGAAGGAGTGGCAGATGATTTTAAGTTAGATAAATGTGAGGTGCCTGCATTTTGGAAAGGCAAACCAGGCAGGACTTATACACTTAATGGTAAGGTCCTGGGGAGTGTTGCCAAACAAAGGGACCTAGGGGGCAGGTTCATAGTTCCTTGAAAGTGGAATTGCAGGTAGACAGGGTGGTGAAGAAGGCATTTGAAGAAGGCTTGTCTTTATTGGTCTGTGCACTGAATATAGGACTTGGGTCGATATGTTGCAACTGTACAGGATATTGGTTAGACCACTTTTGGAACATTGCATTCAATTCTGGTCTCCCTGCTCAATGAAAGATGTTGTGAAACTTGAAAGGGTTCACAAAAGATTTAAAATGATGTTGTCAGGGTTGGAAGGTTTGAGCTATAGGGAGAGGCTCAGTAGGCTGGGGCTATTTTCCCTGGAGCATCAGATGCTGAGGGGTGACTTTATAGGGGTTTATAAAATCATGAGGGGCATGGATAGAGTGAATAGCCATGGTCTTATTCCCAGGGTAGTGGAGTCCAGAACTAGAGAGCATAGCTTTAAGATGGGAGGGGAAAAATTTAAAAGGGACCTAAAGGGCAACATTTTCACACAGAGGGTGGTGCATGTAGGAATGAGCTGCCAGAGGAAGTGGTGGAGGCTGGTACAGTTACAACATTTAAAAGGCATATGGGCGGGCATATGAATAAGAGGGGTTTAGAGGGATATGGATGAAATACTAGTGAATGGAACTAGATTAATTTAGGATATCTGGTCGGCATTGATGAATTGGACCGAAGGTCTGTTTCCAAGCTGTCTCTCTCTATGACTATCTACACAGGATCATAGGATCATAGGACCTAGGAACATAAGTAGACCATTTAGTCCTTTCAGCCTGCTCCATCTTCAATAATATCATGACTGATTTGGTTGTGGTGTGAGATCTACTTGCTTGTCTGCACTCTAATACCTCCATTTCTTTCAGATATCCAACTCATTCTGCCTTGAAGAAATTTAAAAACCAGTCTCCATGATCTTCTGGGGAAGAGAATTTCATACTCTCATGACTATCTGAGAGTGAAAAAAGTCTCCTCATCTTTGTTTTCAAAGAAGAACTTCTCACTTTTAATGATGTCTCCTAGTTTTAGTTACCCCCATAAGAAGAAGCAACTTCTGGGTATCAAACATGGCCAGTTCCATCAACATCTTATATGTTTCAATAGATCACTTTTTTTCTAAATTTACCATAGAATAGAATCATAGAATCACTACAGTGTGGAAACGGGCCATTTGGCCCAACAAGTCCACAATGCCCCTCCGAAGAGCATCCATCCTGACTCATTCCCCTACCCCTGCATTTCCCCATGTCTAACTCAAACATTCCTGGACACTATGGGCAATTTAGAATGGAATGGCCAATCCACCTAGCCTGCACATCTTTGGGAGGAAACTGGAGCACCCAGAGGAAACCCACACAGACACGGGTAGAATGTGTAAACTCCACGCAGCCTGAGGGTGGAATTGAACCCAGCTCCCTGGCGCTGTGAGGCAGCAGTGCGAACCACTGAGCAACCGTGCCGTCCCTTTTTTTTCTCCCCCCCACAATCATATATATTCTTTTGCAGTTCACAAAACAGTTCGCCCCACTTAATAACAAATTCCGGTTAATATCAACTTTATAGAGGTGGTCAGTTCCTTCCTTAAGAAGCAGCTTTAGTCTTGAGTAACACCAAATCCCTGTCAACAGTTGCCTCCATGGGCTCACATGGGTTCTACATACCTGCAACTGTGATACAAATCAAGTGTCTTCTTGGGACCAGGGATAGCAGTGGTTACAATGGTAAATGCTATCTTCAGTATCCAGTGAATTACAACATTGTTTCCATCCCTTTAGCAGTAGAGAGCTGTGTACATCTGGTTCCCTGTACTGGTATCTCTAGGGCCAAAGGGAGCAGGAGTTTGGAGTAATCAAGTTGCTAAACTCAATGTTTTATTGCTGTAGTTTCAATATAGTGAGGTCAAAAACAAATATTTGAGTGTTTCCATAATGGCTCCCTATTCTCTAACTTCAATAAGAACCATGTGCATTTTCACCTTTCATTTCCATTTATTAGTGGCACTCTTCAGGCCTCACAAATCAATCCTGAAATGGATCTGCAACCTGTCAACTCCATCTATTATGGACTAATTGGTATTACTGAGTTATAGAATCACCTTCAATGTCCAAAACAGATTAAAATACCTGGAAATGAAATGTCAGAAAACCCAGCTGGTTCTTATTAAACCAGTTTTATGAGAAAAATAAAACAATCCCCTACCCACCCTCCCATGCAAGTCACAAATTTGAGAAGGTTAAATAAAATTGCAACTATTTGAAGACAGAACAAAAAGTACATTGTGGAGACAAATGAGTAGAGAGTAGCTTCAGAGATAGTAGGAACTGCAGATGCTGGAGAATCTGAGATAACAAGGTGTAGAGCTGGATGAACACAGTAGGCCAAGCAGCATCAGAGGAGCAAGAAGGCTGACGTTTCGGGCCGAGACCCTTCTTCCGTCAGCCTTCCTGCTCCAGAGAGTAGCTTCATTTCTTTTTCCTTTCCTGGGTACATCTTGGAAAAAACAATGTTCCTTTTGGTTTCATTGCAAGATCCATACAGGCAAAGTGAAACCACTCAATTGGACAATCTGGGTTATCGCAGCCAATCATTTCTCCATAAGAAACCTGGTGACACAGACAATATGTGGGTTCATTGGGATCAACTGGCATGTCCAACACATCAGATGGGTGCATTTTCAAAATGGATTCAGAGTATTCTGACCCTGCTTTCTGCTTCTTCTTCTTTGGCATATCGTCATCTATTTCAATGGATAGAAGCTTAACCTTTTCATTCTGCTTTAAGAGCTAGAAAATTTACAGCCATTCTGACTCACCCAGTACCTCAAAGTTGCTGAATGCTAATCTCATTCTCCCTTGCTGCTTCTTACAGTCATTGGCTCTCTTGACACAAATAGTCACAAATCTAATAATGCCACAGGTAGTGCATTATTAATTTTAGAAGGAAAGCCAAATAAGTTGCCACCTACTATTTATTCCTTGACCTATGTTATTATAAATTCAAGTCAATGAAATGTTAACTGAGACAGAAATAATTAATGACCTCATAGTTAGGGATCCTCTTGGAAGGATTGATCACAGTATGGTTGAATTTAGAATACAGATGGAGTGTGAAGATAAAATCCAATAACAGGTTCCTGTGCTTGAACAAGGGGAACTACAATAGAATGAGGGAGGACTTGGCTAAAGTAGACTGGAAACAAAGATTTTATGGTGAGGCAGTTAACGAGCAGTGGAGGACTTTCAAAGCAAAGTTTCAAAGTGCTCAGCAAAAGTATATTCCAGTGAAAAGGAAGGACTGTAAGAAAAGGGTGTCTAAAGAAATAAGGGAGGCTATCAAATTGAAAGAGAAGGTATACAAAGTGGCCAAAAACAGCATGAAACTAGAAGATTGGGAAAACTTTAAAGGTCAACAGAAAGCCACAAAAAGAGCTATAAAGAAAAGTAAGATAGAACATGAGAAAAAACTAGCACAGAATATAAAGACAGATAGCAAAAGTTTCTATAAATATATAAAACGAAAAAGAGTGGCTAAAGTAAACGTTGGCCCTTTAGAGGATGAGAAGGGGAATTTATAATGGGATATGATGAAATGGCCGAGGCATTGGACAGGTATTTTGTATCAGTCTTCACAGTGGAGGACACTAATAACATGCCAGTAATTGACAAAGAGATGAAGGTAGGTGAGGACCTGGAAACAATCATTATTACGGAAGAGGTAGTGTTGGGCAAGCTAATGGAGCTAAGGATTGATAAGTCTCCTGGCCCTGATGGAATGCATCCCAGGGTACTAAAAGAAATGGCGGGAAAAATAGTAGGTGCACTGGCGGTAATTTTCCAAAATTCGCTGGACTCTGGGGCAGTCCCAGCAGATTGGAAAACAGCAAATGTGACGCCACTGTTTAAAAAGGGAAGTAGACAAAAGATGGGGAATTATAGACTAGTTAGCTTAACCTCTGTAGTGGGGAAGATGCTTGAGTCTATTATCAAGGAAGAAATAGCAAGGCATCTTGATAGAAATTGTCCCGTTGGGCAGATGCAGCATGGGTTCATGAAGGGCAGGTCATGCTTGACAAATCTTTTGGAATTCTATGAAGACATTATGAGCAAGGTGGACAATGGGGACCCAGTGGATGTGGTGTACCTAGATTTCCAAAAGGCCTTCGACAAGGTGCCGCACAAGAGGCTACCGCATAAGGATGCATGGCATTAAGGGTAAAGTATTAGCATGGATAGAGGATTGGTTGACTAATAGGAAGCAAAGAGTGGGGATAAATGAGTGCTATTCTAGCTGGCAGTCAGTGACTAGTGGTGTGCCTCAGGGATCGGTGTTGGGACCGCAATTATTTACAATTTATATAGATGATTTGGAGTTGGGGACCACGTGTAGGGTGTCAAAGGTTGCAGATGACACTAAGATGAGTGGCAGAGCAAAGTGTGCAGAGGACTGTGAAACTTTGCAGAGGAACATAGATACATTGAGTGAGTGGGCAAAGGTCTGGCAGATGGAATACAATGTAAATAAATGTGAAGTCATACATTTTGGTAGGAGTAATAGTAAAAAGGATTATTACTTGAATGATAAAAATTTGCAGCATGCTGCTATGAAGAGGGACCTGGGTGTCCTTGTTCATGAATCACAGAAGGGAGGTCTGCAGGTACAACAAGTAATTAGGAAAGCAAATGGAATTTTGTCCTTCATTGCTAAAGGGATTGAGATTAAAAGCAGAGAGGTTATGTTGCAGCTGTACAAGGTGCTGGTGAGGCCACACTTGGAGTACGGTGTGCAGTTTTGGTCTTCTTACTTGAGAAAGGATGTACTGGCACTGGAGGGGGTGCAAAGGAGGTTCACTAGGTTGATTCCGGAGTTGAGGGGGTTGGCTTATGAGGAGAGACTGAGTAGATTGGGATTATATTCATTGGAATTCAGAAGATTGAGGCGGGATCTTATAGAAACATATAAAATTATGAAGGGAATAGATAAGATAGAAGTAGAGAAGATGTTTCCACTGGCAGGTGAAGTTAGAACAAGAGGGTATAGCCTCAAGATTAGAGGGAGCAGATTTAGGACTGAATTGAGAAGGAACTTCTTCACCCAGAAGGTTGTTAATCTATGGAATTCCTTGCCCAGTGAAGTAGTTGATGCTACTTCAGTAAACGTTTGTAAAGATAAGGTAGATATTTTTTTGAACAATAAAGGAATTAAGGGATACGGTGAGAACGCGGGGAAGTGGATCTGAGTCCATGAAAAGATCAGCCATGATCTTATTGAATGGCGGAGCAGGCTCGAAGGGCCGGACGGCCTACTCCTGCTCCTCGTTCTTATGTTCTTATGTTCTAATGATAGTGGATGAAGCCCAGAACAGCTAGTATACAGGATGTTCCTCCTGCAGCAGTTTCTTTTACTTCCAGTAGTCGTTCCAACTGCCTTGGTCAAGTCATATATTTGAACCAACCAGATAACTCACCAAGATTAAATCAATTTCTTCTGTAGAGATTTGTTGCACTCCTTGAGCTTCAACTTCTTTATCTATTAGGCCACTCCTTAATCCAATTTTAATCCAGTGCAATATAGCGGCACATGTTTGTAATTTATGTATACTTCCTTTTTTTTTAATTTATGAAAGACAAATTGTATGTCAGCCAGCATCAGGGGCTGAGTTGCTCCAATTTCTCTCAATCTGTTTATTGGTTTACCCCTTTGATTAGAACAATAAAGGAACTATTTCTTGCTTTGAAACAAGAGAATCAAAATCCCCAGTTATCTGATTCTCTACATTAATCCCTGAGGAAAAATCTGCTTAACTGTTTTGGAGTCAAAGTCCCTTCCTTGTAGGTTGAAAGCAACCTGCTCCACTTGTACTAGAGCTACGATTTTAATATTCCATTTCATTCCTAATGTACTCCTTTTCTAAAGATTCCTTCACTATTTGCATTACTGAAATAGGTCTCTTATTTAATTGTAAGCAGTTGGTTTTGGTATGTTCAGTTCTAATACAATTATAATGTATTATTTTCTTTATCTCAATTTTAGATTCTAGCACTTCTCCTTTATTATTTTGGCATTCATCTGTTTGCTCTCTCAAAGTAATACCTCATCCATCCCCAGAATTTTTATTCAAGCAATGCTCTTGTAGATGTCCATTTCCTGAAATCTAACAGTCTGGTTGAGTTATTATAGGTATCTACCTAAACCGGTAATTCTTGGACCTTTAATATTTGACACTCACTTGAATCAGTGATAATGCTTACGGAAATAGGATTTTAGATTTCTTTTATAATCACAATTTTCCTCACATTCTCAAAATGTTTCTTTAATTACAGTCAGTGAAGTGACTGATCACACAATTATTTTTTTCTCTTGAAAACTGTACAAATGTCTAGTTAGATTTCTCTTTTATGGTTCTAAATTTGAATTGATAAATTTTGGGGACAAGCTCATAAGCATTGAGCATTGCTCTTTTAAACACTGCACAAACTGCAGAGTTTTTTTTCTGACAAACTGGTGTTCATATTCATAGCTGTATTTACAAAAATATTCTGTAGCATTATGGTCCATATCTTTTGGTCACTTCATCTTGCCAGCTATCTTTCCAAATCAAGGTCTCATTAAGACTCTATATAATGGTAGTAAAACATTTTTATTCCTATACTCAAATCTTAATGCAATAAAGATCACATATCATCTTAATTTATTTCTATACCCATGCATTAACTTGCAGTGGCTGATGGTCAAGGACATTCAGTTGCTTTGAAATGCAAAACTTCCCACCCTTTCACCCTTTAATAAATACTTTGTATTTCAATTTTTCTTGCCAAAATGGATAAACTCACATTTGTCCATATTGTATTCTATCTCAGGTAGTAAGAATTGCCAATGCTGGAGTCAGAGGTAACACAGTGTGGAACTGGAGGAACACAGCAGGCCAGGCAGCATCAGAGGAGCAGGAAAGCTGACGTTTTGGGTCAGGACCCTTCTTCAGAAATGGGGGATGGGAAAGGGAGCTCTGAAATAAATGGAGAGAGGAGGGGTGGGGCTACGGAAGGTAGGTGGGATGGTGATTGGTGAGTGCAGGTAGGCGGTGGTGGGGATTGGTCAGTGAAGTGGGAGGAGCGGATAGGTGGGAGAGAAGACGGATAGGACAAAGAGGCGGGGATGAGGGGGACAGTTGGTCATGGGATGAGGCTGGGGGTGGGGAGATTTTGTACCTAGTAAAGTCCACTTTGAGACCATTGGGTTGCAGGCTCCCATGGTGGAATATGAGGTGCTGCTCCTCTAATTTCTGGGTGGCGTCGTTGTGACACTGGAGGAGGCCCAGGATGGACATGTCGCCCAGGGAGTGGGAGGGGGAGTTGAAGTGGTTTGTGACTGGAAGATGTTGTCATTTGTCGCGAACTGAGTGCAGGCATTCTACAAAGCAGACTTTGAGCCTCCACTTGGTCTCACCGATGTAGAGGAGGCCACACCAGGAGCAGGGAATGTAATAGACCACATTAGCAGATGTGTAGGTGAACATCTGTCTGATGTGGAAGGTATTTTTGGGTCCTTAGATGGAGGTGAGGGGGGAGGTGTAGGGGCAGGTGTAGCATTTCCTGCAGTTGCAGGGAAAGGTGCCAGGGGTGGTGGGGCTACTGGGAGTGTGGAGCTGATGAGGTAGTCATGCAGAGAGCAGTCCCTACAGAAGTTAGCTAGGTGTGGGGAGGGAAATATGTCCTTGGTTGTGGGGTCAGATTGCAAATGGCGGAGAATGATATGTTGAATCCAGAGGTTAGTGGGGTGATACATGAGGACAAGGGAGATTCTGCCTTTGTTTTTGTTGTGGGGAGGGGGTGTGAGGGCAGAGGTGCAGGAAAGTGCAAGAGATGCGGTCGAGAGCATTTTTGACCACTGAAGAGGGGAAGTTGCAGTCCTTGAAATACAAGGACATCTGGGATTTTCGGGAGTGGAACGCCTCATCCTGGAAGCAGATGTGGCGGAGATGGAGGAATCGGGAGTAGGGGATCGCATTCTTGCAGGAAGGTGGGTGAGAGGAGGTGTAATCTAGGTAGCTGTGGCAGTTGGTGGGCTTAAAATAGATATCAGTTTCGAAGTGGTCACCAGAATGGAGACAGAGAGGTCCAGGAAGGAGAAAGAGGTATCAGAGATGGTCGAGGTGAACTTGACGTTGGGATGAAAGGTGTTAGTAAAGTTGATGAACTGTTCAAGTTCCTCGTGGGAGCACGAGGCAGCGCCAATACAGTCATCAATGTAGTTTACTAGTTTCAAAATCTCCCCACCCCCAGCCTCATCCCATGACCAACTGTCCCTCTCATCCCCGCCTCCTTGACCTTGTCCATCTTGTCTCCCACCTATCCACTCCTCCCACCTCACTGACCAATCCCCACCTCTGCCTACCTGCACTCACCTATCACCATCCCACCTACCTTCCGTAGCCCCACCCCTCCTCTCGATTTATTTCAGAGCTCCCTTCCCCATCCCCCATTTCTGAAGGAGGGTCCCGACCTGAAACGTCAGCTTTCCTGCTCCTCTGATGCTGCCTGACCTGCTGTAATCCTGCAGCTCCACACTGTGTTATCTTGTATTCTATCTGCTACTTTTTGGCCCATTGCCTTTACCTCTCTGTACCCCTTGAGGTGATTTTGCATCCTGCTCACAACTCAACTCATATCCAAATCATTGATACAGTTCATGAACAGCTAGGACCAAGCATTGACGCTTGTAGCAGCCCACAAAACTGAAAATGAACTGAAGGGTGCTATGGCAGCGTCTTTAAAAGGCCTATGTCACTGTCTGGTGTAGTAATAAAAACAAAAATCAGCTCTCATTGCATGCACATCATCACCACTCAGACAGATCTCCAGGCTCCATTCATGCCACCTCGTGCGAACTCATCTATCCCACCGTCGCCATTTTCCTCGTGCCTCGATTGACAACTAACCCAGTATCCACCATGAAGAGACCTCATAAACAACTCCTGAAATTAATTAAAGTGGACCTCTAAGTATTTATTAGACCTTTGGATGTCGGGTATGTTAGTTTACTGGACAGCTAGTTTGTAATGCCAACAGTGAGGGTTCAATTCCTGTACCAGCTGAGGTGACTTCTTAATCTCTCCCCTTGCCTGAGGCATGGTGATCCTCAGGTTAAACCACGACTAGTTATTTCTCTCCCTCTAATAAGAGAATTGTGCTATGGTCCTCTGTGACTATGGTGACTTTATTGTTCACAGACTTAATGACATTAAACAAAAATCTCATTGATGAAAGCCCATTCAATACATGTAAATCAAGACTGGCACCTAATTCCTTACAAACAAAGTTTAGAAGGAATGAAACCAGATTGAACATCCAGCATTACCTTAGGTACCAGAAACAAGACAGTTAGTTCCGACAACAGTTCAAAGTCCTCTGGGTGTTCTTTGCAGAAGTTGGAGAGCTGTCTCAAGTGCTAGTCAAGCCAGACATTGACATAGTCATATTCAATGAATAATACTCTACAATGTTCCAGAAACAGCATAAGAGTGTATATTCAGGAGGGAGTTGTCCAGGGAGTCCTTAACATTGACTCCAGATTACATTATGACTTGTGGTATCAGATCAAAGATGAACAAAGAAAGCTCCTGCTGATTACCATGTACCACAAGCCCACCGCTGCTGAATTAGTTCTCTTCCACGTTGAATACCACTTGGGATGGCACAGAATGTGATCTGTGTGGAATACTCCAATGACGATTGGTTTGAGAATGGTTTGGTAACAATATTCTTCAAGGTCATAGCTGTTGGATAATGCCTGTGAAAGCTGATGAAGGAACCAATAAGGTGGGAAAACATTCTTGACCTCATCCTCACCAATCTACCTATTACAGATGCATGGATGCATTGGTGATGGGAGGGAGGGTGGTTCTGCATGGGAGGCATGAGGAAGACATTTTTAACTTACCTTTTTATGTTTAAATGTTTCATCCTGAAGCAGATGGCTTACAACACCTCTGAAGTAAAATGAATTTTGAGTTCTTTAAAACCCTGATTCTATGAAATTTGTGACAGGCTGATCCCAGCATGAAGCTGACCATGTCAAGACTGCAGGCTGCAAGAGCGCAACCCATCCAGCCCACAACCTTAGAAACCACCTGGTGAAAATTAAGAACCCCGGGAATTCAGAAATTGGGAATTCAGGAATCCGGATCCACCCACCATTTTAAAACAGCTCCCAATTCACCATGACTCATCAAAAATCCAGGCCATTATCCCATTGTTGTTACTGGGTCATTTGGTAGCAGTACTGGCTGTGTTTGTCTATGTTACAACAGCATTTGATGGCGTGACATGGGGTTGTGGGATTTTTTGAGATTGTGAAAGGTGCTTATTTTAATATAAGCTCTCTATATCTGTCTTTTAGTTTATACAATCAGTTGCAGCTTGTGCCATTGTGAGGCATGAATAAAGAAATATGAAATGTTCCAGAGAGTATGAAACTTGGTACTGGGAAAGATAATGTTAAAAGTGAGCTTCAGCATCCCTTACAAACACAATTTTAATATTTAATTTGACCTGGGTCTTTCTACATTCTAAATAGTGCAGTGAGTGATTATTTGAAAATGTATTTTGGAGCATGTACAATTTAAATTAGAATTTCCTGAAAGCTTCTCCCTAACCAATATAATTGGATTTTTAAGCACAATTTCACATTAAATAAGAGGTGTAATATCCAATTATGTTGATGCATTAAACAGTTGAATGCAAGAAATTTGTTCTCTGATAACTGATAACGGAAATATTGAAAACGAAATGGAATAAATCCTAATTTTACCAAACTGAATCAAAATTATACTACATTATCTTGCACACCATTTACATGATCAAACAATATCTCTGACTTGAATTCTCCCTAATTAATTATACCTTTTATAGAAAATGGAACCGTTTTCTTACAAAATCTTTAATAAAATCCAAACGTATGATATCACTAAGAATAATCAGCATTGCACTTGTATAAAACATTCTTTAAAGGCAAGTTGCAGCTATTAGAATCATAGAATTATAAATGTTTAGATTACATTATCAGAGTTGTTATAGTGTGGAAGGAGGCCATTCAACCATTCATGCTTGTATTGACTCTTCAAATGAGCATCATGAACAAGTGCCAATCTCCTACTTTTGCCCAAAAACCGTGCACACTATTTCTATTCTAATAATCATCCAGTGCCTTCTTTAATACCTCGATTGAAACGGTCTCCACATTTCCAGAGAGTGCATTGCACAGCCTAACTATTCACTGCTGAAAAAATGTTTCTCACATTACCCTTGCTTCTTTTGCACATCACCTTAAATCTACACCTTCTTGTTCTTATTCATTCTATAAGCAGGAACAGTATGTCCCTACCTACTATATCTACGCCTCTCATGATTTTGAAAACTTCTATCAAATATTGTCTCAGCTGTCTTCTGTCCAAGGGGAACATTCCCGACTCCTTCAATCTATCCTCATAACTGACGCTTATTATTCCTGGAACCATTTCTCTAGATTGCCCTACACTCTCTCCAATACATTCACATCTTTCTTATAATGTTGCACCAACAACTGTACGCAATGATCCAACTAAATCTAACCTTAGATTTACTAGACCTAGGGCTGTTCTTTCATTAGAGAGGGACAACTGGTGATTTTTTTTTAACTTGAAGACCACTACATCTCAGGCAAGGGAAGAGGTTGATAGTAAGAATCCTTCACAGAAACCTTAACTAGTGTGTGAATTAAATCCATGCTGTTGGCAAAACACTGTATCGCAAACAAGCTATTGTTAAAATTAGACCCTATATTTTATGCTGTCTTTCAATTCTCTTTCTACCAAAATGTATCACCTCACACTTCTCTGCATTGAATATCATCTGTCAACTATCCACCCATTCCACCAACTTGTCAAACAAAGTCAGTCATTTTGGAGTTACACAATGTCCCCACAGTTTAAAATGCTTCCAACGTTCATATCATCTGCAAACTTTGAAACTGTGTTTGCACAGCAAGATTCAGATCACTAATATATATCAGGATATACACACTACAGAGTAAACTATTGATCCTTCAATTCAGAGTTACTTCAATATTAAAGCAACATAAAAGATTGTAAACTGTCCTGCACTCATCTCATAGCCCTGTATCAATCATTACTTTAAACATAGAATTCTTCCTTTAATGATGTAATGGTATTTGCTCAAAAATTGCCTGGAATATATTCTTATACAGGATGACTTTACATCGAAGGTTGGAGGAGTACACTGTCATTCTAGTCATACTGCTCCACAGGTCATAACATAAAATTAAAATATCTTTTCTATTTACCAAAGTGACTAATTAATTAACTAGTATATCGGATTTAGGCATCAAAAATATCAACCAGGTTTCATAATAAACACAATTGTGGTTTTATTTGGTCAAAATGTATTCAATAAAGGTGTAATAATTGTTTAATATATAGAGTCAGTAATACAGAAATATACATTTTTATCCTTCTAAATATCCTTAAAACATACATGCAAATGCATGCACAGACATTTTGCAGGAAAATAGAAAAAAGATTTCTCTCCAGAGTTTGGCATTCCAAAAAAGAAAATCTTGATCAATGGATTATTCTTGAAGGCAAACGATTAAAGGTAATATTTTCCATGGTCTGTTCCTTTGCTGCACTGTGATGTGTGCTCAAGTCACCAGTTATACATGTTTGTCTCTAAAGATGTCTATAGGTACAGCTTGCTCAGGAAGTACAATCAATCAACTGACACTGGGTGACTCCTTGTGAGCTCTCTACTGCAGATCTTATTCTAATGTTTCTTATAACCATTCCACACTTTTAAACATAAATTCTAAGTCTATGAAAATTACGAATAATGTCCTTTTATATCTACTTACAGCTGTCAGAATCCTATGGACATCTAGACCCAAGTACTATCAATGCTGAATTTGTAATCCCAGGGTACGTGTGAGAATACCCAGAACCAAGATCCAACTCCTGACCCTGCAGTGACCTGACCCTGACCCAGAATATGAAACCGGCCCTGACAGTGACTCGACACCGAGAAAGCCCGACCAGCCCAGGACCTAGCCCCAGATCCATAGCAACACAACACTGACGAGGCCAGACCAGCTCAGGCCTAGCCCCCGATCCCGCAACTACTCAAACCAGGTGGGGCCTAGCCTAACCGGGCCCAACATACTTACCTCTGGGAGCAGAAGACACGCAACACTGACACCCGGGGCCATCCAGGAGCGCAAATCCTACCGCCGCAACCCATCCCTGAGGAGACCAGTCCAGCCCAGTCCCAAACTATGACCTAGCAGCGTCCCACCCCAGGGGAGGCCCAGCCAACCAGTTTGACGCAGCAGAAGAGTGTCTCTGGGACTGTTTGGAATCGGTGGACTGGACCGTATTGAAGTACCCAGCGAAAAACCTAGACCGTAAGCCAACACCATCACGGACCTCATTAGCAAATGCGTGCAGGACTGCATGCCAAAGAAGTCAATCTCGGTGTTCCCCGAACGGAAACTGTGGATGAACAGGGAAATCTGTTGACTACTGAAGATCAGGCATGCAGCATTCAAGTGAGACAACCCAGACCTACACAGAAAATCTAGATATGACCTCCGCAAAGCCATCAGAAATGCCAAGAGGCTGTACCGAACCAAGTTAGAGGCCCAAACGAACCACACAGACTCCCGCCGTCCATAGCATGGTCTGAACAACATAACAGGATACAGAATGAAGCAGAGCAAGATAGTGATCAAAACTACATCCCTCCCTGATCAGCTTATTGATTTCTAAGCTCAGTTTGAGCAGAATGCTTGCAGCACAATGTCACCTGTTCTGACAGCCCTGATGCACCTGTTCCCTCTGTCACCACTCAGGATATCAGATCGGTTTTCCTGAGAGTCAACCCAAAGAAAAGTGACGGGCTTGGACAGAGTCTCTGGCTGTGTACTTAGATCCTGTACAGACCAGCTGTCGGAGGTATTCATTGACAACTTCAACCTCTCCGTTCTACAAGCTTAAGTCCCCTTCAAGAAGACCACCATCATTCCAGTACCAAAGAAAACACATGTGATGTGCCTTAGTGACTACAACCAGTAGCTGTGACCTCCACAATCAATAAGTGCTTCTAGTATCTTGTCATGGTCCACATTAACATGAGCATCCCAGCCTGCCTCGATCTCATGCAATTCACCTACAGATGTAACAGATCCACAGCCGATGCCATTTCCCTAGCCCTGCATTCATCCCTGGAACACCTGGACAACAAGGACACCTACGTCAGACTCCTAATCATCGACTACAGCTCTGCCTTCAAGACCATAATTCCCTCCAGACTGATCTCAAAACTCTGAAACCTAGGTCTCCCCTCTGCCCTCTGGAACCAGATCTTCAGCTTCCTGACGCATAGACTGCAATCAGTGAAGATTGACGACTGCATCTCTTCCACAATAACCTCAACACTGGAGCCTCCCAAGGATACATTCTCAGTTCTTTACTGTACTCCCTGTACACCCACGACTGTGTAGCTGAATTCTGAATGAACACCATCTACATGTTTGCTGACGACATCTCTGTAATAGGACAAATATCAAACAATGATGAGTTAGAATACAGAAAGGAGATGGAGGGCTTGGTGTCATGCTGCAATGATGACAACCTCTCTCTCAATGTCAGCAAAACAAAAGAACTGATCATTGACTTCAGAAAGGAAGGTGGCAAACACGGTCCCATCTACAGCAATGGGGCAGAGGTTGAGAGAGTTGAGAGCGTCGAGTTCCGAGGAGTGACAATAACTGACAACCTGAACTTCCAACATAGATGCAATGGTCAAGAAGGTACCACAAAGCCTCTTCTTCCTCAAGCTGCTTAGGAAATTCAGTATGTCCATAAGGATCCTCACCAACTTTTACAGATGCACCATTGAAAGCATACTATCCGCGTGCATAATGGCCTGGAATGGCAACTGCTCTGCCCAGGACCATAAGAAACTACAGAAGGTTGTTTGCACAACCCAGACCATCACAGAAGCCAACCTCCCATCCATGGGCTCCAGTTACACTTCTTATTGCTACGGAAAGGCTGCCAACATCATCAAAGACCCCTCCCACCCTGGTAACGTTTTCCTACAACCTCTTCCGTCAGGCAGAAGATAAAGAAGCTTGAACACACGCAACCAACAGATTCAAGAACAACTTCTTCCCTGCTATTATTAAATGGCTGAATGGACTCCCTAACTTCAAATAATGCTGATCTTGTTAATGTTGATCTTGCTTTGCGCACCTCCTGTGCAGTGTAACCTGTAAGCCTCACTCTGTCTAAGCAACCTATATTCTGTATGTCCTTGCTTACTATGATCTGCCTGTACTGCTAACACACAAAGCTTTTCACTGTACTTAGATATATGTGACAACAATAAATAAATCAAATCAAATCAAATCAAGATATTTCTTCAATCATATATGCAAAAGAACAACAGGTTTCCCCCTGAACTGAAATGAATAACTGGGCAGTTTGGTCTAAGTAGCCATTCCACCAATCAGATAAAAATGAGAAACTTCTACAAGGCAATCCTTGTTCGAAAACAGCCTCATTAGGATCCAGAGCAATGCAAGCAGTCATGTGATTTCTCGGAAGCCTTGTTAAAAAAAATTCTAATGTGAATCTTCAATTAGCTCTATTAAAGGAACTAATCCAGCTGTGTTCACAAAACATGAAATAAATTCCTTTTCCCCCACAATCCTTCAAAATTTGCGTTTACAACAACATTACACATAAAATGACTTTATAACACTTCCACCTTTGCAAACATGAATCATCATTTTTAACTGTATTTCATTGTAAAGTATAGATTAAATAAAAAATACTTTGACACATTCACACATGCATTCTCATTCTCTCTTTCCATGTAACTTACAGAATTATCTCTGATAACTTCATAATATTTAATCAATTCAAACAACATTGAATTTGCCAAGGTTTTTGACTAAACATCAGCGATTACATTGTTTGCAATGCAGGGAAAACAATCTTGAAAAGATTTGGCTGTAATAGCAAATTTCATCAAAATACTTCGGCATTTTGGTTTTAATTTTTTTCCACAAAGACTAGGATGTTATGCTCAGTATATACCAGAGTCTCTTTGCAGCAATGACAACTTCATATGTTAAAATGTTTATTAGCCAATTGCAATCCCAGAGTTTCATTTTCCACTGAAGAGCATTTCATTTATTGTTTATTTAGCTTTTTCCAAGTGAAGAATTTGGTAGGAATCTGCCTTTGTTATGCATTGAACTTTCTACAGCCTGTGCAAAATCTGATAGAATGATCTGACTTAGCCACTAACACCAATGGAGAATTTAAGCTGCTACTGCTCTGGACTTAAGCAAAATAGATCCTGTTTTATAGGATAGTATTCTCCTACATACACATCATATATGCTAAATATTTATACTTTGGCTTGCCCTTACTGTCTTAAATTGATACTTCTAAATTTGGCAAGTAACATCATTAGGTCTGAGAGAGATAGTAGGAACTGCAGATGCTGGAGAATCTGAGACAACAACGTGCAGATCTGGATGAACACAGCAGGCCAAAAAGCATCATAGGAGCAGGAAGGCTGACATTTCGGGCCTAGACACTTCATCAGAAATGGGGCAGGGGAAGGGGGTTCTGAAATAAATAGGGAGAGAGGGGGAGGCGAATGGATAGAAGATGGATAGAGGAGAGGATAGGTGGAGAGGAAACAGACAGGTCAAAGAGGCGGGGATGGAGCCAGTAAAGGTGAGTGTAGGTGGGGAGGTAGAGAGGAGATAGGTCAGTCCAGGGAGGACAGACAGGTGAAGGGGGCGGGATGAGGTTAGTAGGTAGGAAATGGGGGTGCAGCTTGAGGTGGCAGGAGGGGATAGGTGTGAGGAAGAACAGGTTAGGGAGGTGGGGATGAGCTGGGCTGGCTTTGGGATGCGGTAGGGGGAGGGGAGATTTTGAAGCTCTTTGTAGGTTACGTGGAACAATCCCTCTTCCGTACCTACATTGGCCCTAAACCCCACCTCTTCCTCCGTTACATTGATGACTGTATCGGCGCCGCCTCGTGCTCCCACGAGGAGCTCGAACAGTTCATCCACTTCACCAACATCTTCCAACCCAAACTTAAGTTCACCTGGACCATCTCTAACACCTCTCTCACCGTCCCGGACCTCTCTGTCTCCATCTCGGGCAACCACCTGGAAACCGATATCCATTTCAAGCCTACTGACTCCCACAGCTACCTAGAATACACCTCCTCCCACCCACCTTCCTGCAAAAATGCCACCCCCTATTCCCAATTCCTTCGCCTCCGCCGCATCTGCTCCCAGGATGAGGCATTCCACTCCCGTACATCTCAGATGTCCTCGTTTTTCAAGGACCGCAACTTCCCCCCCTCAGTGATCGACAACACCCTCCAGCGTGTCTCCCACATTTCCCACAACTCATCCCTCACACCCCGTCCCCACAATAACAACCAAAAAAGAATCCCCCTCGTCCTCACGTACCACCCCACCAACCTCCAGATCCAACGCATCATCCTCCGACACTTCAGCCATCTGCAATCCAACCCCACCACCAAAGACATTGTTCCCTCCCCACCCTTATCTGCTTTCCGGAGGGACCACTCTCTCTGTGACTCCCTTGTCCGCTCCACACTCCCCTCCAGCCCTACCACACCCGGCACTTTTCCCTGCAACCGCAGTAAGTGCTACACTTACCCCCACACCTCCTCCCTCACCCCCATCCCAGGCCCCAAGAAGACTTTCCACATCAAGCAGATGTTCACCTGCACATCTGCCAATGTGGTATACTGCATCCGCTGTACCCGGTGTGGCTTCCTCTACATCGGGGAAACCAAGCGGAGGTTTGGGGACCGCTTTGCAGAACACCTACGCTCGGTTCACAATAAACAACTGCACCTCCCAGTCGCGAACCATTTCAACTCCCCCTCCCATTCCTCAGACAACATGCCCATCCTGGGCCTCCTGCAGTGCCACAACGATGCTACCCGAAGGTTGCAGGAACAGCAACTCATATTCCACTTGGGAACCCTGCAGCCCAATGGTATCCATGTGGATTTCACAAGCTTCAAAATCTCCCCTCCCCCTACCACATCCCAAAACCAGCCCAGCTCGACCCCACCTCCCTAACCTGTTCTTCCTCCCACCTATCCCCTCCTCCCACCTCAAGCTGCACCCCCATTTCCTACCTACTAACCTCATTCTGCCCCCTTGACCTGTCCGTCCTCCCTGGACTGACCTATCTCCTCTCTACCTCCCCACCTACACTCACCTTTACTGGTTCCATCCCCACCTCTTTGAACTGTCTGTTTCCTCTCCACCTATCCTCTCCTCTATCCATCTTCTATCTGCCTCCCCCCTCTCCCTATTTATTTCAGAACCCCCTTCCCCTCCCCCATTTCTGATGAAGGGTCTAGGCCCGAAACGTCAGCCTTCCTGCTCCTATGATGCTGCTTGGCCTACATCATTAGGTCTTTCAGCTTTTCTGCCTCTAAATATGAAAGCATGGTCTGTAATCTTGCTAACAGGCCTAGTCAAACTAGATAGCAGATGAAGTCAGAAGTCACACGATACCAGGTTTTAGTCCAACAGGTTTATTTGGAATTACACAAGCTTTCAGAGCACAGCACCTTCATCGGTTGCAGTGAGAGAGCAGGGCACACAGACACAGAGTTTATAGGCAGAGCGATCAAAAGATTATACAATTGGTGTGAGTGGAGTGTCAGATGATAAGTCTCTGCAGGTGACCAAGAGAGTTAGACTGTGTGTAAAGTGCTTATAAATTCGATGTTAGTGCTGTGCTGTCACGACAATCAGGCAGAGCCATAGGAATATACAAAAGGTGACATCTCAGGTCAGACACTGAATTGTAAGTGTGAGGCTTTGTTCAGAATCTATCACAGATTTTTAACCTGGAATTAAGATTGTTTCATTCTGAAAAAGCTGGAATTTATAATATACCACACTGACTGACTGACTGCAAGCTGTTGGTATTTTTTGAACAAAATACAATGTATCTGCAAGTAAACACACTTCTTAGATGAAATGATTCACTGCATAGATTGATATTATGTATGTGTGTGTGTGTGTGAGAGAGAATGTGCTCGTGTGACAGAGAGTGTGTGCATGTGTGCCTGTGTGGGAGTGTGTAAGACTGTGTGAGACTGTGTGTGAGAGTGTGCGTATGTGAGAGTATGTGTGTGTATGAGAGAGTGTAATAAGTAATTCAAAACTATACAAACTAATTAAGGTACAGAGATCATAACAAGTTATCAAGGTGATGCTGTGAAAACAGTACAGTAAGGAAGATTTTATAGATATAGAACAGTGTAGCGGGGTCACCTGCAGCATGACATGAACCAAAGATCACAGTTGAGGCCATCTTCATGAGTATTAAACTTGGTTATCAGTCTCTGCTCGGCGATTCTGCGTTGTTGCATATCTCAGAGTCCGCCTTGGATGATGTTTACCCGAAGATTGGTGGCTGAATGGCCTTGACTGCTGAAGTGTTCTCCAATTGGGAGGGAACATTTCTGTCTGGCAATTGTTGCACAGTGTCAATTCATCCGTTGTCGTAGTGTCTGCATGGTTTCACCAATATACCATGCCTCAGGGCATCCTTGCCTGCAGCATATGAGATAGACAACATTGGCCGAGTCACATGAGTATCTGCCATGAACATGATGGGTGGTGTTCCCGTGTGTGATGGTAGTATCTACGTTAATGATCTGGCATGTCTTGCAGAGGTTGCCATGACAGGTTTGTGTGGTGTTGTGGTCAATGTTGTCCTGAAGGCTGGCTAGTTTGCTGTGAATAATGGTCTGTTTAAGGTTTGGCAGTTGTTTGAAGGCGAGAAGTGGAGGAGTAGGGAAGATCTTGGCGAGATGCTCATCATCATTGATGACATGTTAAAGGCTGTGAAGATCATGGCGTAGTTTCTCTGCTCCAGGGAAGTACTGTACGACGAAGCGTACCCTATCAGTCTTATTGTCTGTCTTCTGAGGAGGTCATTGCAGTTTTTCACTGTGGTATGTCGGATCGATGAGTTGAACATCATATCCTGTTCTTTTGAGGGTGTTTTTAAAACTTTCAGGAGTCTGTCACGTTCTTCCTCATCTGAGCAGATCCTGTCTATGTGCAGGATACCACCTACATACATGGATGATACTCATGTGACTCAGCCAATGTTGTCTATCTCATACGCTGCAGGCAAGGATGCCCCGAGGCATGATATATTGGTGACACCATGCAGACACTATGACAACAGATGAATGGACATCATGCAACAATCTCCAGACAGGAATATTCCCTCCTAGTTGGGGAACACTTCAGCGGTCAAGGGCATTCAGCCTCCGATCTTTGGGTAAGTGTCCTCCAGGGGTGGACTCTGAGATACACTACAACGCAGTGTCGCTGAGCAGAGACTGATAGCCAGGTTTCGTACCCATGAAGCTGGCCTCAACTGTGATCCCGAGTTCACGTCACAGTACGGGTGAGCCCACCACACTGTTCTGTATCCGTAAAACCTTCCTTACTTTCCTGTTTTGACAGCTTCGCCTTATAACTTGTTATGATCTCTCTACCTTAATTAGTTTGTACAGTTTTGAATTACTTATTACACTCTCTCACAATCACACTCTTTACATACACACATACACACAAATACACTCACACATACACTCACACAGATATTTTCTCACACACACTCTCTCTCAGACACACTCTCTCGCACATGTAGATTCTCTCGCGATCATACACTCTCTCTCAACACACACACACACACACACATGCATAAATCTATGGGGTGAATCATTTCATCCAAGATATTTGTCTATTTGCAGATACATCCCATTTTGTTCAAAAAAACACATAATTTGTAGTTACAGTCAGTCAATGTGGCATATCATAAGTTCCAGCTTTTTCAGAATGAAACCATCCTTATTCCAGGTTAAAACTCTGACAGATTCTCAACAAAGCCTTACACCTACAATTCAATGTCTGACCTGAGATGCCACCTTTTGTATATGACGGCACAGCACTGACATCGACTTTATAAACACTTTACACACTAACTCTCTTGGTCACCTGCAGAGACTTATCATCCGACATTCCACTCACACCAGTTGTATGATCTTTCAATCTTTCTGCCCTTGATCGCTCTCCTTATAAAATCTGTGTCTGTGTGTGCCCTGTTCTCTCACTGCACCTGACGACGGGGCTGTGCTCTGAAAGCTTGTGTGATTCCAAATAAACCTGTTAGACTATAACCTGGTGTCATGTGATTTCTGACTTTGTCCACTCCAGTCCAACACCAGCACCTCCACAATATAGGTAGTAGATGGTTCAATTTGGAAGTATCTAATCCTCCCACCTCATCCTCGCTATTATCCTCCATTGTCCTTATTGCTTGACACATCTGCAGTGGCTTATCCTCTGCCAGACAGTGATTTTTCTTTAAAAATTAAACTTTTTTTAAAAATCAACCAGTTCAGAGATGTTATTACAAGGTGGGACTTAAACCCAGGCCTCCTGGACCAGGGATCAGGAACCACCACTGCACCACATGATGTCCCTACCTCTCCTCTGACAGTGATTGTTTTTTTAATTGGACCTATTTTTCTAATCAACCTGTTTAGAGATATTATTACACATCTCTGAAGCAGGTAGGACTCGAACCCTGGCTTCCCAGCCCAGGGGTAGGGACACCACAACTCCACCACAGATGGCCCCCCATTACTTCAACATGTTAATGTGACACAATTAATTCTTGTTTCACTGATCAGCTTATAGTGCTCTAACAGTTGATGCTCAGTCCAGAAGTGACACATGAACTGGGCACTGTCTATCGTTTCCTGAGATGGAAAGATGACTACCATGACAACTTGATATTTTCTGAAACAATTTGATCTTAGCGAATGCAGAATATGATAAAGTCATCCTTCTGCTTGCACCATTAACAAAAAAAACCAATTATTTTAAAAAGGGAGAAAATGTGTTTATTCTTGAGAGTGGAATGCACCTTCAAGATTGAATAACAAATTATTTTGCTCTATCATAGTTTTTCAGTTTAACTTCACAAAACTGTTATGAATTTACACTTTGGGAGAGTACACGGCTAAAATGTTTCAAAAAAGACAAAGGATGGGACCAGTGAATCCTGGATATCAAAGGATATACAAGATTGGATAAACAGAAAAAGGAAGACTTACAGTAGATACTGAGGACTCAAGACCGCAGGAGCCTCAATGGAGTACAGGTGTGCAAGGGAAAACTTTAAAGGAAATTAGGAGAGCAAAGAGGAGGCACCAAAGAATAATGGCAGGGAAATTAAAGGAAAACCCCAGATTATTTTACATGCACACTAAGGATAAAAGCGTAACTAGGGAAAGAATAGGGCCCATTAATTCTGAATGAATAATTTGTGTTATTGTTCACTAGTCAGAGGGATAATGTGGGCATAGAAATTATGGAGAAGGACTGTGATGTATTTAAATAAATTAGCATAGGCAGAGAGGAGGCTCCGAGTGATCCAACAAACTTAAGCGTAGAAAAGTCTCCATGGCTGGGTGAGATATTCCAGGCTGTTGAGTGAGGGAAAAGAGTAACTAACAGTGGCACTGGCAATACTTTCAATTCCTCCCTGGCCACAGGAGAGCTGCCAGAGGACTGCAGGACAACCAATGGGGTATTGTTACTCTAAAGAGAGCAAGGGATAAACCAGGAAGCTACAAGCCAGTCATTCTAACATCGCTGGTGGGGAAACTATGGAAGCAATTCTGAGGGATAGAATTAATCTGTATTTGGAGAGGCGGGGATTAATCAAGAACCACTGGCATTGTTTTGTTAAGAGGATGTCATGTCTGACTAACTTTTTATTGAATTTTCTGAGTGTAGATGAAAGCAATGTTTTTGATGTTGTCTACATGGACTTCAGGAAGACTTCTGTTTAGGTTCACATGGGAAACTGACAATGTTTAGTCCTATGGATCTAAGGAAATTTGCCTGATTGGAAGGAAACTGACAATGATGGTAGAGGATTGATTTTGTGACCAAAATCCTGTATCAAGTGGGGTTCCACAGGAATCAATATTGGGGCCTTTGCTATTTGTGGTGTATACAAATGATTTGGGCTTTAATGTAGGAGCATTGATCAGTAGGTCTGCAGATAATACGAGAATTGGTGGGATGGTAAAAAGTGCAGAGGATAGCAATAGATTACAAAGCAACATAGATGGTCTGATCAGATAGGCTGATCAGTAGAAAATGGACTTCAATCCATATAAGTGGGCTTGGGAAGAACAAAAAAGGTAAGGGAGTGCACAATGAATGGTAGGAGCTTGGGAAGCACTGAGAATCAGAGGGACCCTGGTATGCATGTCTACCAGCCAGGTAGATAAAGCGGTTAAGAAGGCAAAGAAACAGAAATTGCTGCAAAATCTCAGCAGGTCTGGCAGCATCTGTGCAGATAAATCAGGCTTAATGTTTTGGTTTGAGTGACCCTTCCATAGAACTGACTAATTTCTTTTTTTTGTTTCCGATTTACCTTTTGGGTATTTTTTTATTAAGAGGGTATATGGACACTTGTCTTTATAATCTAAGTCTTGAGGGTACAGAGGTATGCTGTAACTATCTAAAAAGTTGGTTGGACGACTGCTAAAGTATTGTGTGCAGTTCTGGTATCCACATTTTAGGAGGAATGTGATTGCCTGGAGAGGAGGTGCAGAGGAGATTTACCAGAATGTTGCCTGAGCTAGACAGTTTTAGTTATGAAGAGAGACTGGACAAACTGGAGTTCTTTTCCTTGGAGCAGATGAGACATGATTGAGATGAATACAACTAAGAAAGGCATAAAGAGGAGAGATGGAGCCTGTTTTCCTCTTGGTGGAGGGATCAATGACCAGGGGGCATAGATTTAAGGTAAGGAGCTAGATTTAAGGTAAGGAGCAGGAGGTATAGATGGGATGTAAGGGTTTTTTTTAATGCAGAGGGTAGTAGGAATCTGGAACTCACTGTCCGTAAAGGTGATAGAGGCATAAACCCTTTTAATATTTAAGAAATATTTAGATGCACACTTGCGATGCCAAGCCAAACAAAGCAGTGGAAAATGGGATTAGAATAGTTAGGTGGTTGCGTTTGACCAGTGCAAACTCAATGGGCTGAAGGGATTTTTCTGTTCTATAGAGCTTATGACTCTATGATTCATTAGCAGCAATCTATTCCAAAGTTGGCACTGAAAAAGTGTTGGCCAAGATCAAAAATGTTTTCTAGTTCTGAGGTCCTCTTTATCCATGTCCTTCTGGTCTGTTAGTCTCTACAAACTCAAGTTAACAAAGTTTTCCAATGCATTGACTCAGCTCTGACATGCAGGTTCACCCCTCAATTATGTTGCTAAATGTGTAGAATAAAAGCAAGGATGAGTATATGCTAGACAGAATTTGTCCTAGGATGCAGCCCTGCTTTACCCTGCTGCTGATCATGAAGTGAACGTGTCAGTGTTGGACTGGGGTAGACAAGGTCAAAAATTACATGACACCAGGATACAGTCTAACAGGTTTATTCAAAAATGCAAGCTTTTGGAGCTCAGCTCCTTCCTCAGGCATAGTGTGAGAGAGAGCGTATAAGACAAAGAATTTATAAGCAGAAAGGTAACAACTATAAAATTGGCTGTCTCTTGTTAAAAACTGTAATGACCTCCGCAGAAGACAGGCACGGGATATGACCGATAGGGTACCCTTCGTCATCTAGTACTTCCCCGGAGCAGAGAAACTACACCATGTTTTTCATAGCCTTCAACATATTGTCAATGACGATGAGTACCTCACCACAATCTTCTCGGTACCTCCACTTCTCACCTTTGAACAACTGCCAAACTTTAAACAGACTATTGCTTGCAGCAAACTACCCAGCCTTTAGGACAACATCAACCACAACACTACACAACCTTGCCATGGCAACCTTTGCTAGACATGTCAGATCTTCGACATGGATACTACCATCACACGTGTGAACACCGCCCACCACGTACATGGCAGATACTCATTTGACTTGACCAACGTTGTCTATCTCATACGATGCAGGCAAGGATGACCCCGAGGCATGGTATATTGTTGAGACTATGGAGACACTTTGACAATGGACAAATAGACACCACGCAACAATCACCGGACAGGGGTGTTCCCTCCCAGTGAGGGAGCTCTTCAGGGGACATTCAGCCTCCGATCATTAGGTAAGTGTCCTCTAAGGTGGACTTTGAGGTACAGAACAGCGCAAAATTGCTCAGCAGAGACTAATAGCCAAGTTCCATACCCATGAGGTCGGTCTCAATCATGATCTTGGGTTCATGTTGCACCACAGGTGACCCCACCACACTATGTACTCACACACACACACACACACACAATCATAGTGTAATACAGCATAGAAACAGGCCCTTTGGTCCAAACTGGTCCATGCAGACCATGGTGCCCACTCAGCTAGTTCTAATTGCCTGCATTTGGTCAGTGTCCCTCCAAACTTTTCTCATCCATGTACCTATCCAAATGTTTATTAAATGTTGCTATTGTACCTGCCTCAACCACTTTCCCAGGCAGCCCATTCCATATATGCACCACTTTCTGCATTAAGAAATTGCCCCTCAGGTCCTTTTTAAATCTATTCCCCCTCACCTTAAACCTATACCTTCTAGTTTTCAATTCCACATCCCTGGGAAAAAGACTATATGCAAGCCAACCTCTCCCTGCAACTCAGGCCTACTAGTCCTGGCAACATCCTCGTAAATCTTCTTTGCACACTTTCCAGTTTAACTATGTCTTTCCTATAACAGGGTGATCAAACCTGTACACAGAACTCCAAGAGTGGCCTCACCAATGTCTTTTACAATTGTGACATAACATCCCAATTCCTATCCTTAATGCCTCGACTGATGAAGGCAGCATACTAAATGCCTTCTTCACCACCCTGTCCACCTGTGACGCAGCTTTCAACGAACTTTCTACTTGTACTCCTAGGTCCCTCTGTTCCACAACACTCCTCAGGATCTTACCATTTACTGTACAAGTCCTACCTTGGTTTGACTTTCCAAAATGCAACACCTCACACTTATCTGTATTGAACTGTATTTGCCAATTCTCAGCCCACTTCCCCATCTGATTAAGATTCCCCTGTAATTTTTGATAACTTTCTTCGCTATCAACGATACCTCCTAATTTTGTATCATCCGCAAACTTACTAATCATGCCTTGTACATTCACATCCAGATCATTTATGTAAATAACAAATAACAAAGGTCCCAGCACCGACCACTAACACACACAGACACATACACACATCCTCTCACACAACACACTCATACACATACACTCGCACACTTGCACAGACCCTCCCTCACACACAAACTCTCTCACACACACACACACTCACACAAGGACAGACACATGCACATACATGGACACAGACACATGAATTATTTCATCAAAGATGTTTGCATAGTTAAAGACACATTCTGTTTTGCTCAAAAAAATAAAAGCTGATTCCAGTTTAAAACATAGAAAGATTCTAAGCACAACCTCACACTTAAAATGCATTGTTTGACCTGTGATGTCACCTCTTGTATATATTGATAAAACCTTTAATTATCTCGGGATAATGGCTTGAAAGGAATCTGGATTTTGAATTTTAATCAGTAGTCTCCTTTCTGATTAAAGATTCAACAAGAGGTGTCCAGTTTTAGCATTGTTACCTTTCTGCTTGTAAACTCTTTGTCTTATACTCTCTCTCTCACAGTAGGCCTGAGGAAGGAGCTGAGGTCCGTAACCTTGCATTTTCAAATAAACCTGTTGGACTATAACCTGGTGTTGTGTGATTTTTTACCTTGATGCTGATCATGAAAGCATTTGATGTTGTTCCATTTTATCCGACAGCATTGCACATATTTTTGTGGAAAGAAAAAATTATTCCCATGCAAAGACTCTGTCTCTGCTAATGAGCTCAAAGGTCTTAATGAGGCCTGTGAAGGTAATGCTGAATAGTTTCACTTTTGTGACATTTCTGCAATTGTTGAGGTGAGAAATGCATGTCAACTGTTGATCTGCCATGAAGCTGCATTGAGACCCAGGTTATTATGTCAGCAGTGCATCTCTGTCCAGGCCACAACAGTAAACATTATTGCACCAGCAGAACATTTTTATTTCCCTCAGTACGTGCCATCAGCTTGAATGAGCGTGCCACATTAACTTCTAATTCACTCCAGACCTTGGTTAATTTTGTAATCTAGACTCATGCTTACAGGAATCGGACTAAGAGAGGGGAGTAATCAGGAGCAGGCTGTCTAGCCCGTGTTACTGAAGTAAATATCTTTCATCTCAGTTAAATTGTCTAAGCACTTTAAGCACACAGCTCAAAGTGGGGTCAGATTTGGTGTTAGATTTTTAAAAGAAGCCTTTCATTAACTTGTATCAGAGATAGTAGGAACTGCAGATGCTGGAGAATCCGAGACAACAAGGTGCAGGGCTGGATGAACACAGCAGGCCAAGCAACATCACAGGAACAGGAGCTTTCATTAACTTGTGCTTGTCACTAAACAAATGCAAATGTTATGTCTTTATTTTACAAAGAAGACTACACTTCAAAAATGACTCAATTGGCCGTAAAGCACTGCTGGATACCATAAGGTCATGAAATGAGCTGTATAAGTGGAAGCATTCTTTTTTTAAGTTCTAAAGTTGGAGTTTTGACTTGGGTTCAACAAATTGGAGTACTGAATCTGCATCATCATATCAATTTCGTTAAATCATAATTAGGCTTTTTAGTTCTTATGATAACTTCCAAGTGGAGGAAGAAATTAAGTGCTGTGTTTTTGTACACATTTGTCCTGAGTAGCAAAAATAGAAATTACAGAAAAAAAGTTGGAGTTCTGAAGAAGTGTCACTGGATCCGAAATGTTAACTCTGATTTCTCTCCACAAATGCTGCTGGACACGCTCAGCTTTTCCAACAATTTCTGATTTTGATTCTGATTTCCAGCATTCACAGTTCTTTCAGTTGTTATTTACTATTTAACTCACTGCCACATCTCTTTCGGGAATGCCCACCTGAAGAAGTTCTGCTCTTCTCTCCGATAGGATTTACGCTCCAATATTTTTTCTTGTCCACAGTCAATAATTTTGTGGTCGCTCCTGGTGTTTGACAAGGTATTTGCTAAAGCTCGTTTCTGTGACACATCATATTCATTAATAACCGTCTCTGGCTCAGACTCACCCCACGTGGATTCCAACTCAATTTTCAACCTTGGTGTTTTGAATCTACCCAGGATCATGGGTATCTTTGTGATGTTCTCAGCTGCTCTCACCACATCCTGAGATCCACACTCAATGCCATACGACATCATATGCACAGTCTTGGCCCCTCTCTCCAAACAGTACCACTTGATACTGACTGAGAGCTGCACTGCTCCCCAGTTCCACTTCATCCTCTGACTCATTTGACGTGCTAACTAAAAAGTTTTTCTTTTCCTTTCAGGCACCAAGGAACACAAGATGCAATAACTCAGGCCCAACACAGATGCAACCCTCATGGCCCCCCCATTGCCTCTCCCAGTCCACCTCCTTTTTCCACACAGAATCCCTACAGTGTGGAAACAGGCCTTTCGGCCCAACAAGTCCACACTGACCTTTGGAGCATGCCACCCAGACCCATCCCCTTATAACCCACTTAAGCTACACATCCCTGAACACTACGGGCAATTTAGCATGGCCGATCCACCTAACGTGCACATCTTTGGACTGTGGGAGGAAACTGGAGTACCTGGAGCAAACCCAAGTAGACACGGGGAGAATGTGCAAACTCCACACAGACAGTCACCCGAGGGTGGAATTGAACCCGGGTCTCTGGCGCTGTGAGGCAGCAGTGCTAACCACTGAGCCACCGTGCCACCCCTCCCATTGTGTATTTGTGTATTCATTATTTCTTTTGACCTTCTGCTCTCTGGTGCTGAATTTTTCATACTCAGCAAAGGTCTCAGTTTTAGCCCACTGCGTCATTACCTTGATGAATTTCAGGCATGATGTGAATTTGAACTCTTCTTCCATTTACCTCTGTGCTCATTTCTTGGGACATTCCTTGTTCTTATCCTACTCGGGCCCCCACCCACATCTCTTTCTCTGGTACATCATAAAATTATCAGTACGGCTTCCCTCTTTCATCTGGAATTGGAAACGTTTATCAGTTTTGTTTCCAATTTCCATCCCACTGTCACCTTCACCTGGTCCATCTATGATCCTCTCTTCCTTTCCTTGACATCTGTTTTCATTTCTGGGGATAGGCTGGCCTCCAATATCCATTATAAACCAACCGACTCCCGAAGTTACCTTGACCATGCATCCTCACACCCTGCTTCGTATAAAGACTCTATTCCACTCTCCCAGTTTCTGTCTCCATTGCATCACTTTTGATGATGCCAACTTCAACAAGAGGGCCTCCATAACGTCCAGCTTCTTCCTCAACTGAGGATTCCCCAGAACCATAGTTGACAGGGCCTCTGCCAGATGCAAACCAAACCCTGCACTTCAGCTCTCTCCCCTTTTCCCTACCAAAAAAGCAATAGGGTCCTCTTGTCCTCACGTACATCCCAACAACATTGACATCCAGAGGATCATTATCTGCCATTTCCGCCACCTCCAGTGGGATGCCACCACCAGACACATATTCCCCTCCCCTCCCTTGTCAGCCTTCTGCAAGGACGGTTCCCTCCGGGACACTCGGGTCCACTCCTCCTTTATTCCCAACACTCCCCCACAGCACATTCACCTGCAACTGTGTAATACTTGCCCATTTCCTTCTTCTCTCCTCAGTATCCAAGAGTCCAAACACACCTTCCAGTGAAGCAGTTTGTTACCTGCACTTACCTAAAATCTAGTCCACTGCATTTGCTGCTCACAATGTGGTCTCCTCTACGCTGGGGAAATAAACAGCTATCTTCAGTTTACAAAAAAGATCCTGAGCTTCCAGTTGCCTGCAACTTCAACACACCTTGTTCTCTGGCTAATGTATCTATCTCAGGCTTGCTGCAGTGCTCCAGCAAAGTCCAGTGCAAGCTGGAAGAACGGTATCACATTTTCTGCTTGGGAACTCTAAGGCCTTCTGGACACAATATCGAGTTCATCAGTTTTAGGGTTTGAGGCACCTTCTCCCATATCCTTACCCTAAGCCCCGCACATCAGACCTTGTTATCACAAAGTCTGCTATTACATACAACCCATTGTGAACCACTAATAGTCCCCATTAGCAGTCATTCATTCTCCTGGGCTGACCGTTATCACTCCTTTGTCCAATTGTTCTTCTCACCAATTCTGAAGAAGGGTCACTGGACCCAAAATGTTACCTCTGATTTCACTCTACAGATGCTGCCAGACCTGCTGAGCTTTTCCAGCAATTTCTGTTCTTGTTTCTGACTTCCAGCATCCTAAGTTCTTTTTGTTGTTATTTTGTCTTGCGTAAAAATACTCAATGCAGTGGTACATAATTAATTAGGCAGCTCCTTCTAAGGCAAACTCAATAATTTGAATTTAATTTTCACATTTACGGTTAGTGTGGCAAGTGAGCTTTATAGTGTCCATTCTGACAAGACCTGGTATCAATTTTCTTGCGCAATCTTCTGCTTTTCACCTCTTTAAATATAGAGCCATAGAGTAATTGAGTAATACAGCATGGAAACAAGCCCTTCAGACCAAACTGGTATATGTTGACCATGGTGCCTACTCAGCTAGTTCCAATTGCCGACACTTGGACTATATTCCTCTAAACCCTTCCCATCCATGTAACTACCCAAATGTTTTTTAAATGTTGCTATTGTACCTGCCTCAACCACTTTCTCTGGCAGCCAATTCCATATACGCACCACTCTCTGTGTTAAAAAGTTGCCCCTCAGGACCTTCTTAAATCTATCCCTTCTCACCTTGGACCTATGCCCTCTCATTTTCAATCCCTCATTCCTGGTAAAAGACTATATGCATTCATCCTATCTATGCCCCTCATGATTTTGTACACCTCAATAAGATGACCCCTCATTCTCCTACGTTTTAAGGAATAAAGTCCTTTCCTGGCCAACCTCTCCCTGCAACTCAGGCCTACTAGTCCTGGCAACATCCTCATAAATCTTCTTTGCACACTTTCCAGTTTAACTATGTCTTTCCTATAACAGGGTGACGAAAACTGTTCACAGAACTCCAAGAACGGCCTCACCAACGACTTATACAACTGTGGCATAACATCCCAACTCCTATACTTACTGCCTCGAACAATGAAGTCCAGTATGCTAAATACCTTCTTCACCACCCTGTCCACCTGTGATGCTGCTTTCAATGAATTTTGTACTTGTACTCCTAGGTCCCTCTGTTCCACAACACTCCTCAGGATCTTACCATTTACTGTAAAAGTCTACCTTGGTTTGACTTTCCAAAATGCAACACCTCGCATTTATCGGTATTGAATTGCATTTGCCAATCCTTAGCCCACTTCCCCACCTGATCAAGATCCCTCTGTAATTTTTGATAACCTTCTTCGCTATCAATGATACCTCTTACTTTTGTATCATCCGCAAACTTACTAATCATGCCTTGTACATTCACATCCAGATTATTTATGTAAATAACAAATAGCAAAGGTTCCAGCACGACCCCTGTGGCACACCATTAGTCACAGGCCTCCAGGCTGAGAAACAATCTTCAAACATCATCCTCTGCTTCCTACCATCGAGCCAATTTTGAATCCAATTAGCTAGCTCTCCCTGGATCCCATCTGACCTAATTTTCATGACTAGCCTGCTGTGCAGGACTTTGTTGAAGGCCTTACTAAAGTCCATACAGACAACATCGACTGCCCTATCCTCATCTATCCTCTTGTTTACCTCTTCAAAAAACTCAAAGATTTGTCAGACATGACTTCCCATGCACAAATCCATGCTGATGATCCCCAATTAGACCTTGACCATCCAAATGTTGGTTGATCCTGTCCCTCAGTATCCTCTCCAATAACTTGCCTACCACTGATGTCACACTCACTGGCCTGTAGTTCCCTGGCTTGTCTTTGCCAACTTTCTTAAACAATGGAACAACATTAGCCTTCCAGTCTTACGAAGCTTCACCAGTGGCTAAAGATGAAGCAAAAACTTCTGCAAGGGCCTCTGCAATTTCTTCCCTAGCCTCCCACAAGTCTGAGGATGGACTTAATCAGGTCCAGGGGATTTACCCAACTTAATGCAATCTAAGGCTGCAAACACCCCCTCTCTAGTAGTATATCTGTGGTCTAAAACATCCCCATTTGTTTCCCTTATTTCCTTAGCATCCATAATTCTTTCTTCAGTAAACACTGAGGAGAACTATTCATTAAAAATCTCCCCAGTCTCCTGTGGCTCCACACATAGACAGCCACATTGATCTTTAAGGGGAACCATTCTCTCCCTAGCCACCCTTTTACTCTTAATATAGCTATAGAACCTCTGGGGATCATCTTTAACCTTATCTGCCAGATCCATCTCATATCCTCTTTTTGCTCTTCTGATTTACCTCTAAAGTATGCTCCTACACTTTTTATAGTTATCCAGGGATTCACTTGAACCCAATAGATTAAACCCAATGTATGCCTTCTTCCTTTCCTTTGTCAGCCAGGGATCTCTAAACCTACCAGCTTTTCCCTTCACCCTAACAGGGACATACTCTCCCTGGGCTCTTGATATCACACTTTTAAAAGCCTTACATTTGTCAGTCGTTCCTTTTCCTTCAGACAGACTCACCCAAGCGAGCTCTGCTAGATCCTGCCTAATGGCCACAAAATTGGCCCTGGTCCAGTTCAACGCCTTAACCTGTGGATATGTCTTATCTTTTTCCATAACTATGTTAAAACTAAGAGAATTATGGTCACTGGACCCAAAGTGCTCTCCTACTGACACTTCAGTCACTTACCCAACCTCGTTTCCTAATAGGAGGTCCAGTGTTGCACAACCCCGAGTACGGCCCTCTACATATTGATTTACAAAACTCTCTTGGACACAATTGACAAATTCCACCCCATCCGGGCCTTTTACACTCTGGATGGCCCAGTCAATACAGGGGAAATCGAAATCTCCAACTAATACTACTCTATTATTCCTTCAAGTATCTGCAATCTCTCTACACATCTGTGCCTCTAGTACCTGTTGGCTACTTGGGATCTATTATACAGTCCCAACAGAGTGACCATCCCCTTCTTGTTTCTAAGTTCTAACCATATGGCCTCATTTGATGACGCCTTAACAATATCCTCTCTAAGCACTGTTGTTATGTCCTCTCTTAATAAAAGGGCAACCCCCTCTCCTCACTTACTTGTACTTCTGTCACGCCTGTAGCTTCTGCCAATGAGCTGCCGATCCTGCACTTCTTTCAGCCATGTTTCTGTTATGGCTATAATATACCCATCCCCAGAGCAATCCATGCTCTGAACTCATGTGCCTTACCAGTCAGGCCTTGTGTGCTGAAATAAATGCACTTTCAAACGGAAGTCTTTTCCATCTTTTTACTGTGCCCCTGGCTATCCTGAATAGTAAACCTGCTCTTGATGGCTAATGTGTTTTCCCCTCCTTCTCGGTGGGCCCTCTCTTATTCAGAGTCCCACACCCCTGCCAAACAAGATATCGGGCAGCCTTCTTAATAAAATCTCGTGATATAATAAAATGCTCAAAAATGGTGAGATCTTCAAGCTTCCACATCTCTGGTAGAATGTTTAAAACCCAGCTTCACACCACTTCAGGTGCTGCAAACCAGGAACTGTCTCTCACATGGCTATGTTTGAGCCTTACCACTGAGACGATTACCCTGCATAAAGTGAAGCTCACTCCTCGTTTCCGAGATGGAGATCTGGAGGCACTGCGGATGGGGTAGTGGAGAGGAGGTCAATCCTCTTAACTGAAATCTTGTGGAATCACTAATCTCTATCATAGCTTAATAATGCTAATGTGACTGTGTTGTTCAACATCATGCTGCAGAATAATGTTATTAGGGCCATATTTTGTTCAGCTGACAAGGCAGATTATGAGATCTGTGCACATTAATCATTAGATAATTGAAGCCCACAATGTTCCTGCAACCTATTTTGCTTTGGATGGCAAACAGTGAATGGTTAAATCTGTAAAAACCTGGATTTCCTGAAACACATCTTTGCCTTCTTTGCTTGGGTTATTGATAACAGTGTAAATTGTAATCTGCTGCATTCCCCGTACATATTCTGTGACTATGTCATGTCATATTTGGGGTGGCATGGTGGCTCAATAGTTAGCACTGTAGTCTCACAGCACCAGGGACCTGGCTTCAATCCCAGCCTTGTTTGACTGTCTGTGTGGAGTCTGCACATTCTCCCCGTGTCTGTGTGGGTTTCCTCTGGGTGCCCTGGTTTCCTCCCACAGTCCAAAGAGGTGCAGGTTAGGTGGAGTGGCCATGTCAAATTGCCCATAGTGTCTGGGGATGTGTTGTTAGGTGGATTAGCCATGGGAGGTGCAGAGTTGCAGGGATAGGGTAGGGGTGTGAGTCTGTGTGGTATGCTTTCTGGAGCGTTGGTGTGGACTTGTTGGGCAAAATGGCCTGTTTCCACACTGAGGGATTCTATGTCCATCTCTGGATGCTGGGAGTTATCCTTGCAAACCCCAAATTGTACTCAACAAGGTCACCAATAGATTGTATTCAGTTTCAGTTTTAACCGCTAGGCCTAAGATGCAATCAGAGAATTTCTCTCATGTCTAAGTCACTACAAGTGCCCCTTTAATTTTGGTATATCTTTGTTCTATCTCAATAGGAGCTCTGAGAGTACTAGACCTGGGTGTTTGAACTTCCTAGAGATGAACAAATAGATGGGCTTGGCAACTGCCATAGGTATGATGTGGAATGCAAAGTTCAGTTTCCCAGGCATTTAAAGTATTTTGGAAATTGTTGCTTACTTGCATTTGCGAGTTTTTGACTGAAACTGTGTCTGCCTTAAGGAGAACATTGTGTGCTGTGCAGGTTTTCCTACTGATCAGTGAACATGGTTAGTTATGGATATCATTGTATTTGAACAAGTTATTTGTCTTTGTTTAAAAAAGATGCTGGAAATCAGAAACAAGAACAGAAATTGCTTGGAAAACACAGCAAATCTGCCAGCATCTGTGGAGAGAAAGCAGAGTTTTGAGTCCAGTGACCCTTCCTCAAGCCCTCTTTCTGTTCTTCTATTTGAAAGAAGGGTCACTGGACTCGAAACATTAACTCTGCTTTGTCTCTCTAGATGCTGGAAGACTTGTTGATTAACATTGCCTGAAGTGGCCTTTGATGTTGAGTCAGATCATCCTTGGGCTTGCAATTGGACAGATGAAGACTGCAGATAAATTTTTGCAGCCATTTATGGATGTCTGATTGAATTGTAATCTTCACTGCTGTGTCCAATTGAAAGTGTTTGTGTTGGCCAGTGATGACAACAGCAGTGCTCCACTATTGACTATCAGGGTTTGTGACCATCCCAAGAGAAAGAATTGCTGTGCAGATTTGCTTTCACAAATGGATATTTTGTGTTTTCTTAATGGGGCCTTTATTTTAATGACAGGTGATTACTAGACTGCAACCAGGACTGTCTATGGTGGATTCAACGCTTAGTTACACCTCTATGGATTTCCATCATGGCATTCTGGGATGCTTAAAAAATTGTAATTGCATCCTTTCTGCATGCTACCATGCTACCTATTTCTGTCATGATGCATTTTGATTCTGCCCTCTGGCTCTGTCCTTATTCAGCCTGAGGCCCTGTATTATCCAAAAGGCACTTTGGTGATCTAGGGTGCAGCTCACCTAAGTGGAACTTAGTCTGTCCCCAGTGCTGCTGTGTTCGTCAGCTAATTGATCGATGTTAAAGGCCTTGTCTGTCTGCAGTGCTGCTTCTCAGTCTTTACTCCCTCTTTAATGGCTGGATTGCTGGTCTGGCCATGTCATTCACCAAAATCGCTGAATTGCCATCAGACTTCACTTCAGCTAGTCAGTATTGTTTGCCGGTCCTTCCATGATTCTTGTCACCATTACCACCATATAGTTCTACTCCTACTTGAGTGAATATCAATAAGCTTTATTGAACGTAACTATATACAAGGGATGGTAAGAGAAGACATCTCTGGAACTGTACAAACTCAGATCCTGGTTCCATGTGATCTGACATCACTGTGACATAAATAAACTAAAGTAAAATAGTGCAGATGCTGGAAATCTGATACAAAACAGAAAATGCTGGAGAAATTCAGCAGATCTGGCAGCATCTGTGGATGAGAAGCAGAGTTAATATTTCAAGTCCAAAGACTCTGCTTCAAAATTGTATGATACCAGCATCAATATGACATAGCTCCTGACACACATAGTCTTTAGAGATAGTAGGAACTACAGATGCTGGAGAATCTGAGATAACAAGGTGTAGAGGTGGATGAACACAGCAGGCCAAGCAGCATCAGAGGAGCAGGAAAGCTGACGTTTCGGGCCTAGACCATTCTTCAGAAATGGGGGAGGGGAAGGGGGTTCTGAAATAAATAGGGAGAGAGGGGGAGACGGATAGAAGATGGATAGAAGAGAAGATAGGTGGGGAGGAGACAGACTGGTCAAAGAGGCGGGGATGGAGCCAGTAAAGGTGAGTGTAGGTGAGGAGGTAGGGAGGAGATAGATCAGTCCAGGGAGGACGGACAGGTCAAGGGGGCAGGATGAGGTTAGTAGGTAGGAGATGGGGGTGGGGCTTGAGGTGGGAGGAGGGGATAGGTGGGAGGAAGGACAGGTTAGGGAGGCGGGGACGAGCTGGGCTGGTTTTGGGATGCAGTAGGGGGAGGGGAGATTTTGAAGCTTGTGAAGTCCACATTGATACCATTGGGCTGCAGGGTTCCCAAGCGGAATATGAGTTGCTGTTCCTGCAACCTTCGGGTAGCATCTTTGTGGCACTGCAGGAGGCCCAGGATGGACATGTCATCTGCGGAATGGGAGGGGGAGTTGAAATGGTTCGTGACTGGGAGGTGGAGTTGTTTAGTGCGAACCAAACGTAGGTGTTCTGCAAAGCGGTCCCCAAGCCTCCGCTTGGTTTCCCCGATGTAGAGGAGGCCACAACGGGAACAGCGGATGCAGTATACCACATTAGCAGATGAGCAGGTGAACATCTCCTTGATGTGGAAAGTCTTGTTGGGGCCTGGGAGGGGGTGAGGGGGGAGGTGTAGGGGCAGGTGTAGCACTTCCTGCGGTTGCAGGGAAAAGTGCCGGGTGAGGTGGGGCTGGAGGGGAGTGTAGAGCGGACAAGGGAGTCACGGAGAGAGTTGTCCCTCCGGAAAGCAGATAAGGGTGGGGAGGGAAAAATGTCTTTGGTGGTGGGATTGGATTGCAGATGGCGGAAGTGTCGGAGGATGATGCGTTGGATCTGGAGGTTGGTGGGGTGGTACGTGAGGACGAGGGGGATTCTGTTTTGGTTGTTATTGCGGGAAGGGTGTGTGAGGGATGAGTTGCGGGAAATGCAGGAGACACGGTCGAGGGTGTTCTCGAAGACTGAGGGGTGGGAAGTTGCGGTCCTTGAAAAACAAGGACATCTGAGATATACGGGAGTGGAATGCCTCATCCTGGGAGCAGATGTGGCAGAGGCGAAGGAATTGGGAATAGGAGATGGCATTTTTGCAGGAAGGGGGGTGGGAGGAGGTGTATTCTAGGTAGCTGTGGGAGTCGGTGGGCTTGAAATGGATATCGGTTTCCAGGTGGTTGCCGGAGATGGAGACAGAGAGGTCCAGGAAGGAGAGGGAGGTATTAGAGATGGTCCAGGTGAACTTAAGGTTGGGGTGGAAGGTGTTGGTGAAGTGGATGAACTGTTCGAGCTCCTCGTGGGAGCACGAGGTGGCGCCGATACAGTCATCATTGTAACGGAGGAAGAGGTGGGGTTTAGGGCCAGTGTAGG
>NC_063335.1:65978850-65979970 GCF_021869965.1 Rhincodon typus | reverse complement strand
TCATCCACTTCACCAACACCTTCCACCCCAACCTTAAGTTCACCTGGACCATCTCTAATACCTCTCTCTCCTTCCTGGACCTCTCTGTCTCCATCTCCAGCAACCACCTGGAAACCGATATCCATTTCAAGCCCACCGGCTCCCACAGCTACCTAGAATACACCTCCTCCTACCCACCTTTTTTGCAAAAATGCCATCCCCTATTCCAAATTCCTTCGCCTCCGCCGCATCTGGTCCCAGGATGAAGCATTCCACTCCCGTACATCTCAGATGTCCTCGTTTTTCAAGAACCGCAACTTCCCCCCCTCAGTGGTCGGGAACGCCCTCGACCGTGTCTCCCGCATTTCTTGCAACTCATCCCTCACAACCCCTCCCCGCAATAACAACCAAAACAGAATCCCCCTCGTCCTCACGTACCACCCCACCAACCTACGGATCCAACGCATCATCCTCCGACACTTCCGCCATCTGCAATCCAATCCCACCACCAAAGACACTTTTCCCTCCCCGCCCTTATCTGCTTTCTGGAGGAACCACTCTCTCCGTGACTCCCTTGTCCACTCTACACTCCTCTCCAGCCCCATCTCACCCGGCACTTTTCCCCGCAACCGCAGGAAGTGCTACACCTGCCCCTACACCTCCCCCCTCACCCCCATCCCAGGCCCCAACAAGACTTTCCACATCAAGGAGATGTTCACCTGCACATCTGCTAATGTGGTATACTGCATCCGCTGTTCCCGTTGTGGCCTCCTCTACATCGGAGAAACCAAGCGGAGGCTTGGGGACCGCTTTGCAGAACACCTATGCTCGGTTTGCACTAAACAACTCCACCTCCCAGTCATGAACCATTTCAACTCCCCCTCACATTCCGCAGACGACATGTCCATCCTGGGCCTCCTGCAGTGCCACAACGATGCTACCCGAAGGTTGCAGGAACAGCAACTCATATTCCGCTTGGGAACCCTGCAGCCCAATGGTATCAATGTGGACTTCACAAGCTTCAAAATCTCCCCTCCCCCTACTGCATCCCAAAACCAGCCCAGCTCGTCCCTGCCTCCCTAACCTGTCCTTCCTCCCACCTATCCCCTCCTCCCACCTCAAGCCCCACTCCCATCTCCTA
>NC_063335.1:65932778-65973850 GCF_021869965.1 Rhincodon typus | reverse complement strand
TCATCCACTTCACCAACACCTTCCACCCCAACCTTAAGTTCACCTGGACCATCTCTAATACCTCTCTCTCCTTCCTGGACCTCTCTGTCTCCATCTCCAGCAACCACCTGGAAACCGATATCCATTTCAAGCCCACCGGCTCCCACAGCTACCTAGAATACACCTCCTCCTACCCACCTTTTTTGCAAAAATGCCATCCCCTATTCCAAATTCCTTCGCCTCCGCCGCATCTGGTCCCAGGATGAAGCATTCCACTCCCGTACATCTCAGATGTCCTCGTTTTTCAAGAACCGCAACTTCCCCCCCTCAGTGGTCGGGAACGCCCTCGACCGTGTCTCCCGCATTTCTTGCAACTCATCCCTCACAACCCCTCCCCGCAATAACAACCAAAACAGAATCCCCCTCGTCCTCACGTACCACCCCACCAACCTACGGATCCAACGCATCATCCTCCGACACTTCCGCCATCTGCAATCCAATCCCACCACCAAAGACACTTTTCCCTCCCCACCCTTATCTGCTTTCTGGAGGGACCACTCTCTCCGTGACTCCCTTGTCCACTCTACACTCCTCTCCAGCCCCATCTCACCCGGCACTTTTCCCCGCAACCGCAGGAAGTGCTACACCTGCCCCTACACCTCCCCCCTCACCCCCATCCCAGGCCCCAACAAGACTTTCCACATCAAGGAGATGTTCACCTGCACATCTGCTAATGTGGTATACTGCATCCGCTGTTCCCGTTGTGGCCTCCTCTACATCGGAGAAACCAAGCGGAGGCTTGGGGACCGCTTTGCAGAACACCTATGCTCGGTTTGCACTAAACAACTCCACCTCCCAGTCATGAACCATTTCAACTCCCCCTCACATTCCGCAGACGACATGTCCATCCTGGGCCTCCTGCAGTGCCACAACGATGCTACCCGAAGGTTGCAGGAACAGCAACTCATATTCCGCTTGGGAACCCTGCAGCCCAATGGTATCAATGTGGACTTCACAAGCTTCAAAATCTCCCCTCCCCCTACTGCATCCCAAAACCAGCCCAGCTCGTCCCTGCCTCCCTAACCTGTCCTTCCTCCCACCTATCCCCTCCTCCCACCTCAAGCCCCACCCCCATCTCCTACCTATTAACCTCATCCTGCCCCCTTGACCTGTCCGTCCTCCCTGGACTGACCTATCTCCTCTCTACCTCCCCACCTACACTCACCTTTTCTGGCTCCATCCCTGCCTCTTTGATTGGTCTGTCTCCTCTCCATCTATCTTCTGCTCTATCCATCTTCTATCGGCCTCCCCCTCTCTCCCTATTTATTTCAGAACCCCCTTCCCCTCCCCCATTTCTGAAGAATGGTCTAGACCCGAAACGTCAGCCTTCCTGCTCCTCTGATGCTGCTTGGCCTGCTGTGTTCATGCAGCTCTACACCTTGTTATCACACATAGTCAGTAGCTACTATTAGAGTAAAGATATACTTAGCCCTGGTCCCCATTTACAATTACAATTTTGAATTTTGTTTGTTTCTTTAGTTATGATCCCAACTGATCTTACGTCTGGGCAAGTCAGATCCTGGAATGAAATCTGGCTCGAGAGAAGATACTTTGTTTATTATTAAAACAACATGACTGCCTTTCACTGAAATGTAAGTACACAGAGCTGTAAATTTGGTTTTAACATTAAAACCAAACCAAGCTATCTAAACGTTTAAAAGATTTCCAAACAAAATCCCATCTATTCCCCAACACCATCACTTTCCAGTTACTCAAAACCCAGATAAATTTCTTTCACTGTCCAATGTAGAGGTTTAGTTTAACTCCTTCTTCTCTAAAGTTTTTGAGAAGATTTCTAGTTCGGGTTGTGGATGAGGTTGGAGACATGCTCGTCGAGCCAGTGGTTTGTTTGCGAACGTTTTGTCACCCTGCTAGGTAACATCGTCACTGCGCCTCTGATGAAGCGTCAGTGTTCTGTCCCACTTGTTACTTATATGCCTTGATTTTCTGGGTTGATTGGAAGATAACAAGCGGGACAGAACACCAGTGCTTCATCGGAGGCGCACTGACAATGTTACATAGCAGGGTGACAAAACGTTTGCAACCAAACCCACCAGCTCAGCAAGCATGTCTACAACCGCTTCTTCTCTGTTCCTGTTCTGTGAGTTGTGAAGATCTTTTTACTTATATATATCAGAAAGGCATGACCATAATCATGGGAACTTTTAATCAACATACAGTTGGAAAATTCAGATGGGCAAATATAGTATAGATTTGGAATTCATAGAATGTTTTCATGCTTGTTTCTTAGAACAGCATGTCTTGGGTCCAACCAGAAAACAGGTTACACTAAACATGAAATTATGCAACATATTGGATTAATTAATGATCTCATACCAAAGGTACCCTCGATAGCAGTGACCATCATACATCTGAATTTTACATTCAGTTTGAGGGAGAGAGTGCGTTAGAGACTATTTATTAAAATGTAAATAAGAAAGATTAAGAGAGTATGAAAGCAGAGCTAGATAAAGTGAGTTGGTGAATCAGGTTAAAGGATAGGTCAACAGAAATGCTGTGGCCGACATTTAAGGCAATATCTCTGAATACACGGAATAGATACATTCCAATAAGTAAGAAAACTTTCAAGGAATGGACACACTGGTTAACTATAAATGTTAAAGATAGTATTAAACTAAAAGAAAAAGAGTATAATTGTGTAAAGAGGGTGGCAAGTCAGGCGATTGGATAGAACATTAAAAAACACAAAGAATACCCTCAAAAAAAACAGCTGCTGGTGTGAGGGATTCCAGTACAAAAGCACAAAGCCTCTATGACACCGATACAGCTGGTGCTTCACAAAGCAATTTCTTGCCCCAGGAGCAAGTAAAAGATAGGAACACATTCCTCACTGCTACCCCATTCTGCAGACAATAATGTTACATAAGGAAGAGGAACAGGACTAGGCTACATGCAGGTCAAGCCTGCTCTGTCATTCAATATGACCATGGCTGATCTTAGGCTTCAACTTCACTTTTCTACACATTCCCAATGTCCCTTGATTCCACAGAGACTAAAAATCTTTCTATCTTACCCTTGAACATATTCAGTAGTGAAGCATCCAGAACTCTCTGAGGTAGAGAATGCTAAAGATTCACAATGTTTTGAGTGAAGAACTACCTCCTCATTTCACTCCTAAATGATTAGCCTCTTATCCTGAAGCTGTGCCCTTTGTCCTCGGTTCCTCACTCAGGGCAGGCAACCTGTCAATATCTAAAAACCAAAAGAACTGTGGATGCTGTAAATCAGGAACAAAGACAAAAGTTGCTGGAAAAGCTCAGCAGGTCTGGCAACATCTGTGAAGAAAAAAATCAGAGTTAACATTTCGGGTCCAGTGACCCTTCCTCAGAACTGATGGTAGCTCCGAAAACATCGGTTTATACGCAGAAAATAGGGAGGGGGATGGGTAGAGAGTAAGCAATAGGATAGAACCTGAAGAGAGAGAAGATCAGTTGGATAGACAAAGGACTTGATAATGATCAGAGACAGTAGGAACTGCTGATCCTGGAGAATCTGAGATAACAAGGTGTAGAGTTGAATGAACACAGCAGGCCAACCAGCATCAGAGGAGCAGGAAAGCTGACGTTTCAGGTCTCGACCCTTCTTCAGAAACTGATAACGATCAGGCTGGGAGGGTGAATAGTTTTTAATGGGGACTGTTAGTGACTACCAACAGGTAGTGTGTAATAGCAGGCTTTGTGATAACAAGGCCTGGTATGTGGAGTAGGGAGCTAGGACATGGGAGAGTTTGGACCCTAAAATTATTGAATGAGATATTGTGTCCAGAGGGCTGCAGGGTCCCCAAGCAGAAAATGAGGTGTTGTTCTTCCAGTTTGCGTCGAGGTTCGCTGGAACACTGCAGCAAGCCAGAGACAGACATGTTGGCTAGGGAACAGGGTGGGGTGTATTAAAGTGGCAGGCAACAGTTAGCTCAGGGTCTTTTTTTGTGAGCAGAACGTAGATGTTCTGTGAAGCGGTCATCCAGTCTACGCTTCATTTCCCCAGTGTAGAGGAGACCACATTGTGAGCTCAATATCTATCTTGTCAGGACCTTTCAGAACTTTATATGTTTCTGTAAAATCAGCTCTCATTCTTCTAATTTCGAGAATTTACTTAGTCTCTCATCAACTACAACTGTCTCATCCCAGGGTCAAATCTCATGGACCTTTCCCTTACTGCCTTCAATCCAACTGTATTTTACCTTAAGGAGAAATTGCATGGATATTCTGAGTGTGGTCTTGCTAAAACCTTGTACAATTGTTGCAAAAATGTTTTAATCTCATACTCCAATCCCATTGCCATAAAAGACAAAATCCTGTCTTGTTTGTGCAGCTTCAGGATAAGAGGCTAATCATTTAGGTTACCTTTCTGGGTTCTTTGTATGAATACACCCATGCTTTCCTGAATACAGGACATCACCCCCTGACCGAGGACAAAGACTCAGGAGGCAGGCAGACTTTATTCTTATTCAAACAACAACGGTTAAATGCATGGAGAGGGCCAAAGATCTTCCCCAGGTCTGGCCTTGACGTGAGAACCTGGTCGTTCTCTTAATCTATGGCTCAGGTCGGAAGAGAGATTAATGATGCACTCTGATTTCTACAGTGAAATACAGCATTTTTATACATTTTGTGTTACAATAATCACATTCAACGTTGTCACTTTATCCTCCCCTTTATTCCATATACCCAATCCCGTGAAACACCTAATCAATGATGGGCATTCCTATGGACAGCTCCAGGCTCCCATGATCTCATGGTGTTTTCACCAGACATTTTATTCTCCTAGCCTTGGGATCTTTCTGTGCATCCTGTTAATTCACGTTCCAAAGGTACTGGTTATACTCCTTTGGGCCTGTTCCAGACTTGCTTAATTGTAAGGACTGCTTGAATTCTGTTATTCATTGTATCCATGTGCTATCTGTATCAAATTCTGTTATTCCTCTTATATTTTCCACTGTCCCAATTATATACTAAAAAATACAAAAGACAGTTCGTTTTAACTAACTGCTATAAGATTTGTAGTATTGTATAGTTTTACAGCTACTCCTGCTGTTAGCACTTATTATCTAATAAGTCGCGAACAATCTATTGTGTTCAGGACTTGCCAGGCTTCGTTTTAGAAATAAGGAAAGTGCTTCCCAAAGCTAATTAACTTTCACATCCATGTTCAAGTGTTTTTTCTCCTAATGCTTCTATTATACTTTGGTTATACCTTTATCTATACTTTTATTGAAATATATCTCTACGATCATCTGAAGAATCCTTAACTAGAACTTATTTCTTAATATTGTGTATAACTTCAAAGAAACAACTGATTACTACAAAATAACTTTAGCTGTTGTCTTCATAGCTTTTTATTGAGTTAGGCTGACTGGTTCATGGACTGAGATTTACACCCCTTGTTCAAACTGGCGCTATTCACCCAATGGGACAACATCATTTCTTTAATGAAGCTGGAATCAATCACTTGTCATATTTTAATGAACTTGTGTCTACCCTTAAGCATCCTCGTATCAAACTGTGTCAGACGGTCGCTTGTAGGCCTCCTGTTCATCTTGAAGTAGCCCTGTTCAAAGGTACCATTATGTTTCAGTTAAATGCTGGAGCATGCTGTTTTAGCTCTATTTATCCCTTGTCGGACATTCCGTGTCTTAATACTGGAGCAGGCTGTTTAATACTGTTTAACCCTGTTGGCCAGTTTGTGTTTTTCCAACATGGGCAGCCCTTACACTGAACATCAACATTTATAAGTTTCATGCCTTAGAAAAAATATTCTGCTTTCCATTCTTAATACTGAAGTGGGTAAACTTACACTTCTCCACCACTACATATGTCACCATTTTGCCCACTCACTTAATCTATCTATATTTATTTATACCCTCCTTGTTTCTCTCCTTACCTTCAGTCATAGCTTTGTATCCTTAGAAAACTTACAAACATTAGTCTGTTCACATAATTCATTAATTCAGATTGTGAATAGCTGATGTTCCAGCACTTATCCTTGCAGCACTTTACTGGTCACATCATGCCAATTTGAAAATATCCCATTTATCCCTACTCTCTGCTTCCTGTCAATAAACAGATCCTTTGTTCAAAATAATATTTCACCCAACTCTATTAACCTTATCAAATGCATTTTTAAAATTATCATAGAATCATCATCGTAGAATCCCTACAGTGTGGAAACAGGCCATTCGGCCCAACAAGTTCACACTGACCCTCCAAATTGCAACCCACCCAGACTCACCCCACTACCCTGTCCGTGTAACCCTGCATTTCCCATGGCTAATCCACCTAAACTGCACATTTGTGGACACTACGTGCAATTTAGCAATGCCAATCCACCTAACCTGCACATCTTTGGACTGTAAACTACATCTACTGGCTTCCCTTCATCCATCATTCCAGTTTTAAACTTAAAAAAGTGCACTAATTGATTTGTCAAATTGGATTTCCATTTCTTTAAGCCATATTATCCTTTCCAAATTGCATTTCCAAGACATATCCTAGAAGTTTTCTGATGACTGATGGCAGGTTAACTGGCCCGTAGTTCCCTGATTTGTGTTTCCCCTTTTCTAAACTACTGGTGTTACGTTGTTAATTTCCAGTCTGCAGATACCTTTCCAGAATGTAAGGGACTATGGAAAATCCTAGCCAACATAAACACAATCTGTATGCAGTTATCTTTTCTAATGCCTAATGAAATAGATTATCAGACCCTAAGGCTTTATCAAATTTTATTCCCTTGAATTTCTCCAATACTTTTTCTGCACTGACAATTAATTTCCCCAATCTCATTATATCCATTTCAATCATCAGGCCTGCTCAGTGGCACACTGTTGCTTCACAGGACCAGGGACCCAGGTTTAATTCCAGCCTTGGGCGACTGTCTGTGTGGAGCTTACACATTCTCCCCATGACTGTGTGGGTTTCCTCTGGGTACAGTCCAAAGATGTGCAGGTTAGGTGGATTGACCATGCTAAATTGCCTCATAGTGTCCAGGGACGTGCAGGTCAGATGGGTTAGCCACGGTTATCGGGACAGGGTGGGGGGTTCTTCAGAGGATGGTGGAGACTTGTTGGGCCAAATGGCCTTTTTCTGCACTGTACAGATTCTATGATTAACCTGGTTGCAATTTTGAACCACACATCATTTTGTGGCAACAAGTGCCAGCCACTGAATTCTGCAAGACACTTTTACAACTCAAAGAGCCTTTGCAAGTGCTGAAATAACAACTAAAAACATTATAAGCCTTTAAAATTGTTACCAGCAATTTTATCCATATTTATTTTATCCTTGTAACGTAGCCATCATTTCTTGTAAATAGTGCTTTCAATGTTTTTCCAAAGCTAAACTGCTACAGACTGTGGCACATCCACTCTGAAAATGAAGGTCAATCAGCCAGGGTGGACAAATTAGCAAAAAGGACTCTCAGTAATCTACAATTAATACTCAAACATGCACTGATGGGAAAACTAGCTTTCTATATCGGGAAAATTCAATATTATTTAATATTTGAACCTTTCATTTCCAAAGAAGGATTATTAATGTAACATCTTAACTAGGGACATTTTCCTCTCAAAATTACATGTCAAAGACCAAATATGAGGATGCAGAGATCAACCATTATATTTAGTAATACTAACTGTGATGAGGTCATTCACAACTTGAAAAGGATAGGAATTCCTTCCAGTGCTTCCCTTCCTGGTCCCAAAGTCAGAGACCCAGGTTTGATTCCACCCTTGGGCGACTGTCTGTGTGAAGTTTGCATGTTCTCCCCGTGTCTGCGTAGGTTTCCTCCAGGTGGTCCGGTTTCCTCCCACAGTCCAAAGATGTGCAAGCTAGGTGGATTGGCCATGCTAAATTGCCCATAGTGTTTAGGGATGTGTAGATTAGGTGGGTTATAGAGGGATTGGTCTGGATGGGATGCTCTGAGGGTCGGTGTGGACTTGTTGGGCTGAAGGGCCTGTTTCCACACTGTAGGGATTCTATGAAATCCCTCCTTGACCGCTTCCAATTTCTCATTTGTTTCCTGTCCATTTTGTAACAGCACCTCATGACAATACCCCAGTGATATCAAAGACAGTGCAATGCATTAACCTAGCTTAACCAAATACCCTGTACTACGTTCCTTTCAAAAGTGGTAGATATCTCAAATTAAAAATAACTCTTCTTGCATTTGTTCAACCTGCCTTGAATTAATTATTCAGTATTTTAAAAATAGTCTTTACATAAAGTTAGTTCAACATGAACAAAGGAAATAACACTTTAGTAAGCAGTTTGTATTTATCTCAAGGTCAATAATTAGCCTAAATTAATAAAACAGTTGAAGAGAAAAATCACGAAAATGTTATTGATGCAGGGACATTTGATTTCAAGGAAATGCCAGCTAAGAAATATATCTGCATTTATTTCTATAATTTTTGTACCTTCATATTTGTCTGAATCTGGCCTTGCAATGTCTCCGTAATCGTATCGAACACCAGAGATGAACGAGTACTTGACTGCGATTGCCCTCGAATACTCAAATCTGCCCAGCAAGGCAAACCATTAGCCTCCAAATATGTCCTCACCTTTTGCACCTGTAAAATTGGAAATTATGTATTAAATTACATAAGGTTAGTCTAAATGATGTAAACATATAAGCATGAAGTTTTGTGAATACATTTCAGTGTTGTAATTAATGATAAAATAAATAATTTGTTGGTAATAATATACCTGTTGACGGAAATAAGATTCTATTATTCTGACAGTCCAAAAATGAGCAGGTTAGGTAGGCCACGCTAAATTGCCCATAGTGTCCAGGAATGTGTAGGTTACGTGGATTAACCATGGGAAATGCAGGGTGACAAGGACGGGTAGGGGAGTGGATCTGGGTTGGATGCTCTTCGGTAGGTCAGTGTGGACTCTATGGCTTCCACACTCTAGGGATTCTGTGATTCTATGGCTGATTTTAAAAAAAATTGCCTTACATCCCAATGTATAGTTACAAATACTGAAAAACAACTTTGGAAGAATAAGCGTTAATTCTGTTGAAAACTGAAAGAACTGCGGATGCTGTAAATCAGGATCAAAAATAGAAGTTGATGGAAAAGCTCAGCAGGTCTAGCAGCATCTGTGAAGAAAAAATCAGAGTGAATGTTGCAGGTCCAGTGACCCTTCCTCAAAACTGATGGTGGCTGGGAAAACATCAGTTCATATGCAGAAAATAGGGAGGGGGATGGGGTAGGGAGTAAATGATAGGATAGAGTCCGAAGAGAGAGAAGAGCAGTTGGATAGACAAAGGAATTGATAACGATCAGGCTAGGAGGGTGAACTGCAGATGCTGGAGAATCTGAGATAACAAGGTGCAGAGCTGGATGAACACAGCAGGCCAAGCAGCATCAGAGGAGGAGGAAGGCTGATGTTTTGGGCCTAGACCCTTCTTCCAGGCTTTGCATGGGGTTAAAATTGTTTCAGAGATAGCAGGAACTGCAGATGCTGGAGAATCTGAGATAACAAGGTGCAGAGCTGGATGAACACAGCAGGCCAAGCAGCATCAGAGGAGCAGGAAGGCTGACGTTTCGGGCCTAGAAGCTTCCTGTAAAGACTCCATCCCATTCTCTCAGCTCCTCTGTCTCCATCGCATATGTTCAGATGAGGCCAACTTTGACAAGGGAGCCTCCAAAATGTCCACCTTCTTCCTCAACTGAGGATTCCCCAGCACCGTTGTCGACAGGGCCCTCAACTGGGTCTCACTCATCTCATGCACTTCCGCCCTTATCCCTTCTCTTCCCTCCTGCAACAGCGATAGGGTTCCCCTTGTCCTTACCTACCATCCCACCAGCGTCCGCATCCAAAAGATCATCAGGCACCATTTCAGCCACTTCCAGCAAGATGCCACACCAGACACATATTCCCCTGTCCTCCCTTGTCCGCCTTCCGCAGGGACCATTCCCTCCGGGACACCCTGGTCCACTCTTCCTTCACCCTCAAACACCCCCCACAGTCCTACGGCACCTTCCTCTGCAACTGGTGAAGGTGTAACACCTGCCCATTTACCTCCTCCCTTCCCACTATCCAAGGGCCCAAACATACCTTCCAATGAAGCAACACTTCACCTGCACTTCCCAGAATCTAGTCTACTGCATTCGCTGCTCACAATGTGGTCTCCTCTACACAGAGGAAATGAAGCGTAGACTTCACAGAACATCAATGTTCTGCTCGCAAAAAAGACCCTGAGCTATCTCTTGCCTGCCATTTTAATACATCACCCTGTTCCCTGGCCAACATCTCTGTCTCTGGCTTGTTGCAGTGTTCCAGTGAAGTTCAACACAAGCTGGAAGAATGACACCTACGCTCGGTTCGCAATAAATAACTGCACCTCCCAGTCGCGAACCATTTCAACTTCCCCTCCCATTCCTCAGACGACATGTCCATCCTGGGCCTCCTGCAGTGCCACAACGATGCCACCCGAAGGTTGCAGGAACAGCAACTCATATTCCGCTTGGGAACCCTGCAGCCCAATGGTATCAATGTGGATTTCACAAGTTTTAAAATCTCCCCTCCCACTACCGCATCCCAAAACCAGTCCAGCTCGTCCCTGCCTCCCTAACCTGTTCTTCCTCCCACCTATCCCCTCCTCCCACCTCAAGCCGCACCTCCATCTCCTACCGACCAACCTCATCCCGCCCCCTTGACCTGTCCGTCCTCCCTGGACTGACCTATCCCCTTCCTAACTCCCTACCTACACTCACCTTTACTGGTTCCATCCCCGCCTCTTCGACCTATTTGTTTCCTCTCCACCTATCCTTTCCTCTATCCCTCTTCTATCCGCCTCCCACTCTCTCCCTATTTATTTCGGAACCCCCTTCCCCTCCCCCTTTTCTGATGAAGGGTCTAGGCCCGAAACGTCAGCCTCTCTGCTCCTATGATGCTGCTTGGCCTGCTGTGTTCATCCAGCCCTGCACCTTGTTGTCTCGGATTCTCCAGCATCTGCAGTTCCTACTATCTCTGGAAGAATGACACCTCATTTTCCTCTTGGGGGCCCTGCAGCCCTCTGGACTCAATATCATGTTAAATAATTTTAGGGCCTAACCTCTCCCATGTCCTAGCCCACAACCCCACACATCAGGCCTTTTTATCACATAGCCTGCTATTACACACTACCTATTGTTAGTCACTAACAGTCCTCATTAACAACTATTCACCCTCCCAGATAACAAGGTGTAGAGCTGGATGAACACAGCAGGCCAAGCAGCATCAGAGGAGCAGGAAGGCTGACATTTCAGGCCTAGACTCTTCTTGTTATGTGAGGATGTATAGTCCAGGTAGCTGTGGGAGTCAGCGGGTTTATAGTGGAGGTTAGTGGCCAGTCTAGAGATGTCGAGGAAGGGAAGAGAGGAGTCAGAGATAGACCAGATAAAAATGACAGCAGGGTGGAAATTGAAAGCGTAATCGATTAACTTTTCCAATTCCAGACAATAGAGGGAAGCAGCACCGATGATATCATCAAAGTATCGGAGAAAGAGTTGTGGGTGGGCGTCGGAATGAGACTGAAACAAGGAATGTTCCTCGTACCCCACGAAGAGACAGACATAACTAGGGCCCATTCGGGTACCCATGGCTATGCCTCTTACCTGAAGAAAATGAGGGTAGTTAAAAGAGAAGTTGTTGAGGGTGAGGACGAGCGGAGGAGGGTGGTGGTGGGTGGAGACAGTTCAGGCCTTTGATCCAGGAAAAAGCAGAGAGCCCTAAGACCCTCCTGGTAGGGAAAGGCTGGGTAAAAGAATTGCACGTCCATGGTAAAGTGGAGGCGGCTTGAACCTGTAAACTGGAAGTTTTGAAACTGGCGTGAATTGTCAGAGGAATCACGGATGTATGTGGGCAAGGATTGGACCAGGGGAGAGAAGACTGAGTCAAGGTAAGAAGAGCTGAGTTCTGTGGGGCAGGAGCAGGCTGAAACAATGGGTCTGCCTGGACAGTCCTATTTGTGATTTTTGGAAGGAGGTAGGAGCGAGCTGTGCAGTGCTAGGGCCTATCAGCTTGGAATCAGTGGGGGGGGATCGTCACCAGATAAAATGGGATCAGTTATCGTAGTAGATACAATAGCCTAATGCATCATGGTGGGGTCATCCAGGGGAAGATAAGAGGTGGTATCTGAGAGCTGGCGCTCAGCCTCTGCAACGTAGAGTCAGTACTCCAGACGACAACAGCACCACCCTTATCGGCAGGCTTAATAACAAAGTCAGGGTTAGATCTAAATTTTGATACATTGTGTTACAAAATACAGGCTATTTCCAAATAATATGTTCAACACAATTAGACCAAAATTACCAACAATTATTTAATTAGTTACGCTTTAATCAGCAGCAAAGCTAATAAATTTCTTGACTCAAGGAAGATTTTAATAGAAAGTATTGTTACAGCATGAATGTTGAACCACTAATATATCTAAGTACAAAAATCTATTTCTAGAAGTAGTTTGACCTATAAATATTAAGCAATGATTGTTAAAAGGTTAATATTTCTATGTCTAAGCAGGGAGCACCAAACCAGTAAATTGCAATTCATGGGCTCATTGTGCACATGCTTGAAAATCAATAAATCATGGCACAGATTTTTCATCATGCAAAAACTAATGGCATTGACAAAAAAGTACATGGGTTTCAGAAGAGAACGGTGATCTCCTCTGCCACTTTCTCCTTTCAAATGGGAAGAAGAAAATTAACTCCATTTATCATATAATTGCTTAACCAAATAATTTTTGCCTTGCTCAATTATGTCTATTGAGAAAATCTGACGGTCTACTTCTCATATTCTCAGAGATATCAATTGGTACTTTCAGGAAAATTCTGGGACAGGCACATTTTTAGTCATTGTCAATCAGTTACCATAAAGAAGGTTGCTTGTGAACACATCAGGGACAGGGAATATGGTTTGCATTATCTTGTTGATGCTATTTGTTATTCATTATGCAATCATCTTGCTTCAATCAGACCCAAAAATTCATACTGAATACATCTAAATGCTATCTCTCAAAAGTAGACAAAATTTGATGTTTAAATTCAGGCCCTTGAAAGGGTGCCAAATAAAGAATCCATTGTGGTTATTGGACTGGTAAAAATGTACATTTGGCTGATGGAGAAATGTTTATGCATGCAACTTTTAGCTGAGAATTTTTAGCAAGGGTAATCAGAGGTTGTGGGGCTAAGGGATGATGTTGGTACTGATGAAAAACAAGAAATAACGTCATGACTGCAATTTTGTTTCACTTAATGCAGCAACTCTGGGACCATTCTGGCTTCTCTGGGCTCTACATTCAGGTACATAGATTTGGAAAAAAATATAAGTGAAAAGACATGGTTGTACTCAGTACTGAATGTGACCAATGATAAAGCCCTCTTGTGGAGCAGAGGTAGAGTCCCTACCCTTAGACCAAGAGACCTGGTCTCAAGTCCCACTTGCTCCAGAGGTGTATAGTAACATGTGTGGCCAGTGATAATATGGTTTACTTCAGAGCCATTTTGAAGTTGATGTCTTAAGTGAACAGTAAGCCCTTAATGTGAGCATGTAAAAGATTTATTGGTTGCTTCAATTGACACCCAAAGAACAACTGCTAAACATTATTCAAGAGAATGAACTCTATCAATTTGGAAATGCAAAGGATTTGAAATGAGATAACACAGTGTGGAGCTGGAGGAACACAGCAGGCCAGGCAGCATCAGAAGAGCAGGAAAACTGACGTTTCAGTTCGGGACCCTTCTTCAGAAAATTTTGGGTCCCAACCCAAAACATCAGCTTTCCTACTCTTCTGATGCTGCTTGGCCTGCTGTGTTCCTCCAGCTCCACACTGTGTTATCTCTGACTCCAGCATCGGCAGTTCTTACTATCTCTGAAGAATTTGAAATGGTTTTGTTAGTGAGCAAAATAAAATATGTGGAAAGATAGCACATTTAATTTTTCATGCCTACACCACGATGTAGGAAACTGCTATTCATACAAATAAATTTGAGTATGTTCAGCTCACTGAAAAGGTAAAAATGAAATGCAGAAAGCTAAAGTAAGAAGGGTCAGTAAATAACTGATGAAGAGTCTGAAGAAGGATCTCTGGATTCAAAATATTAACTTTTTTTTCTCCATAGATGCTGTCAGACCTACCGAGTTTCTTCAACAATTTTTGTTTCTGTTTCAAATTTCCCTCATCCTCAGTTCTTTGTGTTTATTTTATATCAATAAGTAGCAAGGGTTGATAATCATAGAAGACTCACTCTGGATGTCAATGATTTTTTGACTCAATGTCCATACTGTTATGACAGGAATTAATAAATTGCTGTTTGAATTAATAAATACAATCCTATGATTGACCATTCTAAAGAGGTTTTGGTTAAATGAATTATGTTTATTTTCCTTGTGAAATAAATGCATGACTTATTGGTTATTGGTTCTTTCATATAACATGCCAAATCAGCCAATGTGACAGAAAACTGAAAAGCATTATAATTTCTTTCCCTCTCAACCCTCACACATTTGTTGCCAGCTTCAGTTAATCTAATCCTTCATTCAACTATGTGAAGTATCAACTCATTAAAGGGCATAAGCAGCTCTTAGGTGGCATGCCTTTCTTATTAGCTTGATTGCAAACACATCTCCAGGGGCTATTCTGACAGTTGTAGCTCTTTAAGAAATGTGTAGCTGCCAACATTTCTAATTTCAGACACGCTCTGTTGTAAACCTAGAGTTAGAAATCTCATGACAACATCATGCATCACACGTACACATCAATCACAGTCAAATGCCAACTTATTGAAGCAGCCATGAATTATTGGTTGGGTCAAATGACTTTAATCAATGCATGTACAATGTTACCTTGCCACATTTGTATTAGGAGGTTTTCCTTCTTCCAGAACTTTTTTTGTTTTGAAGGACAAGTTCAAAATAAATTTGCTGAACGTGACAGTGGCTGCATTAGCCCTCTTTCTGCCTCCAAATAAATCATCTCAACCAGACTTTGCTTTATATTGCAGCCTGCTGTGGACCTTTTCCCTAAAATCCTGATCACAAATGTTGATGCTAATGTGCAGAATAAATATCTTTTCCCTAATTCTGTACTTCACTAGCCTAGACATGGATGCAAACAAATGTGTACACAATTGTTGATTGCATAATATCCACCAATATCCAGCTTAAGTGGGAAAGACAACTGAAGTAAACAATGCTGCTTATCAGTTATGTTCTACTGAACAATTAACTCACAAGTTAAATGAGTCAGAACAAACCCTCAACAATACATTATATAACAATGAATTATAGATATTTTTAATCAAATTGTTCAGGTGTGCTATGACACATTTCTGGAGGGGGTGGGAATTGAGCCAGGCCTGGTGGAGAGGTAGGGACATTACCTCAAGTGCCCCCATTAATTTGTTATATTCTGATAAACTAGGCCACTGTACCTTTATTGCCTTGAGAATTGATCAAAGATGTTGGCCAAGAAGGTCAGCAGCTAACAATTTCATTGTTGGACAGAAAGAATACCCTCTGTATTAAAAGCACAGATCATTTATTTGAACAAGAGTATGAATTATTGTCATTTAATATCTCCTGAATTCATATCCAATGGTAGTTCGAAGTTACACAATCACTTGTTACATTAAATGTTGTGGATTATTGCTAAAAGAACAAAGTAAATATTTGTTTCAGGATAACACTACATTCTAAGATCAAAGATAAAACAGTAGAGTTGAGGTTTTGGCTACTGCTTCCCTGTTACACTGCATCTCTGAAACAGCCACATAGTGAGAAAAACGTTAATTACACATCGTGATGTATGGCTTCTCATTAAATAGATCATAAATTTTAAATAAATATGAGTTTTCACAAGTTTTATAGGACTTTGCAAAACTCCAAGCCTCTTTTCCCTACAAAGGGAAGCCCTTAAACAATCAAAGTTCTAAACTGTTTCATTCAATCCATACAGCACAAAGGCAGATCACATTTCAACTTCACCTTTCTAACCTGGGAAACCGTCCTCCTCCTCCAATTGCAAATGAATTTAAAAGAGAAGGTTCTTAAAGGAGCCATACCCTTCTTCTACAATTTGGGCGCTTATTAGGCTGCAGCTGACATACAGTCCACAGTCGCCCTGCTATTCATATTGCTCACCACACACCACCACCTCCAAAACATCAATCAGCTATCAATTCCAGCAGTCACCATTGCAAGGCAGTATGCGCAGGAGAGGGCAACAACATACCCAAAAGCCACTGACCTCTCAAAACAACATAGTTAAACCGTCAAAGTCAACAGGTACCACAACATTTTGTTTTCCTCATTGGACCTCATATATTTAAGGGTTCCATAATTGGTCACTAGATGAAACTGGCACTGCAGGAGGTGCTACCTTACATTTTCTACAAACCTTTTAATTGATGGGAAAACCTTCTCTACTATTGCATACTATTGTTACTTGACAACAGTTCCTGCTCAGACACAAGATGAAATGTTCCTCTTCTACAGAGAGAACACAGCCTCTGAAGAATTGCTTTGTACCACAACCATTTTCTCATTTGTGGATGATGAGCACAACATTTTTACAAACAATTTGGATTAGGTGCTTGGAAGCACTCTACAGTCTAACAGACTCAACAATGAGTTCAACAACCTTAGATTTTAACCTTTGCATTGATTTTGTTTCAGGTTTTATTTTTATTTCAGTTGTTTCTTTTTTTTGTTTAATTCTCTGTTTCTTCATTCGGCCAGTGACCATTCAAACATTCACAGCTGATCTGGTCACAACTTTTAGTCATTTAATCTCTTCTGCCCTCAGACTCTCATCACAGACCTTTTTGTTCCAATTCTTATTTCCTCTGACCCCTTGCACTACTTAAAACCTCAAAGACATGTCTATTTTTCCTTAGTTAGATCATAAGACCATACGATATAGGAGTAGAATTAAGTCATTTCGACCACTGAATCTAGTCTGCCATTTGATCATGGCTGATACTCCTGCTTTCTCCCCTTAAACCCTTGATCTACTTACTAATTATCCACCAATCTGTCTCTTTCTTAATATGCTGTCAATGACGTGACCTCCACAGCCTTATGTGGCGATGAGTTCCACAGATTAATTGCCTTGTGTTCAGTTCTAAAGGGTTGTCCCTTCACTTTGAGCCTGTGCCCTTGGGTCCTAGTCTGTCCTACTGGTAGAAACACCTACTCCGCGTCCACTCTATCCAGGCTTCTCAGTATCCTGTAAGTTTCAATCAGATCTCTGTTCATCTTCTAAACTCCACTGAGAACAGATCTAAAGTCATCAACTGCTTCTCCTAAGACAAGCCCTTCATTTCTGGGGTTATTCTTGCAAAACTCCGCTAGACCCCTCCAATGGGCCCAAAACTGCTCACAATATTGCAAATGTGATCTGACCAGATCTTTATATAGCCTCAGCCTTGGACACGAATTCGACTGAGACAACACATTGACAATCGCACAAGCCAAACAGAGACACGCCAGTGAATTCCTGGAGGCCTGGTATTCCAACTGGAACTCCATCAACAAGCACATTGAATTAGATCCTGTGTACAAACTACTGAGAAACAAAACCAGAAACAATACCAATCACCCCAGCAAACTGAGGCATAGAAATAACGAGCGGGACAGAACACCAATGTTTCACTGGAGGCACACTGACGATGTTAGCTAGCAGGGTGATGGAATTTTTGTAGCCAAACCCACCGGCTCGGCGAGCATGTCTACAACCTCATCCACAACCTGTGCTGTAAATCTTCTTGAAAAATTTAAACACCTATGGGAGTAACACCCTCAAACTGGCCCGCAGATGGGAAACAAATGCCATCCAATTAAGCGCGACCCACAAACAACTATACTTCCTGCATGAATGCCTCAGAAAGCAGGAACTGCCACAAAGCTTAAGGTATAAGTCACCAGTCAACAATCCACAGGCACGGAGGACTGATAAACAGAATAGCCGCAGAATGATAAGATTATGATCAACAATGCCCACAACTGCCTACACAAGTATAAGCAGCAAACTGCACGCCAAAAAACTCTGTACTCCAATGCAACCGACCAGAAATGGACATCCACGCTGGAATAAGCCATCAGCATACAACAACAAAAGACCAGAACAAAGAATAGAATATCCCTTCAAGAAAAACTGTCCAAAATCACCCACATCAACAACATGGACAACACAGATTCATGGATTAAAAACAGCTTGGACTGACCTCTTACAGACACTGTAAAGACCGTCCGAGCATGAGGACTAAATTATAACTACGGAGAGGCCAAAAAGACTGACTTCCTGGCTGCGCTGGAATCAACACAAAAGAACATCGGACTCACAGAAGAAGTACAACAGACCATTAGACAGACGATAGTTCCAACACTGAACAAAAAAGGAAAGTGGAAGACATTCAACACAGAAGACAGGAAAGTCCTGGCAAGACTCAAGAAAGACATGAACATTGTAATCTTACCAGCAGACAAAGGATGCATGACAGTAATCCTCAATAGAACCCAATACATCGAGAAAGCTAACGCACTACTAGTAGAGATAACAAGGTGTAGAGCTAGGTGAACACAGCAGGCCAAGCAGCATCAGAGGAGCAGGAAAGCTGACGTTTCGGGTCTAGACCCTTCTTCAGAAATGGGGGAGGGGAAGGGGATTCTGAAATAAATAGGGAGAGAGGGGGAGGCGGAAAGAAGATGGATAAAGGAGAAGATAGGTGGAGAGGAGACAGACAGGTCAAAGAGGCGGGGTTGGAGCCAGTAAAGGTATCTGTAGGTGGGGAGTTAGGGAGGGAATAGGTCAGTCCAGGGAGGACGGACAGGTCAAGGATGCAGGATGACGTTGGTAGGTAGGAGATGGGAGTGGGTCTTGAGGTGGGAGGAGTGGAGAGGTGGGAGGAAGGACAGGTTAGGGAGGTGGGGACAAGCTGGGCTGGTTTTGGGATGTGGTTGTGGGAGGGGAATTTTGAAGCTTGTGAAGTTCAAATTGATACTATTGGGCTGCAGGGTTCCCAAGCGAAATATGAGATGCTGTTCCTGCAACCTTCGGGTGGCATCGTTGTGGCACTGCAGGAGGCCCAGGATGGACATGTCGTCCAACGAGTGGGAGGGGGAGTTGAATGGTTCGCGACTGGGAGATGCAGTCATTTGTCGCGAACTGAGCATAGGTGGTCCGCAAAGCGGTCCCCAATCTTCCGCTTGGTTTCCCCGATGTAGAGGAGGCCACATCAGGAACAGCAGATACAGTATACCACATTAGCAGATGTGCAGGTGAACATCTGTTTGATGTGGAAGGTCTTCTTGGGGCCTAGGATGGGGTGAGGGTGGAGGTGTAGCACTTCCTGCGGTTGTAGGGAAAAGTGCCAGAGGTGGTGGGGCTGGTGGGGAGTGTGGAGTGGACAAGGGAGTCACGGAGGGAGTGGTCCCTCCGGAAAACAGATAAGGGTGGGGAGGGAAACATGTCTTTGGTGGTGGCGTCGGATTGCAGATGGCGGAAGTGCTGGAGGATGATACGTTGGATCCAGAGGTTGGTGGGGTGGTACGTGAGGACGAGGGGGATTCTGTTTTGGTTGTTATTACGGGGAGGGGATGTGAGGGATGAGTTGTGGGAAATGCGAGAGACACGGTCGAGGGCGATTTTGTCCACTGTGGAGGGGAAGTTGCGGACCTTGAAAAATGAGGACATCTGGGATGTCCGGGAGTGGAATGCCTCATCTTGGGAGCAGATGTGGCGGAGGTGAAGGAATTGGGAATAGGGGATGGCATTTTTGCAGGAAGGTGGGTGAGAGGAGGCGTATTCTAGGTAGCTGTGGGAGTTGGTAGGCTTGAAATGGATATCGGTTTCCAGGTGGAACTATCTGCACTACTAGCAGATACTCACACCTACCAACAGATGGCAATAGATCCAACACCACAGCTCGGAAACCGGATTACAATGACCCTGAAGAATTCACACAACTCAGGAAACATCAGCAAGGCAGACTTTTGAAAAATAAAGCCAGAAGGATCCAACACACCCCAATTCAATTGACTGCCCAAGTTACACAAACAGGGGGTCCTCCGCAAACCCATTGTCTCACTGCCAGATATTCCAACGTATAGATTTGCTAAAGAACAGCACTTAGTGGCCAACACTACCCACTCCATCCACTCATTCCAAGAATTCCTCAACATCATCAAGGACCCAGGATTGATATGGATGCGATCTTGATATCCTTCGATGTAACAGTACTATTTACATCCATAAACATTGACCTAGCCAAAGAAAAATTTGCCACACCACTGGATGAATCAAGTAAGCAGACAACCTAGTACACCAACAACATGGATAAGGTCACCACCATGAACTACTAGATTTGTGCCTCACAACCCACTTTACCTTCAACGACAACATATACAAACAAATCAATGGAACACCAATCAGATCCCCGATATCAGGACTGATTGCGGGAGCAGTAATACAAAGGTTAGAATGTCAGTGCTCCCCACTATACAATCCAAATTTTGGGTCCAATATGTAGATGACACCTTTGTGATTATTAAACGCACTAAACTGGAAGAAACCCACTGACACATAAACAACATGCTTACTGAGATAAAATTCATGAAAGAAGAAGAAAAACAATCAACTACCCTTCCTGGACATAATGGTAGAACGCAAAAACAACAGGGAACTCCAGACTAACGTACAGGTCAAATATCAATTACACTACCAACGACCCCAACCCCCACAAACAGAGCTACATCAGGACACTATTGTGTCCACAACTACATTGCAGCAACCTGAAACTATGCAAAGGAACAGGAGCACCTATACGGAGTCTTCAAAAGAAATGAATACCTGAAAAGCACCATCCGCTGTTACCCCCAATTCAGACCACAACAAGAAGACACAACATGACTAGAATCACTTGTCACTTTACCTTACATCACAGACATTTCAGAGATGACCACAAAACTACTCAGACTCCTAAGTATCTGAGTAGCTTACAAACCACCCTACAACAGCTACTAATGAATGTAAAGGATCCCATTCCCAAAACCGGCAAAACTGGGGTGATATACAAAATACCATACAAAGACTGTGAGAAACACTACATTGGCCAAACCAGAAGAAAACTAACTTTACGGATCCACAAACACCAACTAGCCACCAAGAGACACGACCAATTCTCACTTGTCTCACTACACACGGACAATGAGGGACACAAATTTGACTGGGACAACACATCGATAATCGTACAAGCCGAATAGAGACACGCCAGGGAATTCCTGGAGGCCTGGTATTCCAATTGGAACTCCATTAACAAACACATTGAATTAGACCGTGTGTACAAACCACTGAGAAACAAAACCAGAAATGATACCAATCACCCCAGAAAACCGAAGCATATAAATAACAAGCGGGACAGACACTGACACTTCACTGGAGAAGCACTGATGATGTTACCTAGCAGGGTGAGGAAACATTTTCAACCAAACCCACCAGCTCGGTCAGCAAGTCTACAACCTCAAGGCCCCCTTATCCCTGCTCTGTACCTTCTGCCAGTCAGCCAATCCTGTACACATGCCAGTATCTTGTCAATAACACCATGGGCTTTTATTTTATTTACCAATCTCCTCTGCAACACATTGTCTAAGGCCTTCTGGAGATCCAAATTGATCATACGCACTGGCTCTCCTTTGCCTAATTTGCTTATTACCTCCTCAAAGAATTCTAACAGATTTATCAGATATGAACTCCCATTGACAAAGCTGTGTCGACTCAGCCCTATTTTACCATTCACTTCCAAGTACTCCACAATCTCCTCGTTAATAATAGATTCTAAAATCTTACAAAGGACCGAGGTCAGGTTAACCGGCCTATAGTTTCCTATCTTCTGCCTCCCTCCCTTCTTAAACAGGAGTGTTACATTAGCGATTTTCCAGTTCTCTGGGACCTTCCCTGACTCAAGTGATTCCTGAAAGATCACCACCCTTGTCTCTACAATCTTCTCAGTTATCTCCTCAGAACTCTGAGATGTAATCCATCTTGTCCAGGTCATTTAACCACTTCTGACCTTTCATCTTCCCCTGCACTTTCTATTTAGTGATGGCCACTGCCATTCTGCCCCCAACTCTTTTGAAGTTCTGGTACATTGCTGGTATTTTCCACCATGAAAACTGGTGTAAAGTACCTATTCAATTTCTTTATTCTCCATTACTACTTCTCCAGCCTCATTACAGCAGTCCACTGTCCACTCTCGTCTCTCTCTTATCTTTAATCGATCTAAAACACTTTTTTATTTTATACTACAAGCTAGCTTACCCTTATTATTCTTTTTCTCCTGGCTTATTGCTTTTTCAGTTGTCCTCTGGTGGTTTTTAAACCGTCCCAATCTTTGGCTTCCCACTAATCTTCACCAAATTTTATGCTTTTTTTTACACTTATTCTGACTTCCCTTGTCAGCCATGGATGCCTCATCCTCTCCTTAGTATGTTTCTTCTTCCTTGGGATGAATTTCTGTTATACCTCCCAAATTATCCCCAGAACCTCCTACCACTGCTGCTCCACTGTCTTCCCTACCAGGCTCCCCTTCCATCAACTCTGGCAAGCTCCTCCCTCATGTCTTTGTTGTTACCTTTACTCTGATTCAAGTTTCTGCCTCTCAAACTGCAGAATGAATTCCATTATATTATGGTTACTGGCCCGTATGGATTCCTTCACAGTAAGCTCCTCAATCAAGTCTGCCTCATTACACATCACCAAATCCAGAACTGTCTGCGCCCTCTGCCCAATTGCCTGTCCTTTTGATTGAACGTATATCCTTGGATATTTAGTTCCCAGTCCTGATGCCATTGCAGTCACATCTCTGTGATGCCCACAACATCATACGTGCCAATTTCAATCTATACTACAAGTTCATTTACTTTGTTTCATATACTGCATGCATTTTAAGTATGACACCCTCAGTCCTGTGTTGACTGCCCTCCTTCTCATAACTGTCCCCTTATCTTCTGTGTCTGAAGTTTAGATTCCTGACTCGTTGCATATTTTGTGTCTTATTGCTTGATCTGGAAAATTTAATAACCTCTGTTGATTTCCCCCCACCTCAACATATTCTGTAATTTGTCATGCAACTGACCGTCATCTACACTCCTACACCCCCAGCTAATTAGCTTAAAGTTCAATCCACAGCCCTAGTTGTGATTTACCAGGACTCTGGTCCCAGCATAATTCAGGTGGAGCCTGTACCGTAATAACAGCTCCCTCCTTCCCCATTACTGATGCCAATGTCCATGAATTCAAACCCATTCCTCCCATATCAACGATTTACATCTTTAATCTTGTTGACCCTGTACCAGTTTGCTTTTAGCTCAGGTAGCAATCCAGAGATTAGTATCTTTTGAATATGCTTTCTAATTTAGCCCTTAGCTGTTCATATTCTCTCAGCAAAACCTGTTCCTTCTTTCTACCTATATTGTTAGTATCAATATAGACCACAACAACTGCATCTCAGCCCTCCCACTCCAAGTTCCTCTGTAACCCAGACGAGATATCCTGAACCTAGGCAACACAGCCTTCTGGATTCTCATTCTTAGCCACAGAGAACAGTGTCTACTGTCCTGACTACACTATCCCTGATGATAACTACATTTTTCTTTTCCCCCCCGTATCATGGTGTTATGGTCAGTTTGCTCCTCCTCCTACAACCCCCACTTTCATCTACACAGGAAGCAAGAATATCAAGCCCGTTAGATGAACTCAAGGGTTGAGACTCCTTCAGCACTACCTCCTGGATCTCTATATCTGCCTCGCTAATAGTCACACTCTCTTGTCCCTGACCACTGAGCAAATTTGAGGTAGTTAATCTAAGAGAGTGACTGCTTCCGAAATCAGAGCATCCAGGTAACTCTCCCCCTCCCTGATGTGTTGCAATGTGTGCAGCTCAGACTCCAGCTCATCAACTCTGTGTTCCGCAAGCAACGAACATTTGCTACAGATGTTTTCACTATGAACCACAATGGGGTCCATCAGTTCCCACGTCATGCAGTTACAACACAACGCTTGGCCCTGCGCCTCTATTTTGTTTACTTAGTTCTTAATTTGATTGTTAAAAATTTCCTACTGATCTTTTAGTTTGTATTCTGCCAATATTTCTACTATTTCCCTTCAATCTGATAGTAACCTACAATAGATAGTCAAATTAGTAGCTGTCACCAACCAATTTACTTACAATTTACCTGTGATGTCATGCTTTTGCGCTGGGACTCCTCCTGAAGTTTCAATTTACCCTATTAAAAAAAAACTTACAAACAATGAGCCAAAAACAACCTTGCAAAAAGCACTTCTTTTCTTCAGCACTGCTTGTTCCCTTGCTGTCTCCAAATTCCCTGAACTATATACTCAGGCCATATTTCACTCTGGATATGATCTCTCTTTCCTGGCTGTGTGCAGCTTACTGATGAATGATTATTGAACTGAAATATAAACTTTGTTCCTCTTCACAGGTGCTGCATGGCATGTTGAATACTTCATTATGTTTTTTGCTTTTATAGCTGAAATAATTATTGTTTTATGTTTTGGTGTATTTTATTAAATTAGCGTTAGGGGTATTGTTCGCTGTTTTACTGGAACAGAGAGCAGAGAACTGATCTTAAGTGCTTTTAACCATTTAAAATTCCTCTATTTCAGAACAAACAAAGCTCGAGCTCTATTGTTTATATTAACATTAGACATAAAAGTGAGTTAAAAATAATTGCTGAAACCTCAACTCATTGTTAGAGACAGATTTACTCAGGCACCTATCTCTCCTGTGCCTGATGGTGTACATTGGTTCTCAGCCAAGAAATACCTTGATTTTAAAATTCTCATTCTTGTTCTCAAATCCCTCTATAGCCTTGCTCCTCCAAATCTCTGTAATCTCCTGCAGCCCCACTACCCTCCAAGGTATCTGCACTGATTTCATTCTGTCCTCTTGCACAACTCAATTCTGATTGTTGCACCATAATAAAATAAGCAGTTAACATAATTTCATGAAAGGAAATCATATTTTACAAATTTATTGGAATTATTTGAGGATTTAATAAATATAATTGATACAGGGAACCAGCAGTAAAGTGTTTGAGTTTCCGCTAAAGTTTGATAAGGTTCCACTGGATGGCACAAGATAAGAGCTTTTGATATTTGAGGTTCATACATAGAGAAGTGAGGATTGGTTAGCTAACAAGAATTAAACAGCTGTGACAAACAGATAACTTTCAGTGGCTATCTTAATGAGGAAAGGTTGAGTAGGTCTGATGTATACTCATTGGAATTGAGAAGAATGATAGCTGATCTTATTGAAATCTAAGGTTATGAGAGGCTTAAGTGGATAAATGTAAAAAATGATACAAAAACAAAGTTTCTGGAAAAGCTCAGCAGGTCTGGCAGCATCTGTGAAGGAAAAAACAGAGTTAACATTTTGGGTCCAGTGACCCTTCCTCAGAAGGGTGTTGGTGGTGAAGGAAGTGTGGACCAGGGTGTCCCAGAGGGAATGGTCCCTGCGGAAGGCAGACAAGGGAGGGGAGGGGAATATGTGTCTGGTGTGGCATCTTGCTGGAGGTGGCAGAAATGGCGCCTGATGATCTTCTGGATGTGGATGCTGGTGGGATGGTAGGTGAGGAACAAGGGGAACCCTGTCGCTGTTGTGGGAGGCAAGAGAAGGGGTGAGGGCAGAAGTGCGGGAGATGGGTTGGACCTGGTTGAGGGCCCTGTCGACAACGGAGCTGGGGAATCCTCGGTTCAGGAAGAAGGTGGACATTTTGGAGGCTCCCTTGTCAAAGTTGGCCTCATCTGAACACATATGACAGAGATGGAGGAACTTAGACAATGGGATGGAGTCTTTACAGGAAGTGGGATGTGAGGATATACAGTCCAGGTAGCTGTGGGAGTCAGTTGGTTTGTAGTGGATATTAGTGGCCAGTTTATCCCCAGAAATGGAAACAGAAATGTCAAGGAAGGGAAGGGAGGAGTCAGAGATAGAAAAAGTGAGGGCAGGGTGGAATTTGGAGGCGAAATTGATGAAGTTTTCTAATTCCAGATGAGAGAGTGAAGCAGCACCAATTATATCATCAATGTATGAGAGAAAGAGTCGTGGGTGGGGGCCAGAATTGGACTGGAACAAGGAATGTTCCACGTACCCCATGAAGAGACAGACATAACTAGGGCCACACAGACATAACTAGGGCCCATGTGGGTACCCATGGCCACCCCTCTTACTTGGAGAAAATGAGAGGAGTTAAAAGAGAAGTTGTTGAGGGTGAGGACGAGTTTGGCCAAGCGGAGGAGGATAGTGGTAGGTGGGGATGGTTCAGGTCTTTGCTCCAGGTAAGAGGGGTGGCTATGGATACCCGGTCTGCTATTCATGCCACTCATAATTTTGTAAGCTTCTCTCAGCTCACCCCTCATCCTTTGACATTCAAGTGAAAATAAAATAAATTTGTCCAATCTCTCCTCATAGCTAATATACTCCAAACCAGTCTGGTAAACCGTTTTTGTACATCCATGTCCTTCTAGCAGTGTGATGAGCAGAACTGTACACAATATTCCAAATGTGACCTAGCTTAAGTTTTATACAGCTGCAACACGACTTGCCAGTTTTCAAGCTGTATACCCTGATCAATGAAGGCAAGCATGTCATACGCCTTCTTGACCACCTTATTCACATGTGTAGCCACTTACAGAAACTGAGATCCTGTATGCCTAGATCCCTCTGTATGTTGATGCTACTAAGTGTTCTGCCATTTACTATATATTTCCCTTCTACAATAGATCTTCCAAAATGCATCATCTCGCATCTGCCATTTCTCCGCGCAAGTCTCCAGCTGTATCATCCGGCAATCCTCCTCATTGTCCACAGTTTCCCCAATCTTTGTGTCATCCACAATTTACTAATCAGACCACTTACATTCTGCTCTAAATCATTTACATGTATATTACAAACAACAGGGGTTCCAGCACTGATCTGTGGAACCACAAGTCACAGATCTCCATTAGCAAAATTTCCTTCCACAGCTACTTTCTGTCTCTTATGACTAAGTCAGTTCTGTAAACAATCTTAGCAGCTTACTGCAGATCCCATGTGACCTCACCTTCCATGAAATTTTTAAACCAGATCTTGGTCAACTGACCCAACATCTCCTTACCCAGCTCAGTTTCACATTTTGTTTAATACTGCTCCTGTCAAATCATTTTATTATATTATTATTAGAATGAACCAGAATTTCTATGAAACAGTGGTTCCTTACATTCCAGACCACCAAAATATTCAATTAAATTTTCACTGTATAAAATTTGCCTGGCCCAAAACTTTGTGGTTACTGATTGCATTTACAGAAGTTTTCTACTTGCTAATGCCACAAGTGCATGGACAAAAGCAAAGTAAACCTTTGTTTTAACATTAAAGAGGGTCTCTGAAATTGAGGACTGTCATCACTTAGGTAGTTTTGAAAATAAACATCTTCTTTGTTCCTTGGTTTTTACATTTTATCTGGTCACAGTTGCCCCCCAGGTCCTTGGAATTTGTCTTACAATGTCTATTGTGCAAAAGCAATAACAGGTATTTTGAAGGTGCTGCTGCACTCAGGATCAAGATTCAAAAGTAGTCCCAACAGCCAATTGTTTATGAGTCCTGAAAGTTCTACCACAGGAATATTTCCAGGTAAATTGGAATTTAAGATATCATCCAAATTTAGATCCTGTATAATATGATTTTAGAGTGAAGTACCACAAATGTAGAGCCATTTCAAGGATTTGTTACGTAGCAGTTAAATCAAAATAAACTTCTACTATTGTTAATTTGACAGATAATACTGCAGTATAAAATAAAATTCAAGGACTTGCTTCATCGTTAAACATCACATTGCTCCTTATGGAGTACATGAAGTTTTAATAAAATATATTGATGGTGTACAAATAATTGCTCACCTTTGATTGCACATCCCACTGGTAGCTGATGAATACTTTGGGCTCCATTTCATCAATGCCAACAGGCCAAAAAATTGAAGCTGCAGGGGAATATGGCATGCAATCATTACTCATCAAATGTACAATCATATCAAATCTAAACAAAGCTATATGAGCTAGAATTTCCAAGCATCAAACTGCAGAGTAGGGACAATGATTTGGCTTTATCTTATCTCTATGCCACATGAGCAACATGCAATGTTCCAAAATGCTTTTATTGCTGATGTATGCTGTTGTTATTCTTGCTGCTTCACATCTGAAGGAAACATCAAGAGAGTTTAGAATGGTTCCCTTAGGAGTGGAGTGCCCATGCTTCTTTCAGTAGAAGTGATGAGAATAGTTCAGTGATGGCTCTTGAAAGCTATTGTGGAAAGCAAAACATGTCATTTGTATGAACCCACAACTCCCACTCTGCCTTGGATTTCTCTTCCTCCGACATTATCTGTAGTCCTTCTCTTCACAATATAGGTTGCTTCTTTCTTATAGGTAGTGTGAACATGCAGATAGATAGAAAAATAGAAACTAGAAGCAGGAGTAAGCTATTGGCCCTTCAAGCATGATCTGTCATTCAACATGATCACGGCTGATCCCCAACGTTCTTGCTTTCGCCCCATAACCCTTGATTTAAAATCTAAAACTTGATCTATTTTGTTCTTGAAGATCTGAGAGTCACCAATGTGTCACTGTTGTGGTCTGTTTTGTCTTTGTCACAGAGAGTAAAATAGCTAATTGCTCTTTGGAATGCCATGATGTGTGATACCATTTAGACCTCAGCATGTCACCCCATGATTGGTGTGACGAATCGTGAATGTAACACGTGTAGTGTTCAATTGTCCTGTGCTCAATTGTTTGAGTCTGTTTATTATTGATGTTCACCATGGTTAATTCTGGGTGTGAGCTCATAGTAAAATAAACAAACTGAAGAACCAGCTGGATGCTAGACTTTAAACATGCTATAGACCTTTTAAAGTGCTGTAAATAAAACCTGGTAGATATGTAGAGTGGAATCTTCTGTTTTTATTGGTTGTCTCAGTTACTTGCTCAAAAAGTGGTGAGGCAGCCATGCTGATGCTTCAGAGGAAAGCCCAATGAAAGTTCCTCTGATAAGGCAGTTTGGAGGACAGCAGTAGACTTTTCTCTGAAATCATGTCCTCTGTGCTTAAAGTCCCACCTATTGAAAGCCGAAAGCCAATCAAATGTTGTCAGGTCTCACATTCACATCAGAAGGAAGATGTAGCTGCTAGGAGGAAAACCAACATCATGAAGACCAAACTGCTTTGATGTGGTGGTGGTGGTGGAGGGGTGTAGCATTCAGGAGTCACAGCAAGAAAAAACAGTGAGTTCAGACTCAAGGGCAGGGTTAGTTCTCAATCACCCAATGCTTGCACATGTTAGTGCAGATCAAGGGCACTCCTGCACCCCCTAACCTGGCAGGCAACCTGAACTGCTTCAACAGTTGGGTGGGGTGCCCCTTGTTTGTGCCACCTGGAGCTGAGAAAGTTGTAATCCAGGTGGGTTCAGATGCATATCTGTTTCCCTTATATTTAATCACAGTTTCTATATTTGCATACAACGGGGTTGCCACCTTATTTTTGACCATTGCTTGGTGTCATCATCATGACCATTAAATTTAGTTCATATCTTGAGAAAAGAAAATAATCATTATCATATCACATTCTAGTTTGACTGATAGAATTCTTAAACAAAACATCCAGTTTTGTTCAGGGAATGATGTATCATAGAAATACCTGGACAAAATAGTGTGCAACCGTTCCTTCCATTTTATAATCCATACTATTTACCATTTATTAAAGATAAAATTGACTGTGCCACAGAATGTTTCATACTTTGGACAGCATTGTTTATTTCTGTTATTCTAATCCTTTATATCCATTCTGATACTTATTTTGCACAGCTCATGTTAAAGGAAAAAATCAATTTATCACTGTACTTTTCCAAATCATGATTATTCTGCAGGGGTATGCCTTTAGGTTTCCAAGGGAATTGTTCATTTTGTATTTTTATTTATTGAGTTTAGAAATTACAATCCAAATTAAATGACTTACTTAAGTAAAACAAAGAACTGCAGATGCTGGAGATCTGAAAAAAAAGAAGTTGCTTGAGAAACTCAGCAGGTCTGTGGGGATAAAGCAGAGTTAACATTCTGAGTCTGGAGACTCTTCATCGGAACTGATACTAGGTAGGGAAAAATGATATTTATGATGAAGACGAATTTGGGATAGGGGTGGTGGCTGGGGGAAGAGGTGAGCAGGTAGGTGGAGATGGAGCCCAGACAGAGAGACATGAAAGGGATAGGCAGTCAGAGAATTATTAATAGTAGGCTAGGATAGAAGAGAAACTGAAAAAGTGTTAATGAGGACCAAGAGTTGGAGAAAATGAGTCGGCTGTGCTTAAAGCAATCTATGTCATGACAGGACCAGGGTGTGGGAGTTGAGAAAAAACATAGAAGGGATGGAATCAGGCCTTATCGCTGACTCATTGGTACTTTAAATTGTTCAGTTGTTCAAAGCTCATGAAGTGCTGTCAAATCTCCTTTAAGAAAAACAACTCTCACAACTTTTACATGATCCAAATGATATTAATTACCTTTACATGTGTAATTCCATGAACTTGAAGTACAATTCTTGTATATCTCATGAAACCATAGACAAATATTACCAGTGATATTTAAATTTAATAATTTGTGCAGAATATGTTGATTTAGAACAAAGAACAAAGATTAGTACAGTACAGGAACAGCCATACTGCTCACCAAAACTGCACTGATACAGGATGCCCTTCTAAACTAAAAACCTTTTGCCTCTACATGGTGTGTATCCATCTATTCTCTGCCTATTCATAGATTATACATTTCACAGATATGTCAAGATAGCTCTCAAACATTGCTATTATATCTGCCTTTGCCATCTCCTCTGGCATGCATTCCAGGCACTTAACACCCTCCGTTTTTAAAATAACCTGCCTCTTACATCTCCTTAAGCTTACCCCCTTTTACCCTAGTGTTCCCAAGTAATTGAGATTTCTATTGGGAAAAAGACTCAGATTCTGCATTCTATCCATGCCTCTCACAGCTTTGCAAACTTCTATCAGGTCATTCCTCATCATTCAACGTTCAAATGAAAACAAAGCAACTTTGTCCAAATCCTCCTCATAGGTAATACCCTCTAAACCAGGCAATATCCTGGTAAACTGTTTCTGTACCCTCTCCAAAGCTTCCAGATCCTTCTGGTGTTCCAGAACACAATAGTCCAAACGTGGCCTAACTAAAGTTCCATACAGCTGCAACAAGACTTGTCAATTTTTATATGCTATGTCCTGACTGATGAAGGCAAGCATGGCATATGCCTTCTTGACCACCCTATCCACTTGTGTTGCCACTTTCAAGGAACTGTGGACGTGTACACCTAGATCCCCCCCATAACATGATGCTATGAAGCATTTACTTCCCTCCTGTATTAGATCTTCCGAAATGCATCACCTTGTATTTATTCAGATTAAACTCCATCTGCGATTTCTCAACCCAAGTCTCCAGCCTATTATATCCTGCTGTATACTCTGGCAATCCTTGTCACTATCCGCAGTTCCCCAAATCTTCGTGTTGTCAACAAACTTATTAATCATGCAATCGACATTCTCCTCCAAATGATTTATATTACCAACAATGGGAGACCCAGTACTAATCCCTACAGAATGCTACTGGTCACAGATCTCCAATCAGAAAAATACCCTTCCACCACTATTCTGGTCTCTTCTATGACTAAGCTAGTTCTGTATCTATCTTAACACCTCACTGTGGATCCCATGTGACTTCATCTTTTCTATCAGCCTGCCATGAGGGACTTTGTCAAAGGCCTTGCTAAAGTCCATATTGATAACATCCATCACCCTGCCCTCATCCATCACCATTATAACTTCCTCAAAAAACTCAATCACGTTTGTGAGATACACCCATCTTGCACAAAGCTATGCTGCCTATCACTAATAAGTCCACATTTTTTCAAATGTGAGTAAATCTTATCTCTAAGAACCTTCATAGAATAATAGCATCTCTACGGCGAGGAAGGAGGCCATCCAATCATCAAGTTCCCACCGACCCTTTGAGGAACATCCCATCCAGACCCACCCCCAGACCTTGTAACCCTGAATTTCCCATCACTGCTCATCTAACCTACATATCCCTGGACACTATGGGCAATTTAGCATGGCCAATTTACCTAACCTGTACATCTTTGGACTGTGGGAAGAAACTAGAGCACCTGAAGGAAACTCACACCGACACAGGGAAAATGTGCAAACTCCACACAGACGGTCGCCTGAGGGTGAATTGATCCTAGGTCCTTGGCACTGTGAGTGAGCGGTGGTAACCACTGAGCCACCATGTCACCCAATAATCTTCTCCAATAATTTCCCTATCTCTGTTGTAATGCTCACCAGCCTGCAATTTCCCAGATTATCCTGTTGCCCCTCTTAAACAAAGCATGAACATTGACTATTCTCCAGTCCTTTGGGTCCCCTCCTGTGACTAAAGAGAATACAAGATTTCATACAAAGCCCCAGCAATTTCTTCATCTGCATCCCTCGGCTTTCTGAGATAGATCCCATCAGATCCTGGGGCCTTGTCTACCTTAATGTTTTTTGAAACACCCAATACTTCCTAGTTTTTTACATTTACATACCCCAGAATATCAATGTACCCCTGTCAAGACTCACCATCTACCATGTCCTTCTCCATTGTGAATACCGATGCAAAATATTCATTAAGGACCTCACCCATGTCCTCCAGCTCCAAGCATAAATTTGATCCTTTGTCCGTGAGTGGACCTATCTTTTCCCCAGCTACCCTCTCGCTCCTTATATATGTGTAAAACACCTTGGGATTTTTAAAAATTCTGTCTGTCAAAGGCATTTCATGGTTGCTTTTGGCCCTCCTAATTCCTTGTTTGAATTCATTCCTTCTTTCTTTGTATTCTTTGAAGGGTCTGTCTGTCTTCAGCACCTGGTGTGAATCCCAGTCAATGTTAGGAAAGTTAAAATCACCTACTACAACAACCCTATTATTTTTACATTTTTCCATAATCTGTCCACATATCTGTTCCCCTATCACAAACTGGCTGTTGGGATGCCTGTAGTACAATTCCATCAAAGTGATTGCACCCTTCCTGTTCCTAAGCTCTACACATATAGCCTTGCTGGATGAGCTCTCAACGGTGTCCTTCTTCAGTATGGCTGTGATATCCTCCCTTATCAGAAATACAATTCTCCCATCTCTTTTATATCCTTCTGTATATTTGTTACAAAAAATATACTTTATTCATTAAAAATCTTTACGTCCATATGCAATTAATGAAGCATTCCTATACAGTCTTTGCACGTGAAACAAACAAACATTGGTAATTTGGCATTCCCTGCAGTTGTAAAAATAAACAAAGGCCTTTCTTAGGACAATATTTACATACATTGGAGGCAATGGGAGAGTTGGATAACAAATGGACCCTCTTTGTACCTTGGCAGAAAGACCTTAGACAGTGGTCTTTCCCCACAGCTGCCCAAGCTTTACTGTGTACCTTAGCACATAGTCCTGAATCTTGGAATGTGCCTGTTTGCAACACTTGTTCGGGGTCAACTCTTTCAACTGGAAGACCAGCAACTTTCAGATAGATCAAAAAATGTCTTTCACTGAGTTGATGGTCCTCCAGGCGCAGTTGAACTTTGTTTAGATGTGTTTTCTGGGGAACGGACCGTAGAGCATCATGGAGCTACCCGGGATGGACCTTGACAAAAATCAGTGCATCTCTCTCCAGAATTCCTTTGCAAAGGCACATTCCAGAAGGTGGTGTTTGACACTGTCCCCCCACCCAACAGCCACTTTGAGGTCAGAGTGCAGTGGCGCTGCAAGTCGGGACATGCATGAAAGGTCTCACATGTAGTGCCCGTCTCACCACCAGCCAAACTATATCTTGGTGCTTGTTGGAAAGTTCTGGCGATGAGGCATTCTGCCAAATGACTTTGACAGCCTGCTCAGGAAACCACCCAACAAGATCAACCCTCTGCTTTTCCAGCAGGGTCTCAAGGACACTATTGCTGATCACTGCCTGATGGCCTGTTGGCCAATTTGCCTGAAACAACTAAATCCCAGAACGTTAAACTGCCAGTACTGTCCTTCTCTCAACCAAGTCTCCATAATAGCTACAAAACCCTCGTTATATGTATTAATCCAAGCTCTAAGTTTATCTGCCTTGCCTGTCATACTCTTCGCATTAAAATAAATATAATCAAATCGCCAGTTTTGCCACGGTCAATAACCTCTCCCTGTTTATTCTTCCTCTTAGTCTTACCTTAGTCTCTGACTCCTCCTGCGTCATTTTACTTGCTGAACTACTGCTCTGGTTCCACCCCGCTGCCACACAAGTTTAAATCCTCCCAAGGACCACTAGCAAACCTTCTTGTCAGGATATTGGTGTTCCTTCAGTTTTGGTGCAATCTGTTCTTCTTGTCCAGCTGTCACCTGCCCTGAAAGATATACCAATGATCCACATCCTCCACCAGCTCTTTAGCTACATATTTAACAGTACCATCTTCATATTCCTAGCCTCATTGGTGCATGACACAAGAAATAATCCTGAGAATACAACCCTAGAGGTCCTAATTTTCAAATTCCTACCTAACTGCCTGAACTCCCTTTGAAGGACTCCCTTTGAAGGACACTTCAATCCTCCTGCACTGCCTGCCCAAGCTTGCTCATCTTTCTGGTGGTCACCCGACCCTTCTATGTCTATGTAGTCCAAACTGGTGGTGTGACCAGCTCGCTAAACATGCTACCCACAACATTCTCGGCCTCATGGATGCTCCATAGTGAGTCCATCTGCAGCTCCGGGCACTCAATGTGGCAAATCAGGAGCTGCAGCTGAACACACTTCTTGCATACATAGTCAGTATGGACACTGGGAGTGTCCCTGATTTCCCATATATTGCAGGAGGAGCATGCCATAGGGCAAAGTTCTCCTGCCATTTCAAACGTTATCAACTAATCAACTTTATCAATTACAGGCAATAATCCAGGAAATGATTACACAACCTTACTCACTTGTCACCAGACTCTGATCTTTCACTCCTGATCTCTATTTAAAGCAGATTACAACTACAAAAAGTAAGTACTTTCTTTCTCCAGACACTATTCACTCTGTCTATAAACCTGGTTCCTGAGTAGCCAAGTCTATGACACTTTTTGAGTTGTGAAGTTACCTCAGGGCGTTCACCCCTAGATTCACCTCCACGTTAGCTCTGACTGATCCTGCTCCTCCGGTATTTATCCTGCTGTCACTGTTCAACCCCGGATTTGCTCTCCTTTGCTGTGCTGTTGTTGCTGTCACTGCTCAGATTGATCAACCCCTACAATTCTTGTCATACATGTTACTGCAGAAAGCAATATGATAAAATTCAACTTATATATTTGAAGTATCATCAGAAAACTTGCTGAACAACAATGCATGGGAATTAAATTCGCCACCAATATTCTAAGTAGCTCTAGCACAGTAACTGGTTGTCAACATCATAGGGTTGCCATTCATGCAAACGTGAATAAAATAAGACATGTGAATTTCTTGATGCCTTGCCATGTTTCAGTGCCTCTTGATTAAAATGACAATTCAAATGTGGCCAGTTTGGAATATTTCATGTGGGTTACCTGGACTTGACAGCAGCCAATTTAGGTCATATTGACTCATTGTCTCATATAATTTTACAGCAGATAAGGATGCCAGTCAATATACAACATTTTAGATTAATCCCATTTTCCAGCTTTTGGCCCATAGCCCCAGAGGCCATGGAAATGCAAGTGTATATTTATATATCACTTAAATTTTGTGAGAGTTTCTGATTCAACCACCCTTTCAGACAGTGAGTTCCAGACTCCTATTTACCATCTGGGTGAAAAACATTCTTCTCAATTCGCATCTTGACCTTTTACCCTTTACCTCAAATCTTTGTCCCCTGGTTTGAAACCTTTACTAGGGGAAACCGTGGCTTCCTATCCATCCTATCTATATCCCTTCTAATCCTAAACACCTCTATCAGGTCCCATCTCAACCTTTGCTGCTGCAAGGAAAACTACCCCAGCCTATTCAAACTTTCCTCATATGTCAGGCCCCCTTAGCCAGGCAATGGCCTGGTAAATCTCCTTTGCACCTTCTTCAGTGATATTATATCCTTTTTAGACAGTAGTGACCAGAACTGCATGCAATACTCCAGGTGCGACCTAACCAATGTTTTATACAGTTTCAGCACAACCTCCTTACTGTTGAATTCCATGCCTAGGTTAATAAAGGCAAATGTCATCCATGCCTTCTTAACAACCTTATCTACCAGCCCTGCTTCCTTCAGGGATTTGTGGATATGCACACCAAAGTCACTCTGATCTTCAAAATCTTCCAGGGTTCTATCATTCATAATGCATCCCTTGCCTTTTTGGCCCTCCCTGAGTGCATTACCTCACACATTTCCAGGTTGCATTCTTCACGCCACTCTCCTTCCCACCTGACCAGCCCATTGATAAATTCCTGCAGTTTATGTTTGTTCTCCTCACTATTACCACCTTACCAATTTTCAAGTTATCTGTAAACTTCTTGATCCTACTCCCTATATTTGAATCAAAATCATTCATTTACACTGCAAACTACAAAGGCCCCAGCATCAAACGCTGCAGAGCTGCAGTGGAAACAGGCTTCCAGTCACAGAAACATCCATCTACCATCACACTCTGTTTCCTGCCTCTCAGCCAATTTTAAATGGATCGAATGTGCCACTTGACCTTTGATCCCATGGGCTAAAAACTTTCTTGACCAGTCTGATATGAGGGATCTTATCAAGCCATACAGTCATAAAGTCATGGAATCATACAGCACAAAAACAGACCCTTTGGTCCAACCAGTCCATGCCAAACATAATCCCAAACTGAACTAATCCCACCTGCCTGGGCCTGGCCCATATCCCTCCAAACCTTTCCTATTCATGTACTTATCCAAGTGTCTTTTAAACATTGTAACTGTGCCCATATCCACCACTTCCTCAGAAGTTCATTCCACACACAAACAGCTCTCTGTGTAAAAAAATTGCCCTTCATGTCTTTTTTAAAATCTCTTTCCTCTCACCTTAAAAATATGTCTTGAAATCCCCCACCCTAGGAAAAATACAACCTACCATTAACCCTATTAATCTCTATAAGGTAACCCCTCAATCTTTAGCGCTCCAGTGAAAGAAGTTCCAGTCTATCCAGCCTTTCTTTATAACTCAAACCTTCCTAACCTGGCAACATCCTCATAAATCTCTTCTGAGCCCTCTCTAGCTTAAGTGATAAAATCAGAAGTCAGTAATGTTCATTCTTTAAAAAACTATGGAAGTCTCAGATTTTAACTTGAAATGAGTAGAGTTGAACAAAAACAAAAACAAAGTTGCTGGAGAAGCTCAGCAGGTCTGGCAGCATCTGTGAAGGGAAAAACAGAGTTAACGTTTCGGGTCCGGTGACCCTTCCTCAGAACTGAGCTGAGCTTCTCCAGCAACTTTGTTTTTGTTTTTGTTCCTGATTTACAGCATCCACAGTTCTTTTGGTTTTGATTAAAGTTGAATATTGATATCCATTGGCATTACATTCATAACAATGCTTACTGATGAAACTGAAGCACTAAAATTGTTTCAACATCGAATACACCACTTCATTTTTGGATTGCAGTTTTAAAAATCTTGACAGGGTTTTACAATAATTTTCAACAATTTACTCAGGACAATATTGGAAGGTATTTTCCCAGGCATGAAACAGCATAGGTTTGAAAGTCAAGAAACTCATGTGAAATCAGAAGTGAGGAACTTCTCAACATCAAGAGTAAATAATCCATTTTGCAACTAAGTGTTGTATGATGAGCTGAAATTCTCATTACTGAGTGGTGAGAGGCCTTTTTGCATGAATTAGTACCTAATGTTGCCTTATTAAGAAGCAGTTTCCCATTTTTCCACCAGTGGATAGAAATCAGACACTGAGAATTCTCAACATGAAAATTATAGTCCTCACCTGGAGAATCCAGCTTGCCATTTGATCCTCTTGACCTCCATTTGGGCACCAGGCTACATCTCAGTGAACCTTCCACAAGTAGTGATGGCACACACCCTACTCACTGTGCCACGCCCTGCAGCCCACCGCCCCCTGCTCAATCATAAATGTTAGCATAGGACAGATATCAACCTTAGCAGATCTTTACTACACAACTCCAACAGTCTGTAAGACAGTTCTGCACCTTATTGCTGCATGATAGAATGCAGTGGCACCTTTCATTGCAAAACATTTCATGGATGGGACCAGATGCATTTCAGGGCTGCTGGTTTCCTCTCTTAGTGTTTAATTATATTTTGCCTACATCAATGTCTAGAACATTCCTGCCTTACCTTGGCTATTTGCAGTTTGCCCATTCAGCTAGAATTTAAAGGCTCACAGAATTTTTATTGTACTTTCCGTTTTAACACAGACACAAAGCCAGGCATCTTGTCATACTTGTCAGCAGTCATCAGTCAAAGAGTTAGACATGTTGCAGTATAAAAACATAAGAACTAGGAGCAGGAGTAGGCCATCTGGCCCCTTGATCCTGCCCCGCCATTCAATAAGATCATGGCTGATCTTTTTGAGACTCAACTCCACTTACCCGCCCACTCACCATAACCCTTAATTCCTTTACTGTTCAAAAATTTATCTAGCCTTGCCTTAAAAACATTCAGCGAGGTAGCTTCAACCGCTTCACTGGGCAGGGAATTCCACAGATTCACAACCCTTTGGGTGAAGAAGTTCCTCCTGACCTACATCTGCTTCCCTTTATTTTGAGGCAATGCCCTCTAGTCCTAGTTTCACCTGCTGGCGGAAACAACCTCCCTGCCTCCACCTTATCTATTCCCTTCATAATCTTATATGTTTCTATAAGATCTCCCCTCATTCTTCTGAATTCCAATGAGTATAATCCCAGTCTACTCAGTCTCTCCTCATAATCCAACCCTCTCAATTCTGGAATCAACCGAATGAATCTCCTCTGCACCCCCTCCAGCGCTAGTATATCTCTTCTCAAGTAAGGAGACCAAAACTGCACACAGTACTCCAGGTGTGGCCTCCCCAGGACCCTATACAGCTGCAGCATAGCCTCCCTGTTTTTAAACTCCATCCCTCTAGCAATGGCAGACAAAATTCCATTTGCCTTTTTAATTACCTGCTGTACCTGCAATCCTACTTTTAGCGACTCATGCACAAGGACAGCCAAGTCCCTCTGCACAGCAGCGTGCTGCAATTTTTTACCATTTAAAACATAGTCCATTTTGGTGTTATTCCTACCAAAATGGATGACCTCACACTTATCAACATTGTACTCCATCTGCCAGACCTTTGCCCACTCACTTACACTATCTATATCCCTCTGCAGACTTTCAGTGACTTCTGCACACTTTGCTCTACCACTCACCTTAGTGTCATCTGCAAATTTTGACACCCCACATTTAATCCCCAACTCCAAATCATCTATGTAAATTGTAAGCAGTTGCGGTCCCAACACTGATCCCTGAGGCACACCACTAGCCACTGACCGCCAACCAGAAAAACACCCATTTACCCCTACTCTTTGCTTTCTACTAGTCAACAAATTCTCTATCCATGCCAATATATTACCTGTAATACTGTGCAACTTTATCTTATGTAGCAGCCTTTGGTGTGGCACCTTGTCAAATGCCTTCTGGAAATCCAGATACACCACATCCACAGGTTCCCCATTGTCCACCATGCAAGTAATATCCTCAAAGAATTCCACCAAATTAGTTAAACATGACCTACCCTTCATGAACCATGTTGGGTATTCCCAATGGGACAATTTATATCCAGATGTCTTGCTATTTCTTCCTTAATGATAGATTCAAGCATTTTCCCCACTACTGAAGTTAAGCTAACTGGCCTATACTTACCTGCTCTTTGTCTACTTCCTTTTTTAAACAGTGGCATCACATTGGCTGTTTTCCAATCTGCGGTAACCACCCCAGAGTCCAGTGATTTTTGGTAAATAATTACTAGTGCATTTGCTATTTCCCCCATCACCTCTTTTAGTACCCTGGGATGCATTTCATCAGGGCCAGGAGACTTGTCTACCTTTAGCCCCATTAGCTTGCCCAGCACTGCCTCCTTAGTGATAATGATAGTTTCTGGGTCCTCACCTGCTATAACCTTTTTGCCATTAGTTTTCAGCATGTTATTTGTGTCTTCCACTGTGAAGACCGACACAAAGTAACTGTTTAATGTCTCAGCTATTTCCTCATTCCCAGTTATTAAATTGGCCTTCTCACCCTCTAAAGGACCAATGTTTACCTTCGCCACTCTTTTATGATTTACATATTTATAGAAACTTTTGCTGCTGTTTTTATATTCTGAGCTAGTTTACTCTCATAATCTATCTTACTTTTCTTTATAACTTTTTTTGTGGCTTTCTGTTGACCTTTAAAGAATTCCCAGTCTACTAGCTTTTTTGTATGTGTTTTTTTTTCAATCTGATACTTTCCTTTATTTCCTTAGACATCCATGGCTGGCTCTCTCTTTTCTTACAGTTCTTCCTTATCACTGGAATATGCTTCTGCTGAGCACTGTGAAAAATTGTTTTGAAAGTCCTCCAATGTTCCTCAATTGGCCCACCATAAAGTTTTTGCTCCCATTCTATCTTAGCTAACTCCTTCCTCATTCCTTCATAGTCTCCTTTGTTTAAGCACAGGACATAGGTACTGGATTTAACCTTCTCACGCTCCATCTGTATTTTAAATTCGACCATACTGTGAGCGCTCCTTCCGAAAGGATCCCTAACTGTGAGATCATTAATTATTCCTATCTCATTACACAGGACTAGATCTAGGATAGCTTGCTCCCTCGTAGGTTCCATTACATATTGTTCAAGGAAATTATCGCGGATGCATTTTACGAACCGGTCCTCAAGGCTGCCATGACTGACCTGTTT
>NC_063335.1:65825063-65932678 GCF_021869965.1 Rhincodon typus | reverse complement strand
TTTGACCAATCAATATGTAGATTAAAATCCCCCATGATAATTGCTGTACCATTTTTACATGCATTAGCTATTTCTATGTTTATTGCCCGCCTCACCACGATGTCATTATTTGGTGGCTTATAGACCACACCTATCAGTGACTTCTTCTCCCTGCTATTCCTAATTTCCACCCAAATGGTTCAGTAGAACCTATATCATCTCTCACTACCGCCCTGATATCATCCTTAAAAATCAGAGCAACACCACCTCCCTTACCTTCCTGTCTGTCCTTCTGAACAGTTTGATACCCCTGGATATTTAACTCCCAGTCATGACCATCCTGTAACCATGTCTCTGTAATGGGCAGTAAATCATACCCATTTGCCATGATTTGCACCGTCAACTCATCCACTTTGTTTCGAATGCTCCGAGCATTCAGATAAAGTGCCCTTATGCCAGTTTTTGCACCTTCTTTTTGGGTCCTATTATCTCCATTACTAACAGCTCTTGAGTTCTCCTTCCCTTTAACTTTTTTCCTAATTTTCAATGGGGTTGAAGCTTCCTCATCACCTGCTAACCTGCTGCTTTGCCTTACATTAATTGTTATTCTCCCTCTACGCTCACTTCTCCCTTCCCCCCTACTTACTCATTTAAAGTCCTATTAACCACCTTATTTACCCTTTTTGCCAGAACACTGGACCTGGCCCTGTTCAGGTGGAGTCCATCCCAGTGATATAGATCCCTCCCATCCCAGAACTGATGCCAGTGCCCCATGAAAAGGAAACCCACTTTCCCACACCACTCTTTTAGCCACGTGTTTACTTCCCTGATCCTCGCCTCCCTATGCCAATTTGCACGTGGCTCGGGCAGCAATCCAGAGATTATGACCCTTGAAGACCTGTTTCTTAATTTTGTTCCTAGCTTTTCAATAATCCCGAAACAGGTCTTTTTTCCTAGGCCTGCCTATGTTGTTGGTACCTACGTGGACCACAACAATTGGATCCTCCCCCTCCCTCTCTAGTATCCTCTCAAGCCAGTCAGAGATGTCTCACACCCTGGCACCGAGCAGGCAACACACCATGTGGGATTCTCTATCCTGCTCGCAAAGGATACTGTCTATCCCCCTGATGATAGAATCCCCGACAACTACAATCTGTCTTTTTGCTCCCCCCTCTTGAATGGCTTCCTGGACCATGGTGCCATGGTCAGTTGACTCACCCTTCCTGCAGCCCTGTTCCTCATCCACGCAGGGAGCAAGTGCCTCATACCTGTGGGACAATGTCAAGGGCTGCTCCTGTGTTCCTGTCTGCAGGTTACCTCTACCTGCCTCACTCGCAGTCACACACTGCTGTCCCTGCCCGCCAAATGAATTAACATTAGTTAATCTACCAGGTGTGACTGCCTCCTGGAACACAGCATCCAGGTATTTCTCCCCCTCCCGGATGTGCCGCAGTGCTTGGAGTTCGGATTCTAGCTCATCAATTTTGAGCCGGAACTCCTCATGCAGCCAACACTTGCTGCAGATGTGGTCACTGCCGTTCTCAATGGGATCAGCTAGCTCCCACATGCAACATGCTATGTTAATCTTACAATTGCACCATGTGCCAGCCACATAAGTGTCAAACACTTTGCCTCTGCTTAAACCAAATATTCCTGTCCCATAGTCTAGAGAAGGAGTAAGTCTCAGTCAAGACAAAGAAGGCAGCCTTCAGTCAAAAATATTGCCTTTGATTTGTCAAAGGGCTCGGACATGGTTAGTCTGCCACCCAGAGCAGTCAGGTTAAGGGGAGTCCCTATCACTCCAGTCTGAGGAGTCGGCCATGCTGAACCCTCCAGATCAGTCAGTGAGAAGCTGCACACAGTTGAGAGTCTAATTAGCCATCAGAGTTGTTTGTCCATGTCAGCCATCAGAATTAACAACACATTCAAGCCAGCTGAATTGAAAAGGAATCTTGAAACTGTCTCAAAAATCCAAAAAGATGGACTAAAAACAATTAAAGAAGAAATTAAAGTGCTGAGAAAGGGATGATATTATTCCAAGATCTGAGTGTCTGTTATGGATTTTTTTTATATTAAGATCTTTCTAAACTGTCTTAAATAAAATACGTTTATAACTTAGTTTCTTCTTTTGTATGTGTAATAGATTGTGCTCTTTTGTTAAAGAACATTTGCAACTTTGCGTGGAAATGTGTTAGTAACTAATCACCGCAGTAATCAAATGCAAAAATTAAACATTATCATCTATCAAGCCAGATTTCACTCAGGATTGTTCAATGTTATCATCATCTGGGATCATAACATTTTATTAGGAGACAACATCAAGTTTTCAAACCACAAGCCTTATGCCCCAAACAGGCCTTAACAATTTTTGAGTCCAACACTTCTACTTCAAGTTTAAAACAGGACAAGATTGTGTGAAAGAAATTAAGCTTAGAAAGAGGCCCTGATGAGTATTCACTCACCAATTTTGAATTATGTTAGCCACTCATGTACTAACCATTGTCATTAGGGTTCAGAATATAATGGTTGTTCTATTGGTAAAGTGAACTTCAGCTTTAGTGGTTTTAATTTGATCGGGTTTTTACCAAGCATGACTGATGTTTGATGTTTGATTTATTTATTGTTACGTGAATTTTGTTACAAAATACAGTGAAAGTGTTGAATTGTGTCACCACTCTCTGGCTCCATCTTAAAACACAGAAAAATAAACCAAAACATAGAACATAAAGGCAGAAAAATAAAGAAATAAAGAAAAAGTGATCAACTCTACAGTCCTTTTTGTTAAGTGCTTTGTGAGGGGCCAGGCACAAGTCCCCTTCACTACACTGGAACGTAAGTCGCCACTCTTTGGTGGCAACTCACCTCCACTATGCCCCCTGCTGAGTTCTCACTGGACCTCGCCAACACAAATGCCACCAATGCTGCTGGGTACTGTACCAGGCCAAACCCAACTCTGCCAACACCCTGAGCCTGCTTTGGGCTCACCTTGACCATGCAGTGTATGCCGATGCCCCCGGGTCTTGCATTGGGCTCAAATCCGCCTCCGCTGCTGCCTCCAAGAGTCAGCACTAGAGGCAGACACCTATTGGCATTTTTTGTTATATGTTGAAGCTTATTTCTAAGATTTATTGGACTTTAAAGAAAGGAATTAACATTTACTGACTTGATGCAATCATCCGGATAGAGAGCCTTAAAATTAAATTTGCTTAGTCTGAATAGAACGTAATGACAAAGATTAATCCAGATCGTGGTATTTAACTATATGCATTTTTTGCATCCATTCTGTTAACATAGGCACTTCTTTTCTCTTCATTCATTCATTTATGCCACTGTTGTGTAACATTTCAACTTTTTAAACGCAGAACATATATGCAACACAATTAATTTGTCATTCACTGTAAATTCTTGTTACCTATAACTTGCCGATTTATCCTTCCAATTATTCATCCCATGTAGATTGATCTTAGACTCCGAAATAACAGGACCCATGTTTTAAAAAAATGTAGTGCAAAATTCTATTAAAAACATGACCATATCTTCAGATGCATCATATATAATCTCAGATCACTTTCATTATTGTCAAGCCATTGTACTGTGAGCAATGAAAGAGTCATTACTGTGATAAAACACTTCTAAAATGTGTAAGTTTAAGTCATTTTGTCAAGTGACATTGAAATTATTCTGAAAGGAACTATATGCAGAAAGGAAGTTTAAATTTCTGTTCCAACTGTAATGTCTTAATTTTTAGTTGTCGATGTGACACTTCATCTCTACTATGTCTTTACTACAGTTTAAAAATGTATAAAGCTTTGCTGTCAAAGTGGTGAAGGATCTACAAAAGCAAGTAAGATGCTATCAATGTCTCAGTAGGTAGCAAAGAAACTATGGCTTCTCATAACATTACTTAAATGAATTGTCCACATGTCACTTATCCTTATGTGATTTCACGCTCTTCTGTCATACTCAATCTCACAAAATATAGTCCTCAGTCAAGTGAACATATTCCATTAAGCTCACTAATAGCATTAATAACAGAATACAGCACAGTACAGAAAGCTGAGGGAGAAGTAGCTCCTCAGCCATTTTAAATTTGTCAAGTACAGAGGAAGAGGCATTGGGGATCATTGGATTTCTTTGTGCATGTCCAGAAAGAAGAGGCAACAGAGCTACCTGCTGACAGAATTAAATATTAGTCACCCGAAACCATTTTGCACTCAGTTACTATGGCTTTATTTCAGCACTGAGTGAAATATTATTATCTTCATAATGATATTTTGCAACACTTTGACCTTGCCAATACTAATTCATGTCTTTAATTTCAGGGGAGACTTTCACGCATGAAGCAGGATTTGTTGGTGTTCATGGATGACAATTCTTCATAGAGACTGAGCTTTTCTAAGGGTTCACCATTACAGGACTCGTTCATACTCTGCACCTGCCCAGATAGTCACACTTTGAAGACATCTAAAGACTCATATTTTACTCGTGCGCATGGAAGACTGGCAGTCTGTAGACAGCAGTGGAATTTGTTGGTTAAGGAGCTTTAATGAATTGTTGCAGCGAATTTTGTAAAGGGTGCACAGTTGCCACTGTTCATCAGTGGTGGAAGGAGTAAACATTGAAGATGTTAGGTGAGGTGCCAATGAGTGTAATACCTTCTAATATTTTTTTCTTCTTCACAACCAGCCAAAGTCCATGTACAGCAACTTCCGGAATTGGAGGTCAATGCATTGATCTGCATTGAGATGCCGATAGCCGTGCTTGGAAGGTCATGGTAGTTGCATGTGCAGCTTACAGGGAACATCACTGCCAATCAAGTGGTCTTCAAAATTCTTGAATGCTATTGAAGCTGCATTCTGAGTTTTTTTTTGGAGTTTTTGGAGATTTTGCAGCATGGATAGGTGTCCTTCCACCCATCATGTCTATGCTGGTTATCCAGACAAGTGGACAATATTCAATCACACAAGACCTGTGTGTTGTAGATGGTGGACAGGTTTTAAGGAGATATGAGGTGAGTTCCTTTCTGCAGAATTGTAAAAGTCTGGCCTCAGTATTTATGTTTCAGGTCCAATTCAGTTGTTTCGGGTCAATGAAAAGACTCAAGACGTGTATAGTCAGGGACTCAGTGATGGCAATGTCATTGAATATCAAGGAGCTGTAGTAGATTTCCACTTGTTGGAGATGATCATCGCCTGTACTTTGTTGGAATGAATGTTAATTGTCAGTTAGTCCAAGCTTGAACATTGTCCAGGTCATTCTGCATTTAGACAAAGACTGCTTCTGGATCAGACAAGTCTCAATAATTCTGAAAATTGATGATTGCACAATAAACATCACCAATTCTGAGATTACAGTGGAGGGAAGATCATTGATAAAACAGAATGAGACCATTGAGAAAAAAGTTTGGCCTAGGACACTAGCCTGAGAAACTCCTTTACTGCTGGCTTCTAGCTAAGATGATTGGCCTCTAACAACCATAAATATTTTCCTTTATATCAGCTCTAACTATAACCAGTGGGGGCTTTTCCCTCAAGTCCCACTGATTGCAGATTTACTAGGGCTCCTTGATCCCTCATTCAGTCAGAATTTGCCTTTGTGTCAAGGACAGTCATCTTCACTTCCCTTACATATTCAAATCTTTTGTCCATGTTTACATCAAGGCTGAAATGAGTACAGAAGCTGGCAGAACCCGAATGAAGCATCAGTGAGCAGGTTATTGTTGAGTAAGTTACACTTGAATTTCATGCATTACATAGATAGAGTCATACAGCACAGAACCAGAACCTTCGGTCCAACTTGTCCTTGCCAACCAAATTTCCCAAACTAAACTAGTCCCATTTGCTCGCAACTTCCATCTCTTTGCTGATAATTGTGAGTATACTGCCAGATTAGATTCGTCCTGCACTTTGTGCATGAAACATACCTGGATAATTTTCCACGTGGTTTGGTAAATGATAGTATAGTAACTGTGCTGAAAGAGTATGGCTGGGGGTGCAGCTAGTTCCAGAGAACAAGTCTTCAATACTATTGTCACAGTGTTTTCAGGACCAATGATATTTACAGTATTCAGTGCCTTTAGATATTCCTTGATATTCAGAGTGGGGGGTATGGCTGGGTGAATTGAATTGGCTGAAGACTGGCAACTATGATTCAGGGAATGTCAGGAGGAGGTAGAGGTGGATTGTCTGCTTTGACTTCTGGCTCCAGATGCTTGCAAGTACTTAAGCTTTGCCTTTTGCATTAATCCGCTGGGCTCCCCTAATTGATGTTGGGAATATTTATGGACCTTTTCTCTTCAAGTAAATTGTTGAACTGTCTACCACCATTCACAACTGGATGTTGCAACATTGCAGAGGTTGGATCTGATCCACTAGTTATTGGATCACTTATCTCTGTCTGTCACTTACTGCAGCATCGCTTGGTCAAGTTGCTCGATGCTGTTACTTCACCAGGTTGGCACATCATTCTTATATATTTTTGCTGTTGTTCCTAGTATGCGCTCCTGCATTCTTGATGGAACCAGCATGGAGTTATGTCAAGCCATGAGTTTATATAATGTTGTTGAATACAGTCTGCTACTTCTGATGTCCCACAGTGCCTCATGGATGCCTAGTTTGGAGTTGCTAGATCTTTGTGAACTCTTTCTTATCCAGCATAGTGGTGGTGTAAAGGCAGGGCTTTAACAAGAATAATGTGCAGTGGTTTCCCCTAGTGTCCAGGAATGGGTAGGAAAGGTGGAATAGCCATGGTCAATGTGGGGTTAGGATCGAATGGCCTCTATCTGCACTGTAGGGATTTGATGCTTCTATTCTATTCTATGAATGTAAAGACACTGTCATGAACAAATACATATGCTATAAGCAGATTGTTCTGGATGAAGACACATACATTTGCCCTGTTGTTGGGTCCCTCACCATGTACTGCAGTACATTCCAGCAACAGTGTTTTTTAGGATTCAGCCAACACAGTCAGTAGTGGTGCTACCGAGCCATGCTTACATAGAACATAGAACATAGAATAGTACAGCACAGTACAGGCCCTTCAGCCCACGATGCTTGTTGATCAATATTGAACTACCCAACCCAGAGTACGTTCTATTAGAGTCATAGAGCATGGAAACAAACCCTTCAGTCCAACTCATCCACGCCAGCCAGATATCCTAGATAAATCTAGTCCCATTTTCAAAAAATGAGGCCTTGTCAGGAAATTGAACCCGAGACCTCACGCATGTCAACGATGGACAAGGCCCTAAGCGAGGATCGCACCCCTAGACCAACATATTGTTAAGAATTAGAGCTCCAAAGTAGTATGGATTTATCAGACTTTGAATTCCAGCATAATTTTATAAAACAAGGGCTGTGGATGCTGGAGATTCTGAAACAGAAAGTGCAGGAATTTCAACGTGTGTTTTTTAAGAGAGGACTGAAGCAACCAACAGATGACTTGGCACTTAAATTCAGTGATTGTCTGGCTAAGTCCTCTTTCAACTCATGGAATGTCACACCTCTACACAGTCGGGCAACCTTCAAACAGAAAATAAATACTGCCACCATTGAAGTGAGAACAAATGAATTTCAATTAATCCGCAAATCTAAAAAACTTGAAATCAACTGCTTACACAGTGCACCAATCTTGTCACATCATCCAATGTAAAGGCTGAAGCATTCTACTATCAATTCTTCAAGAAAGCCTCAGAGACTGATCTGAAGATTTTTTTTTAAACTTTTGGCTGTTTTTGGACTCACTTCTTATTCCTAATGTGTGTGTGGGTTTTGCACTTTTTTTCATGCTTAGTAACTAATTAAGTCACTCTTTCATTAACTCCAAGAAGGCTCCTAGTAACACAAATTAATTTGTTCTGAGATAAAGATATTCACAAGATGAGAGATCCTTTTTGAATCGAGGTTATGGGTAATGAAGGAAGGAGTTTATCCTCTTCACTGGGGAACTTAATGATTTGGGAAATGCTGTCTGGAACTGTGATGAATTGGGGAACATCGCCTAGGGACTGGTCATAACAAATTGGGGTCATGTCCTCAATTTCAACACACAGATGAAATGATGAAATGTAAATTATCACTTTGAAACCAATTTTAAAGAAAAGAAACAAAAGGCTTTCTTGAGTTTGTACAGCTACAGTACAGAAATGTCTGCATTTGATGCCAAATCTACCTAACATCATTAGGGAAGCTTCATTTGAGAATTTAAAAGTCCTGTCCCTCAAACAATTCAAAGATTTAGTGAGGCATTTTGGATTAGAAATTTTATCAAAAGCTATAAAAACTGACACTTCAAAAGGGATGGACAATGACTAACTGGGAGAAACTGAGAACTATTGGTATGGATGAGTTGGACCAAAGGATCAGTTTCCATGCTGTACATCTCTATCGACTCTATGACTATGAAACTGAGGGGTAAAGACAGGGATATTAAAATTGGAACAGGGGTGATTAACCTTTCAAGAAAAGCAAACAAACAGGAAAGATACAGAGAAAGGAAAGAAAAAAGTGGGATGTTCTTCGGAGGGTTGGTGCATATTCAATGGACTGAATGGCCTCTATCTGCGCTGTAGTGGTTCTATGATTGCAGAGATCAAATGAGAAAGACTGAGAAAGAGGAAACAGTAAGACAGAAATGCAAAAGAAAGAACAAGGAGAGAACATTTCACGAAAAATAGCAGAAAAAGGAATTTGAACTAAATCAGCTTGAGTTCATAGATCATAGAATCCCTACAGTGTGGAAACAGGCCCTTTGGCCTAACAAGTCCACACCAACCCTCACAGCACCCACCCAAACCCATCCCCCTATAACCCACCTAATCTACACATCCCTGAACACTATGGGAAACTTAGCATGGCCAATTCACCTAGCCTGCACATCTTTGGACTGTAGGAGGAAACCAGAGCACCCGGAGGAAACCCACACAGACACAGGGAGAATGTGCAAACTCCACACAGACAGTCACTGAGGCTGGAATTGAACCCAGGTCCCTGGTGCTGTGAAGCAGCAGTGTTAACCGCTCTGCCACTGTGCCACACCTTTGAGGGTGTACTGTGTTGCATGAAGACACCACCGGCACAGATTTCAAGATGGAGGCCACTCAGTTTACTCATTTATTTCCTATATTTCAGGAAGCAGAAGCGATAGCCTTCTTTATTACTTTTGAGTAGTTAGCACAGCAGTCAGAGTAGTCAGCTCAATGTCTGTTGTGTCAATGCTATGCCTTTTAAGAGGTTACTTTGTCCTGATTTTTTTGGAGAGAGGTTATAAGGCAGAGGTAAACAGTTTGGGATTTTGTTTAACAGCCTGAATAGGTGTGGCCAGCTCTCACAGGATTTCGGACTTTGGTTTTTCAGTGACATCAGAAGCTACTGGGGTCCAACAGAATTGGAAACTTCAGTGAATATCTCATGGCTGTTTCTCTGAATTTTCTCTTTCAGTATAGCAGTTGGGAAGTCATGTTGAGATTGTACAGGATATTGGTGAGGCCTGTTCTGGAAAACTGTACCCAGTTCTGATCACCCAGTTATAGCAAGGATATTATTAAGCTGGTGAGGGTTTAGATGAGATTTACCAGGACGTTAAACAGAAGTTGCTGGAAAAGCTCAGCAGGTCTAGCAGCATCTGTGAAGAAAAAAAATCAAAGTTAAAGTTTCGGGTACGGTGACCCTTCTAACTCTGATTTTTTCTTCACAGATGCTGCCAAACCTGCTGAGCTTTTCCAGCAACCTCTGTTTTTGTTCCTGATTTACAGCATCCGCAGTTCTTTCGGTTTTTACCACGATGTTGCCAGGTATGGAAGGTTTGAGGTACAAAGAAAGGCTGGAAAGGCTGGGACATTTTTCACTGGAGTGTAAGAGGTGAGAGGCAACCTTATAGAAGCTTATGAAATAATGAGAAGTATAGATAGAGTAGTTGTCTTTTCCCTAGGATGGGAGATTTCAAGACTAGGGGGCACATTTTTAAGGTGAGAGGAGTGAGTTTTAAAAAGACATGAGGAGCAAATTTCTTTACACAGAGGGTGGTTTGCGTTGGAATGAACTTCCTGAGGAAGTCGTGGATTTAGGTACAATTATAACATTTAAAAAGCATTTAGATAAGTACATGAATAGAAAAGGTTTGGAGGGATTGGCCAAGAGCAGGCAGGTGGGACTAGTTTAGTTTGGGACTATGTTCAGCATGGACTGGTTAGACTGAAGGGTTTGTTTCAGTGCTGTATGACTTTATGTTTTTGACTCCTGAATGGAATAACTGAATGTAAGAATCTGTGTCTGAATTTTCCTTTTTGCCAAGGGTTGTGTTTCTGGCATGTCACCATATTGGAATAGTTAATTAGTAATAGTTAATGTACCTATTATTCTGTTAAATTTTCGAATAGAGGTAAGTTGTTCTAAATTCCTGTTTCTTTGGTGTATTTTAATTACATTGTTTAAATATATTGTGTTTTGCTTAATGTCGAGTCATTTGACCAGTTGCACTGCATCTGGAACAGACACTATATATTTGTCTTTAAAATAAGAAAAGTTAGGGTCTTCTACCTTCTTAAAATATTTTGACGGGGTCTGGTCTGGTTCATAACACTGTCCTTAGCATTTCTGAGTAAGTTCACAGGGAAAGCTTTCATGAGGTTTATTCCCTTTTGGCCTGAGAAATGTGCCACTGATGGTGAGCTGGTTCAAAAAGAAGAGTATGTCATCTTGAGGCCGTAGTTTGTGCTTGTATTGAATGATTAAAATATCCGTGCTCTAAGAAAACGTTGGACTAGACATCCCTGGAAACTGAAATGTTTAAACAAGTTTATTTTGACCATTGGCAGGCACTTTAAACAGAAATCATGCACTGAAACCTCTCTGAAATAGTTAAAAAATCTCCATTCCCCTCCCACTAGGAATAAACTTTGAAAAACGGAATGACTGGATCCAAGCAGATAGCCACATTGGCTAATGAATAGGAGCTGATCCACAAACCCATGTCTCCAAAGAAACTTTCCCCTAGTCAGCCTCAGCCAAGGATAGGTGGGGACAGTAATAGGAAACTGAACTCCCATGACAGACAGACAGACAGATAGAGAGAGAGAGAGAGAGAGAAAGAGAGAGAGAAAGAGAGAAAGAGGGAGCTCTCCTCTGAAAAGAAAGGGTAGTGCTGAGTTAAAAGATGAGGCCAACAAACCTCTGTGCTTTAACTACTAAAGCACAGTTGTTGGAGGCTATGCAAAAAGCCAGTGAGACATAGAAACATAAAAAAGAGGTGCAGAAGTAGGCTATTTGGCCCTTCAAGCCTACACCACCATTCAATACAATCATGGCTGATCATGCCATCTCAGTATCCCATTCCTGCCCTCCCCCCTTCATACCCCTTGATCCTTTTAGCCACAAGGGCCACGTCCAGCTCCCTTTTGAATTTATCTAATGAACTAGCCCCAACAGCTTCCTGTGGGAGAGAATTCCAAAGGTTCACAACTCTCTAAGTGAAGAAATTCTTCCTAATCTCAGTCCTGAATGGCTTACCCCTTATTCTTAGATTGTGACCCCAAGTACTGGACTTCCCCAACATTGGGAACATTTTTTGCGTAACTAGCCTGTCCAGTCCCATCAGGATTTTACATGTCTCTTTGAGATCCCCCTTATTCTTCTAAATTCTAGTGAGTACAAGCCCAGTTGATCCAGTCTTTCCTCATATGTCAGTCCTGCCATCCCAGGAATCAGTCTGGCGAACCTTCACTGGACTCCCTCAATAGCAAGAATGTCTTTCCTCAGAGTAGGAGACCAAAACTGCACACAGTGCTCAACGTATGACCTCACCAAGGCCCTGTATAACTGCAGCAAGACTTCCTTACTCCAATACTGAAATCATCTTGGTATGAAGACCAGCATGCCATTAGCTTTCCTCACCACCTGCTGCACCTGCATACCAACCTTTAGCGATTGTTCAACCCTGACACTCAGGTCTCATTGTACCTCTCCTTTTCCCAAACTGCTACAGTTCAGATAATAATCTGCCTTCTTGTTTTTGTCACCAAAGTGGATAATTTCACATTTATCTGCATTATATTACGTTTGCCAAAAATTTGGCCACTCAGCCAGTCTGTCCTAGTCACCTTGCAGCCTCTTAGAATCCTCCTCACAGCATACACCACTATCCAGCTTAGTGTCATCTGCAAATTTGGAGGTATTGCATTCAATTACTTCATCCACATCATTAATATATATTGAGAACAGTTGAGGTCCTAGCACTGAACCCTGCAGTACCTCACTTGTCACTGCCTGCCACTCTGAAAAGGGCCAGTTTATTCTAACTCTCCATTTCCTGTCTGCCAACTAGTTCTCTATCCATGTCAATACATAACTCTGATACATGAGCTTTATTTTTCCTTACTAATTTCTTGCATGGAACCTTGTCAAAAGCCTTTTGAAAGTCCAGATACACAACATCTACTGATTCACCCTTGTCCACTCTACTGATCACATGCTCAAAAAATTTCAGAAAATTTGTCAAGTATGATTTCCCAGCACCGTTTTCCAAAAACTCAGTTATTACATCCTTAATGTTTGACTCCAGCATTTTCACCACCACCAATGTCAGGCTAACTGGCCTATAATTCCCCAATTTCTGTCTTCCTCCTTTTTTAAAGAGTGGGGTTACATTAGCTACCCTCCAGTCCATTGGAACTCTTCCAGAGTCTACAGAATGCTGAAAAATGATCACCAATGCATCCATTATTTCTAGGGCTACTTCCTTAAGTACTTTGGGATGCAGAGTATCAGGCCCTGGGGATTTCTCGGGTTATAATCCCATCAATTTACCCATTACCATTTGCTGACAAGTAAGGATTTCCTGCAGTTCCTCCTTCACGCTTGACCCTCTATCCTCTAGCATTTCCTGAAGGTTATTTGTATCCTTCTTAGTGAATTCAGATCCAAAGTATTTGTTCAACTGGTCTGCTGTTTCTTTGTTGTCCATTATGAATTCACCTGATTCTAACTGCAAAGAACCTACATTTGTCTTCACTAGTCTTTTTCTCTTCACATATCTATAGAAGCTTTAGCAGTGAGTTTTTATGTTTTCCACAAGCTTACTTTCATATTCTATTTTCCCTTTCCGAATTAAACCCTTTGTCCTCTTCTGCTAAACTTTAAATTTCTCCCAGTCCTCAGGTTTGCTGCTTTTTCTAGTCAATTTATATGCCTCCTCTTTGGCTTTAACACTATCCCTGATTTCTCTTGTTAGCCATGGTTGAGCCACATTTTCTGTTTTACTCTTACGCCAGATGTACAACTGTTGGAAGGTCATCCTTGTGTTCTTTAAATGTCTGCCATTGCCTATCCACATCAATCCCTTAGGTATCCTTGGCCAGCTTATCCTTGCCAATGTATGCCTCATACCATGAAAGTTAGCTTTCTTTAAGTTTAGGACCCTAGCTTCAGATTTAATTGTGTCATTCTCCAGCTTAATGAAATAGTCTACCATATTATGGCCACTCTTCCCCAACAGATCTCGCACCACAATATTGCTAATTAATCTTCCCTCATTACACAGTACCCAGTCCAGGATGGCTTGCTGTATCACTGTTTCCTCATACATCCCTCACACATTCCAGGAAATCCTTCTCCATCGCATTGCTGCCAGTTTAGTTAGTCCAATCAATATGTGGATGAAGTCACCCATAATAACTGCTGTATCCTTACTGCATGCATCTCTAATTTCCTGTTTGATTCAGTGCCCAACATTACAACTATTGTTTGGTGGTCTGTATGCAACTCCCACTAACGTCTTTTTCGCTTTGCTGTTCTGCGACTCCACCCATACTGATTCCAAATTATCCAGGCTAACGTTCTCCCCTACTACTGTGTTAATCTCCTCCTTTACCAGCAACACTACACCACCTCCCTTTCCTTTCCGTTTACCTTTCCTGAAAATTGAATAATTCTGGACGTTGAGTTCCCATCCTTGGACACCCTGGAGACAGTTCTCTGTGATCCCGGGCACATACACGCTGCAGGGAATGTCATCAGTCAGAGAGCATAAACAGACAAGGCTATGGCTCTGACTGCAGCTATGAATCCCTGTAATAGCACTCCAAGAGGGTAAAGATGAAGTTAAACAAATCTCTGACAGCTACTGGGATTTTGTATTGAAAGAAGAGTTGTCCACATTTCCTCAGGGTGAGGTAAAGATGCCTTAGTGATACTGAGGGAGACTAGGGCCACCCAAACCCACTGTTGGGAAAGGCATGACATTCTGACTTGGTGTGCAGTAAGTGCCAAGATATTGATGAAAGAATTTGAAAAAGCTACATGTCCATCCACCAGGTGCATAAGAATACTCCATAGCATGTATAACCTTGTGTCAAGACCAACGGCTGTGGGAGTCATCCTCAGTGTCTGCACGTGGGGTTCATATGCCCCATGGCAACTACTTGGCAGGATGAAAGGTAATAACATCCGCATCTGCTAGTGAGATTGACTTGGGATGTTATATGATATGCTTAGGGCTAAGATTTTGAATTCACTCAGTAAATCAATGTCCAGGGTTTACATACAGCATTTGGTGTTCATTGTTGGCTTTCTCCTGTACTGTATGGGGGTCTGTTTATCACTATTGTCCTTTGAAAGGCCTCACATCATGTGAAAGTGGAGCTCATTCCTCATGCTCGCTCTAGGTGTGGTGGCAGCCATTTTCATCTGTTTTGCGCATTTGCAATTTGGATCACAACAGAATGAAACAGTCTCGCACTTCATGCAGTGAGTCATAAGCTGTAGAGTGTAGACATACAAACCCCTTTACTCTAACCATTCCAAGTGACCACCAGGCCATGCAAAGGTTCTTGAATTATATCAGAGGCTATCCTTGATTTACTGTGCTAAGACCACCATGACTGAAGGGTGTCTCCTTTAATTTGACAGTGCCTACATTCCTTAGACTTTGAGACATGGTCATTTGGCTGAAGTACATGCGGTGTGTTTGCCGTGTATACATCTAGCACATAATGCAGATGTGAGATTAATGCAGCACAGTGGCATACAATGTCATGCCCATGCACTTGACTGATGACTGCTGACAACCATGACAAGCCGCATGGCTTTGTGTCTGTGCTAAACAGCAAGGCAAGACAGAAATATTGTGAGTCTTCAAAGTCAGGCCAAGGGGACAAAGTCTAAAAAAAAAGGCAAGGAAAGGACATTGTGACCCTAAAGTCAGGTGCAAAGTGAGTGCGTGCTAAGAGAGCAAGTGATGAGCCCTGAGATGCAGCCTGGTCCAGTCCATGAGATGGATCCCTGTGTGTAAAGTGTCCTTGAAGCAAACTGCTCCAAATTGCAATACTGAAGTTCGGAATCCCATCTTGAAATACAGGTGTAATGAGGCTGGTAATTATCTGAAGCCAATGTTTATGGACAGGGAAGGGAGGGTGGTCACTGCCCATAAAGTGTGCCCTGATGTCCACGTTGGAGGACAGGAGGGGCATGTATTGAGCTGGAGTCACTAGGTAAACACTCTTATTTTGTGTAGGGAATTGTCACAATCTAGTTTCTATCCAACAGGTAGCAGCATGGGAAACTGTATATTTCTGGGATTAACTAAAAATGACATGCTAATGAATATAAATGGATATGAATTAGCTTCTCACCACGGAGTAGCAGGATTCTTATATAGCCATTGAGCACGTTGATGGAAGATGAGACCACTTGCTCTTGACTTCGAGAGTCTCATTACTGCCGATCTAATCTTACTTTCACAAATTTCCTATCATTGCATATGTTGTTCAAAAGCAAAGAAGTTTCTGTCCACTGCCACAAACTTGCAAATAGGGAGTGCACCACAATCCATCTGCTAGTGGTTCTGCAAGGTACAGTAGGGATATATTGGAGCTAGCTCATGAAATTCCAATGGCTAAGCATGTCGGTGCATAGAATCCCCAAGCTTGCCTCAACCAGCATTTGTACTGGCCAAAGCTCCACATAGATACAAGCAAAATATTACAGAACATGTCACAGCTGACAGGGTATGGGAAAAACTTAACCTTAACCTGTGATTTCTATGCTGGATTTTATGGAAGGACTCATCAAGGTATCAGTGGCCTGTGTGAAAACCCCTACCCGAAGCAAAAAGGGCTTCCAGTATATCTTTACCTTCCTTAATGTAGCTACCTGTTTCCCAGAACTTTGATTGGATCTGATTGGAATTGTTTTTGCTCTATAACTTGCTTGGTGAATCTCTAGGAAGTGATTAAGGTATTTACTATTCTTAAATTACAACATTATATTAATTAAGGAAGGTAAAGATATACTGGAAGCCCTTTTTGCTTCGGGCAGGGGTTTTCACACAGGCCACTGATACCTTGACGATTCCTTCCACAAAATCCAGCACAGAAATCACAGGTTAAGGCTAAGTTTTTCCCACACCCTGTCAGCTGTGACATGTTCTGTAATACCTTGCTTGTATCTATGTGGAGCTTTGGCCAGTACAAATGCTGTGTACAATGTATAAAAGGCAACATACATCAGTGATTTGGGGAGGCAATGACCTAGTGGTGTTATCGCTGAACTGTTAATCCAGAGACCCAGGTAATGTTCTGGGGACTTGGGTTTGAATCCCGCCACTGCAGATGGTGGTATTTCAATTCAATAAATATCTGGAATTAAGAGTCTAATGATGACCATGAATCCATTGCCGATTGTTGGAAAAACCGCTCTGGTTCACTAATGTCCCTTAGGGAAGGAAACTGCTGTCCTTACCTGGCCTGGTGTCCATGTGACTCCAGATCCACAGCAACGTGGTTGACTCATAACTGCCCTCTGGGCAATTACAGATGGGCAATAAATGCTGGCCTAGCCAGCGATGCTCTCATCCCGTGAATAAATAAAAAGATTCATATAATTAGGATGGCAGTTCAGGTGTTGTGTTAAGGTTGCAGCATGTGATCCACGGCATACAACTCTGCAGTAAATGTTTAAAATTTGAGCAGCCTTAGCTCACAGTTTTTGAACTGCAGGCTGAACAATTGATACTGTAATGCATCAAAGAGGGTAAAGGTTACCTGGATTACCAAATGCTGGTGGAGGCAAGGTTGGGGATTCTGTGTATCGACATGCTTAGCCATTGGAATTTCATGAGCTAGCTCCAATATATCCCTACTGTACCTTGCAGAACCACGAGCAGATGGATTGTGGTGCGCTCCCCAGTTGCAAGTTTGTCAGGGTGGATACCTGGATACTTTTTTTTTATCATGAGGCAGTCACACCACTTTGGTTAGTCTTCTGATTTGGTCAGTGCTCAGGGACAGGAATGTGTAACAAAAAAAGAAGTTACTGGAAAAGCTCAGCAAGTCTGACAGCATCTGTGAAGAAAAAATCAGAGTTTCTGTTTTGGGTCCAGTGACCCTGCCTCAGAACTGGAATGTGTGACCGTGAGGGAGATAAACTAAAGCACAGAAGCACAGGAATGTCAGTCTTGAACTCTCGAATAGGTTTGAGCTTATCTCAACCTGTTTGGCTGAGAATCGGGGCCATACGTTAGATGTGCAAGCTACTGAAGTCAGGGGTTGAGGAACTCATCAGCCATGACTGAATGGCGGAGCAGACTCGATGGGTCAAATGGCCTAATTTCTGCTCCTACGTCTTATGGTCTTATGGGTTCAACAAGTAATGCAGTTGTAGTAGATGACAGCACATTGAGGGGAATTGACACCGTTCTCTACAACAAAGAGTAAGCAATCAAATGGCTGTGTTGCCTGCCCAATTCTGAGGTTTGGGAGGGTCCAGTGGTTATGGCCAATGATGGCACCAATGACTTTGGTAGAACATGGAAGTAGATCCCACATAGAGAATATGAGGAGCTAGACATTAAATCGAAAAAAATTGTTTCTAAGGTTATAATCTTTGGATTATCACCTGAGTCTTGTGCAAATTGGCGTAGAATGCATAAAATTAGACAAATCAATACAAAATCTAGTGTGGGAATTTGGATTTTGCTTCATGGGCAATCGGTAGTAGCAACCACAATATTATGATCTCGACAAAGGAACTGAGGACATTGTTTCTAAATTTTCAGATGACAGAAAAGTGGAGGCACAGGTATGTGTTGAGGAAGTGGGGAGGCTGCAAAAGCAATTGGACAGGCTAGGAGAGTCTTCAAAGAAGTGTCAGATAGAATACAATATGGGAGAGTGTTAAGTTATGCACTCTAGCAGGAAGAATAGAGGTGTAGACTTTTTCTTTAAAACAGGGAAAGGCTTTGGAAATCTGAAGCACAATTGGACTTGATAGTCGTAGGTCAGGATTCCCTTAAGTTAACATACAGGTTCAGTTGGCAGTTGCACTGTTAACATTCACTTCAAGAGGTCTAGAATGCAACAGCAGAAATGTATGTCGAGGCTGTATAAGGCTCTGGTCAGACTGCATTTGGAATATTGTGAGCAGTTTTAATCTCCATATCTAAGGAACGATACGTTAGCCTTGGATTGGTTCGGAGGTGGTTTACAAGAATGATTCCAGGGATGAAGAGCTTGTCATTTGAGGAGCAGTTGAGGATTCTGGATCTGTACACAATGGTGGTTAGAAGGAAGAGGAGGGATCCAATTGAAACTTACAGCACCTTGAGAGGCCTGGATAGAGTGGATATGGAGATGTTAGCTGAAGAGACCAGGACCCAAGGGCACGGCTTCAGACTGAAGGAATTATCCTTTAGAATTGAGATGAAGAGGAATTCCTTCAGCCAGAGGATAGTTAATTTGTGGAACTCATTGCTGCAGTGGCCTGTGGAGACTAAGTCATTGAGTGTACTTAGGACAGAAATGGATAAATTCTTGATTGGTAAAGGGGATCAAGGGTTAAGGAAGAAGGCTGGACAATAGGGTTGAGCAACATGTCAGCCATGACAGAGCAGATTCGACGAGCTGAATGACAATTCTGCTCCTGTATCTTATGGTCTTATGGACTGAATTTTACATTCAGTTTGAAAGGGAGAAGATTGGGTCTAAGATTAGTATTTTAAACCTACATAAGGCAACTATGACAGCATGAAAGTGGAGCCTGCTCTTGTGAAGTTTAATACTACACTGAGTAACACAGACACATATGCAAGCATTGAAAGAAATATTTCAGAATACTCAGAATAAGTATATTTCTATAAAAAAAGAAAATTTCTAAAGGGAGGACTTATTACCTGTGATTAACCAACGTAGTTAGGGAAAGTTTCAAACATAAGGAATAAGCCTATGGCTGTTCAAAGCTGAGTGGCCTGGCAGATGATTGGTCAGAGTATAAAGAGTGGCAGAGAATTGGTTTAAACTAAAATGCTAATCCAGGAGGAAGAAATTAGAGTACAAGAAGTAAAACAAAAGTAAGGAAAGGGTGTCTTCATCCTCTAAAGAAGCAGAATGCAGAGTGAACAGTAGATATAAAGGAAATGGCAAATGAAATTAACAAATATTTGCTTCACTACAGAGTATAAAAATAAACTCCAGCGAGAATAATAAGAGTAGGAAGGGAGAGAAGGATTTAGCAAAATTATAATCATCAGGAAAGTGATGCTTAACAAAATGACAGAGCTGCAAGCTGACAAGTAATCAGATCCAGACAGCTTTCATCCGAAGGTCTTAAAAGTGGTGGCTAATGAGGTTTATTTGTGTTCATTTTCCAAGATTCTCTAGTCTCAGAGAAGGATCCAGTGGACTGGAAAGTGGCAAATATTAGTAGTCTGGTCGAGAAAGGAAAAAGGCAGAAAACAGGAAACAATAGGCCAATCATTTTGATGTCCGTAATGGAAAATGTATTAGAGTTGATCATTAAAGAGATTATGACTGTACATGTTAGAAAAACATAAGGTGATTGGGAAGAGCCAACATGATTTCATTAAAGAGAAGCCATGCTTAGCCAATTTGTCGGTGTTCTTTGGTGGAATATCATTCACCATTAATAAAGGAGAGTCTGTACATGTACTACATTAGGATTCCAGAATTCATTTGATAAGGTACCACACCAAAGGTTATTGCAGAAAATAATGATGTTGGGTGTAACATATTGTCAAAAATAGAAAACTGGCCAGCTGGCAAAAAAATAATACTTGCATAAATAGGTCTTTGTCTGATTGGCAGAATGTGGATAGGGGAATTCCACAGGTGTCTGTTCTAGGGCCTCAACCTTATATAATTTACATCAATAACTTAGATCAAGCTAGTGAAGGCATGGTAGCTATATTTGCAGACAATGTCAAGATAGGTAGGAAAGTATGTTGTGAAGCAGATATAGGATGTTGCAGGTGTATACGGACAAGTTGAATGAGTGAGTAGCAATCTAGCAGATGCAGTATAATAAGGGAAGATCTGCAGTTATTCACTCTGGTGGGAAGTATAAAAGAAGTAGAGTATTACTTAATTGAAGAATGGCTGCAGAATTCCAAAGTGTAGAGGGATTTAGGTGTTCTGGTGCAAGAGTGACAAAATTTTAGAATGCAGGTACAGCATGTAATCAAGAAGGCTAAAGGGGTGCTAATCTTTATTATAGGAAGAATTGATCATAAAAATAAAGATTTTTTATTTTAGTTGTATAGGGTATTGGTAGATAGTATCTTAAATACTGTGGTTAGTGGTGCACTCTTTATTTAAGGAAGGATGTAAATGCTTTGGATTCAGTTCAGAGAAGGTTTCCTAAATTGATATCTGAATAGATTGATTTAACTCATGGGGATAGTTTGGACGGGCTGCCACTCTTTATACTCTACTGAATTTTAAGAGTAAGAAGTATCTCGATTAAACTGCATTAGATCCTGAATAATCTTGACAAGGTGGATGTGGGAAAAGATGTTTCCTATTGTGGGTCAGTCCTGAACTAAGGGGAACTCTTTTTGAATTAAGATCACCTTTTTAGGACAGATAAAAGAGGAGAATTATTTTTGTCTCAGAGTGTTGTATGACTTTGCAACTCTGCCTCAGATGTAGTGGAGGTGGGATCTTTGAATATATTTAAGACATTGATAGATAGGTTCTTGTTAGGCAAGGGAATCAAAGATTATCATGGGTAAATAGAAATGTGGAGTTCAGAACATAGAAAGATCAACCACGATCCTATCAAATGGCAGATTAGGTTGGAAGGGCCAAATGGTCTGCTTCTGCTTCTATTCTGTATGTTTATATGTTTGGAGGCTGTTCCCTTGAGAACCAGCTCTGCCGAAACAGAGTGGTGTGGGAATTGACCCAATTCTTCACCCAGGTGAGGTTGTCAAATTTTCTTTCTTCAAGGACATTGGTGAAGCAGATGGGTTTTTACAACAATTAACAATGGTCATCATTACACTTTTTCTATATTCCAGATTTTATATTTATTGAATATCACCATCTTCTCTGGTGGGGTTCAAACCCATGTCACCAAAGGATTACCCTGGGGAGATGATGATGAATCACAGCAACAAAAGAAGATATAGCAGCAGTGAAAGACATACAGAAAGTGGACAAAGAGCGCTGCATGGATGACAACAAAATAGATATGAAAACATACAAATGAAATGAACATATGGGTTTAAGGAGATATTAAAGGTGCAACATGGAATGGAGAATTTGTGAGCAGTAGGAGAGCACCTAAAGTAGTAAAATAAAGGAAGGATTCAATTTATATAGTGCTCTTCATTACCACTAGGTATATCAAAGTGCTTTATAGCCAATGAAACTTTTGAAATGTAGTCACTGTTGTAAGGTAACAGTGCCTTATAAAGAGAGGCAGTCACACAATTTAATGTGAGTAGTACTGTAGGAAATCAACCAGTCTTGTAAAATTATTCTTTTCATTCAGCATGATGTTAACAACCTTTATTTATATGCTTGCTATGAAATCTTCACACAACTTTATGGTAATATAAAACCCCCTTTGGAGCCTTTACTACTCTCTTTCTTCTCTGACAAGTAGTCAGCTCATATAAAATGTAATTCATCACTGCAGAGCCTATCCAAATTAATATTAAAATGACTGTGCATAAGAGAATAAGCGAGATATACCCAAAGACTTGAGATTTTCGTGGAAGTGTATATAGAAATGTTAAAGCATACAGTTGTAGGATATCCTGGAGCTGGGCTTTATGGGCCATCTGTGAGGAGGAAAACACGTGGGTAAAATAAGGGTCAACAAGGTGCAGGGCTGGATGAACACAGCAGGCCAAGCAGCATCATAGGAGCAGAGAGGCTGACGTTTCGGGCCTAGGCACCTTGTTGTCTCGGATTCTCCAGCATCTGCAGTTCCTACTATCTCTGGTAAAATAAGGGTGCTGTGTCAATCTGCAGCATGCCCTTCACCCAATCAACCAAACTCACCTCCATTGTATTTATGAGTAAAGGGGAATATATCAGGAAGACTGCCTATCCTTGGCTCGAATGAAGCACTTAAGTGAGTAAAAATGCACCAGTAACCCACAGTTAACTGTAATACTCCAACTGACCAACAACTCAAGGATGGACTTTCTCCTGGAGGGGGTTAGAGGTCATGCCTCATATCTCAGGTTGTCAACTGCAGTACAGAACCAGACTCCCCCCCATATGTATTCTAGGGTGTGGGGAATATACTCAGCATTAAATCCAGTCCCTCTTGTTAAGTTATTTGTTTCATAGTTTTGTTTATTTAAGGGTAGATTGTTTCTCTATTCAATCAAGCTAAAATTCTGGAGAACTGCTACAGATTGCAGTTAAAAATAATAAGACATTTCAAAGCAAACTAAAAAGCTAACTACATAGACACTGCATATGAGGATGAATTTGCGAAGTAGCACAAGTATGATATGGTGCTATAAGAAAGCCTTGTGAGCCTAGCATATCCAAAATAAGTTTTACATTATTCAGTTAATCAATACTCTTTCTGTAATTAGCTTAAAATGTTCTGACAGCTTCTTCGTTAAGCAAGTGTCTTGTACTATGTCTCCTTGAAAAGTGATAAATTGCTGTTCATAATGCTTCACAAAGATTGTTTGACTGCAGGAAAGAAAACGTTTACGATCCTATTGATAAAATTCACACATTAGGGGAGGGTGAGGAGTGGATGAGCATTAGAAGCAGAACAATACATTGATCTTGCAGAGCCTGAAGTAGAACCCTGCTCCTAGTTTTGCACAGGGTCTGTTGAAATTCCATCAGGGTACCATACATGCAATAAAATTGCAATTTGCACGTTTATTGAGGCTGGCTAGGTTTTCAGTGCAGAAAGTGTGCAGAAAAGGAAGGTAAAATGGAAATAGATCGTAAATCTTTAACTGCATCTGGAGCGAATTAAAATGTCTTCATACAATTGTTTAGTTGATTATTCTTCAGAAAAGATTTACCAAAGAATCCCTACAGTGTGGAAGCAGGCCATTTGGCCCATCAAGTCCACACTGACCCTCTGAACAGCATCCCACCCAATCCCTACCACCCTGCATTTCCCATAGCTAATCCACCTGGCTGCACATCCCTCAACACTACGGGCATTTTAGCACAGCCAATCCACCTAACCTGCACGTCTTTGGACTATGGGAGGAAACCCTTGCAGAGAGAATGTACAAACTCCACACAGACAGTTGCCCAAGGGTAGAATCAAACCCAGGTCCTTGGTGCAGTGAGGTAGTAGTGCTAGCCACTGTGCCATCCCAAGGACTATTGTGTGTTGGCCACAAGTCAAAACTGGACGTTCCACATGGCAGGCAAGAACTGTACTGCTGAACAACCAAAGCAAGCACCACAAAACTCAATTCACCCCACATGGGACTTGAGCCTACAATCTCTCATTTAAAGGACCAATGCCTTATCTATTAGGCCTCTGGGATTCCCAGGCACATAATGACATGTTAAGTAGATATTGTAAAGGTACAAATGAGGTGCAGTTGTCCAGGAATTACTACAAACACTTGATGTTAATTGAAATTGCAAACTTATCAACACGGTGCTAATCATTATTAGTCAAGTGTTAAATCCTGGTGGGCAAGACGTAAAAGTTAATTATTCTTCTGCTTTCACAAGAATAAAATACATATGTATTTGCTATCATAAGTAATGTGAATCTATCATTTTAGACACTCAATTCATGTGAGGAAAGGTTATTAACTTTGCAAAAAACATGATTTAAGAATGTATCAAAGGAGATTTAGGCAACTCCTCAAGCTCCAAGCTCTGAAAGTATTTTTTTAAAATTCAGTCATTGGATGTGGACGTTGCAGGTTAAGTTAGCATTTATTGCTCATGCCTAATTGTCCTGGAGAATGAAATGGTGAACTGCTTCTTTGAACCACTGCAGGTATGGAGAGTTACCCATCTCCTGTTAGGAAGGGAGTTCCAGGAGTTTGACCAAATGACAGTTAAGGAAAGGTAATATATTTCCAAGTCAGGATGATATGTGACGTGGAGAGCAATTTGTCTGTGGTGTTCCCATGCATCTGCCACCTTTGTTCTTCTTAGTGGTAGAGATTCATGTTTGGAAGGTGCTATCAGAAGAGCATCACCGAGTTAGTGCATTGCATCTTGGATATGGTGCACATGGGTGCCACAGTGTATCTGTAGTGAAGTGACTGAATGTTGAAGCTGGTGATGGGGTGTCAATCAAGAGGGTTGCTTTGTCATAGACTCATTGTCATAGAGTCATATAGCATGGAAACAGACCCTTCAGTCCAGCTTGTCTATGTTGACTAAGTTTCCCAAATTAAACCAGTCCCATTTGCCTATGTTTGGCCCATATGCCTCTAAACTTTTCCAATTCAAGTATCTGTCCAAATGTCTTTTTAAGTGTCGTCCCTACATCTACCAGTTTCTCTGACAATTCAATTCACATATGAACCACCCTCAGTGTGAAAATGTCACCCCTCAGGTCCCTTTTAAATATTTTTCCTCTCATCTTAAAAATATGCCGTTTAATTTTGAACTCTCCTACTCTAGGTAAAGATCTTGGCTATTCACCATATCTATGCCCCTCAATTTTATAAATTTCTACAAGGACATGCTTCAACCTCCTATGGGTCCAGTGAAAAAAAGCCTCAGCCTACTCAGCCTTTCATAGAATTGCTGCAGTGTAAACAGGCCATTCAGACCAACAAGTCCACACTGACTCTCTGAAGAGCATTCCACCCAGACTCACCCCTCTACACTAACACTGTAAACCCGCATTTTCCATGGCTAATTGACCTAACCTACGCCTAACCTCTCCTTATAACTCAAATCCTCAACTCACAGTAACATTCTTGTAAATCTTTTCTGTATCCTCTCTAATCCCCATAGCAGGGTGACCAGAACTGTACACAGTACTCCAAAAGTGGCCTCAATGTGATGTCCTGACTCCTATACTCAATGGTCTGAGCAATAAAGGAAGCCTGCCAAATATCTTCTTGACCAGAAGTTGCTGGAAAAGCTCAGCGGGTCTGGCAGCATCTGTGAAGAAAAAAATCAGAGTTAACGTTTCGGGTCTAGTGACCTTTACTCAAAACCCTTAGTTCTATCTATCTTCTTGATAACATTCTCAAAAAACTCAATCAAGGTTGTGAGAGATGATTTCTATGCACAAAGCCATGCTGACTATCCACAATCCCCAAGTACTAGTCGTTGCCTCTCCAAATGCATGTAAATCCGTCAGAATCTGTCAGAATCCTCTCCAACAACTTACCTACCACTGATGTTAGACTCACAGGTCTACAGTTCACAGGCTTCTCCTTGCAGCCTTTTTTAAATAAAGGCACAACATAGCAGCCTTGGCAGATAAAGCTAAAGATAATCTAAAAAGACACTACAAATACACCAAGAGCAACTCCTGGATATGTCAAGCTTTTTGAGTGTTGCAGGAGCTGCAATTATCCAGGTAACTGGGGAGTATTCCATCACACTCCTGATTTGTAGCTGGTCGATGATTAACAGATACTGGGGAGAGAGAAAGTGAGTTACTGGGTCAGGATTCCCAACATCATTGTAGTTGTGGTATTTATATGGTGAAAACAGTTCAGCTTCTGGTCAATGGTAGCCCCCAGGATGTTGATCATAATGGAAGGTAATGCCATTGAATGTTGAAGTGGAGATTTCAAGCCATACAAAAATTGTAGGCTAAAACTGATTCTCAGACATTAAACTTACAAACTGCAAAAGCAACAATGCAACTTTATTGCAGACACGCGAGTCATATGGGGTTTGTTCTGGTAATTAATACCGCAACCTCATCTCCTGATGACATCCTGCTGTATCATTGGTGCTCAGCACCTACTTTGATCCTACAAGTCTGCTCTGCACAGGCACTCAGTGCCAACATTATTTCTACAACTGAAAACAATATGTTCCATTAAGGTGAGGCACTCCTGACTCCCAAACTGATCGTATATTAAAGGCTTTCTCTCCTTCTGTGACAGGAATAAATAAGTGTTGTCTGGGCTATTTGTCTGTCAGAATGGTCTCTTCTGTTTCTGAGTTAGATTACATGATGGTGGTTATCGTGTGTCGTTATAATGATGTTCTAAATTCCAGTGCTTTTTAATCGTGTCAATTGGTTGTAGCCATCACTACGATTGAAACACAATTCGAATACTACATAAGCTGCTTGAATTCTGTAATGTTACAGAAATCTGCTGGCTTACCAGTAAAGATTTCCTTCTAACTAGTGTAAAATAAAGACTGCTTGACATTTGAATGAAAGACCATGTTTTGACTGACCATGTAAAGTACTCCACAACAACGTCATAGTATGGAGGTTAGACTCTCTCTTGTAGAACCTAGTCATTACCTGGCACTTGTGCAACATGAATGCTACTTGCCACTTATCAGCCAAGCCTAGATGATGTTCAGGTCTTGCTTCCTCTGGACATGGACAGCTTCAATAGTTGGGGAGTTATAAATTGTGCTAAAGATTGTGTAACCATCAGTGAACATTCCCACTTCTGACCAAATGATGGACAGATGGTCATTAATGAAGCAATTGAAGATGGTCAAGCCAGGATATCATCATGAAGTAAAGTTAAAAAAAAAGACTGCCTTAGTCCAAGAGGACCATTGGGCTGTTCTTTCATTAGAAAGAGATGACTGGGGGTGGTTTAGGCTGAGGGACACCATGCCTCAGGCAACAGCAGAAATTGAGGAGAAGGAGGGATCTTCATTGTAACCTGAGCCCTGATAGGAATTGAACCCATACTGTTACCATCACTGTATATCATAAACCAATATCCAGCTAACTGATGCCCAGGAGGTATTTCTGCAGTGATGTCCTGAGGTTTACTAAACTAATTATTAGAGTATTATGTTTTACTATAAAATCTGAAATATTATAAAGGGAAATCATCAGTTGAAAGTCTATCATTATTATTATTATTATTATTATTCATTCTTCTATGGGATGTAAGCATCATTGTAAATCCTTTATGGCCCTTGAGGTAGTGTGGTAAGCCACTTTCTTGAACCATACAGTCCAAATAGAATATGGGCAACCACAATGTTGTTAGGAAGGGAAGTCCAGATTTTTCACCGAGTGAGAATAAAGGAATATCAATACAGTTCTGAGTCAGGATGGTGTGTGATTTAGAGGGGAACTTGCAGCTGGTAGTCTGCTACCTGGGTCATTTTAGGTGGTTAAAGTCATATTTTTGAAAAGCACTGTTGAAATTGGGAATGCACCTTGTATATAATACAGATTACTGCCATTGTGCGCAGGTGTTGTAATGTTGGAGGTGGCACATAGGATGTAGTTCTACTTTGTCCTAGATTAAATCAATCTTCTTAGTGTTGTTGGAGCTGCGTTCATTGAGGCAATTGGACAGTATTCCATTATATTCCTGACATGTTCTTTACAGACATTGAGCAGCATTTGGAGTGGCAGAAGCGGAGTTACTTGCTGCAGAATTCAAGCCCCTAACTTGCTCTTGTCATGACAGAGTTTATATGGCTGTATTTCCTTCATAGCCAAATCAATGTTGAATTGTATATATGACACAGGACATTCTGAAAGAATATTTTGTTGTAAGGTTTCTTTCAACCCACACTGTCAAACACTGTTATCAGGTTCATTTTTGTAAAAGCACTCCAAATTCCTTTCCTAAAGATTGCATTAGGCAGAGACAATAACTTTGATTCAGACGCAAAGATATCTCCTTAAGATACAATGATAAGATATTCTCACAAATGGGCAAACTGATTTGATAACGTGGATTGAAATGAAATTAGAGAAGATTTTTAATGATAATTCAGGATTTGGGTTTATGCCAAGAAAGCACTAGGTTGAATTTTACTAGATAGCACTGCGTCAATTTCTGCAAGTTTCACCTAGACCTTCTCTTCATGAGGTTTAACGAAATTGCTAACCTCCCAAATCTGTCTCATTGTGTGTACAACACACTCCTAAGGTATCTTGCTTGTTATATCTTCCCATTTGCTGCAGTCAGAAGTATTCATTACTGCTGGGACCTCCTGGGATTTCTGGCACCAGTGTGACATTAAAAATACAGTTGTGCACTAAGTTAAGTGCTGTTGCTCTAGAGCTGCTCCACACAGTTCCTGCCAATTAACCCAGAAATGTCAGACTGAGAGAAATTGTCACCTTGCTTAATCATTCAAGCCATGGAGGTCCCAGTTGACAGTGTGATGTAGAAAAGGTCTGTCCTCTTTTTCTTAGGACTGGCAGAGGAGACAACTACACTGGACCCTGCCAGGCTAGTTCAAGGTTGCCACCTTTGTTAATATTCACAGTCTGGAGGAATACCCAGCAACTCAGGAAGAAGGTCAATGATCTTCTCTGCACTGTGGGGGTAAATGTCACCAACTTTTTTTTGCTAACTCACAGTCATTCTTAGGACTTCATTCTTAGCCTTTGTGCACACCTCCCACTCACTTGCCGTAAATGTCTGCCCAAACTCCCCTCCACCTTGGAGTTGTGAGACTAATTGTCTGACATCCAATATTCTATGAGCTGAAGTTTACTTCAGTTCATCCCATGCTTCAAATTGTTTCAACTAGTTTCTGGTTTCCAATTTCTTACAATTCCACACAGGATACCATAGACATTAAGGTCCTGAGTGGGAAGTGGAGAAATGGCTCTCCTTGGATTATTCACCTTACCACTTGGTAGGTGACTAGAAGATTCATTTTAAAAGGGTCTGTTACATTATGGATGCTTTTTTCCCATACCAAATGAACTGCTGTTTTAACAGGTATCAATTTAGGTACCAAAGGTATCTCACTTCAATTAATAAAACAAATTGGCAGAATCTTATAAGGGTCTGAATGATGTGGGCTATGGCAAGATATGTGATAGAATTGGGCAACTAATTCAGTGAGAACCATCTCAATATTCAGATTATCTCGGTCCATCTTTTATGTGTTTTACAAGTGGTATTGAGAGATTTTCACTAGGTAGCGGCGAGATGAAAGTTGACAGGGGTCAATGCTTACTAAATACCTTGTTAACTCCACAACGCGCATCTAACTAAGATTGGTAAACAAGCTAAACAGCAGGAAAACCTGACAAGGACAGGATGGGTACCTAATTTGCTGAATGCTTTGAATAGCCCCCATGTTGGAAACCTGGCTCTGCCATCTCAGGACATGCACCATGCTGTGCAGTTAGGGTATGGAATGCACTGGCTGGAGAAGTGGTGGAATCAGATTCAATTGAGGCATTTGAGAAGACATTACATGTTTCTTTGGGTAGAAGAGATGTGTAGGGATGAGGGAAAGTCATGAGATTGGCACTAGGTAATAGATGAGCCAAATGGCCTCCTTCTGGTATGCAACAATTACGTGATTCTGCGATTATATGTCTATGGGCAATGATACATGCCAGCCTCTAAAAACCCTTATGGCAATAATCCAATCCACATACAGGATGCTGCTGCACTTCAGTGTTGCACCTCATTGCATCATTGTGAATGTTGCAGTAATGATACTTTATGATTAGCGTATGAACTGGACCAGGCTACATCTCTGGGGTCTTCACTTGCTCTCATAGTGCTCACTCAATTTAAACTTACCTGGATGCTCACAGCACTTCTGACTTACATTGCCTTACATTGTCCTTGTGCTTTATTTCCTCATCCAGAGATACCAGGCTCATATTACTGCTGTCTTCCTATACTATTTAGCTCAGACACAACGGAAGGAAGCTTCTCAGGAACAGAAGGTCTGAGCCAGTGTTTTTAGCAATTGATCAGTTGCTGGGCTGTTACCAATTCCATCTTATTCTGTCCTACGAGGGTCTTGGGGCTCAGGTCCATAGCTCCCTGAAAGTAGCCACACAAGTAGACAGAGTGGTGAAGACAGTGTATGGTATGCTTGCCTTTATTGGTCAGTGAATTGGGTACAAGAGTCAGGATGTCATGTTGCAGCTTTTTAAGACTTTGGTTAGGCCACATTTAGAGTATTGCTTTCAATTCTGGTTGCCACATTACAAGAAGGATGCGGAGGCTTTGGAAAGGGTGGAGGAGAGGTTTACCAGGATATTGCCTGGATTGGAGGATATGAGCTATAAGAAGAGGCTAGAAAAACAAGGGCTGTTTTCTCTTGAGCGGCGCACGCTGAGGTGAGACTTGATAAGAGTCTATAAAATTATGAGATGCATAAATAGGGTTGACGGTCAGAATCTTTTTCCCAGAGTTGAAATATCTAGTACGAGGGGGCATGCATTTAAGGTTAGGGGGGGAAAGTTCAAAGGAGACATGAGGCTGAAGTTTTTTTTCAACACAGAGTGATAGGTGTCTGGAACACAATGCCAGGGGTGGTGGAGGCAGATATGATAAGGGCATTTAAGGGACTTTTAGATAAGCACATGAATATGCAAGAGATGGAAGGATATGGACCAATGGCAGGCAGAAGGGATTAGTTTAATTTAGCATCATGTTTGGCATAACATCATGGCCAAAGGGCCCGTTCCTGTGCTGTACAGTTCTATGTTCTATGTACAAGTTCCATTTATTATCTCCTTGGGATCATCTAGATTCCTGAAAAAAAGGTTTCAGAAAACCAAGCTGGAGGGTCCCCTGTATGCATTGTCACCTTAGCCTCCACTGATTGAGCTGAACATGGACTGTGTGATTATACAGTCAGCAAAAACACGGGCAATTTCTTTTACAACTGCTTGTCCAAAGGAAGCTGCTTAAGCCTTTCAAATTCCAGATAAGTCAGGACAAACCATTTTCAGAGGGTTTAGAATTTTTGATGTTACGCTTTTGGCACTAATTGGTAAACATTTAATATGAAACCAAGAACTGCGGATGCTGGAGATCTGAAACAAAAATAGAAATTGCTGGCAAAGTTGTGTCTGCAAGACTAGTTCTCGTGGAAAGGCAATGGGCTTGAAACATTTACTCTGCTTTCTTAGACATTTGATAGCTTTTTTACTGCCTTGCAACCAATATCACTTTCTTCAGGTAAGAGAGAGTAAACCTTGTGTTCTTTCCATAAAAGCTTACTCTGCAGCAATAAAGACCATTGTTGAACTGGTCATTTAACTGTTGTGCTGTCTGCTCAAAAGATATAGCAAAGGTTTCTACCTCTGCCTTTTCAAATATAAGAATTATATGAGCAAACAAAATTGTCTCTGCCTTTATATCTGAGCCAGTGCACTCTTCAGGAGACACAGAGACTTCTAGACCCTCTGCTTGAGCTCTTTTGGTTCAAACTCCCTTTCCTGCTGTTTCTTTTTTCAGAAATTCTTTTTCTTCTCTCTTTGCTCTTTCCTGGTCCTGCACTTTTTTCTTGAAATTATAGTTTCCACTGCTCCAGTTTTAACCTCTCCGTTGTTACTGTTTCAGCATCCTCAGTAAACCTATTAACAGTTTGCCACACCTTTTTAAATTTCAGGTTTCTCAGACTTTGGGTAAAATTCTAGTCCTAGGTGCTTCTCTAAATTGTGTAACTGTTTGTTGGACAGAACTTCTAAATTCTCAAAATTAATCACCCTAATTCTACTAGGAAAGTGTGGATAGTGAATGCAAACATTTCTACACTATCAAGAAAACCTTTAGCAGTTTCTTTTATTTCAAAAGTTGGTTTTAAGGTGACAATTTACCAATTCTAACCTTTTTTTGTCTGTGGGTTAAAACTGTAGACAACAGATCCCAATTTGTTAAAAGCCCTTTATCCCATCATGCATCCCAAGTCACTGTTTGCAAGCTCAAAGTTGTAAATGTTTCTAGAGCTCAACTTTGATTGCATGTCCTCAGAAAGATCACCTACCTCAGTTTTCACATCATTACCAGCTTTGGCCTACCTGGATCGTACCTACTGCAGAAACTGATACTTATCTGCTGTTAGTGCCAGGTTTTATTCCAATTTTCTCCTGCCTGGTTCCCTAGTCCTTGTTCTCCAAAGACCTTGTTCTCAGGTTATTCAAATAATCTGTTGTTAGCATCCTATTTTGCATCTTGTCAACACTCACTTATTATCCCTGTCCCTGCTAACATTTATTGCTCTTCTTATCTCCCAAATTATCAAATTTAAAATTCTTATTCTCACATTTGGGTCCCTTCATTGCAATCGGGTCTCTTTCCTACCTCTAATCTTTTCCTGCTGTTCTGTTCTTTATTCTTTCTACTCTGCTTTGTTGTGTTCTCTGGATCCCATTGTCATTTAGACTCTGACCTTTGGAAATCTCATTCCTAAACCTGCCTGCCTCACCACTTCTTCTTTAAGACCCTTGTAAAAACCACATTGTCAACCAAGATTTTAATCATTTCTACTTATGGTTTAATTTTTGATTTTGTTTCAATTTTTGTTTTGATTATATTTATTGAAAGCATCTTTGGGAGGTGTTCAGTGTTAAAAATTCAATATAAATGAAAGTTGTCGCTGTTGACAATTTGTAATATGCTTGATCCGGTTATTTCTCAATTTTATTTTTTATTCACTTCAGAAGCTTGTACAAACTTAGTAAGCAAAAAAAAACATTACATTCGGTCTGGATCAACAGTGCAAAGTAATGTATAGTGACCAATCTTTTCCCTCCCATCAGTTCATAATGCATATTGAGTCATGTGTCAATTTACAGTCAGGAGAGAGGTCCAGAGTGATTTAGGTCAGTTATTTAAGAAGATTTAAGTGAATTGTTGACAAGGAAAGTTTAACCTGGAATTTCCTAACTCCACCGTAAACCACCTATGACTAGATTGCAATAGCTAGCAAGATAAATATACCAATCAAGAATCAAAGAGCTTTTCCCCAGCCTAGCTCATTACAAGGAACTGGTAGACATAGATCAGTTCAGGTGATTATGTTCCTCTTCTCGTTTTAAATCCCACATACAAAATCTGATATAAATAATCTTCTGGGATCTTCGTGGGGTCAATTTCAGTTTTATTGACTGAGCAGTAATGTAGTGGACCAGGTTGTTTATCTTTTGCAGAATCTAATTTACATTACCAGTGGGATTAAAAGTTGGGTCGCTTCCATAATGGGCTGCTGATCTGCTCCACCATATTACCACCCAGAGAGTAAAGTTGAAAATTAGCCCCAGTGAGTGAGAAAAACTACCCAGACTAAATTAGTTCAAAGGACAATTCCATAACTTCCACATGATTTAGTGTGTGGGCAAGTTCCTTCAGAAAACTATAAGGGCAGCTTGGAAGACAAAATTGTCATGATTCAATAATGAAAACACCTTTCTGTCCCAGACTGATTTTATGAAACATTATTAAAAGAACTCATATTACATTACATAGAAATACCAAATTATATTCTAGCGTTATTGTTCCTGGTATTATTCTCTTGGGAGCATGCTGTGAAATTTAAAATGCCCGAGTTAACCAATGTATCGAGTCAACACCTGAAATAAAAAATAACACACACACTTGTACAAATGGATTACACATTCTTATGAAAAACATACTATTCACAAAAATACTGCTATGAGCACAAGACATTAATAGGAAAAGAGGCCTACAGAGCCTGCTCCTTTGACAGACCTAATACCAAATATATTATCTTTGACTTTAATCTGACTCAATTAATTAATTTGGGATGATTATTTCAAAGAAGAGATTAATCCTGTTTCTCTGCAATGTTATCATTTATCCTGATGAGTACATCTTTAAAGTAACTATTCTAGATTGAAGTATATGTTATATTGAGAATTAGAAATTTTTCACCAATCACTGTTCACATTATGTATCATCTAAACTGTAGACTGCACAGCAACTAAAGCAAGTACAACATGGCTTTTCCTGACATTTAATTTCGTAAGTAAAAATAATTGAAGCTTATAAAATGCAATGGAAAATCAAAGTGTCATTTACTTCTAATTAATATTAAGCAAATCAAGTCTCACAATGTTCAGTTTCAGGTTCTTTCTTCTGGTTCTAAACTGTGTCTCTGATATATACTTCAGAAGATACTTTTGGTACAAAAACTAAAATCACAAGGGATCCAGGGTGGCCTGGCTAGATGGATAGAAAGCTGGTTTAGTCATAGAAGACAGAGGGTAGTGGTGGAAGGATGTTTTTCAGAATAAAGACCGGTAATTAGTGGTGTTCTACAGGTGTCAGTCTTAGGTCCTTTATTGTTTGTAGCATATATAAATGATCTGCAGGAAAATGTGGGTGGTCCAATAAGCAAGTTTGCTGATGACAAGAAGATTGGTGGAGTTGCTGATAGTGCCAACAATTGTGAAAGTATACAACAGGATATAGATAGATTGGCGACTTGGCACAAAAATGGCAGACAGAATTTAATCCAGACAAATGAGAGATAATGCATTTTGGAGGATCAAATTTAGATGTGAGTTATATTGTAAATGGCAGAACCCTTAGGAACACTAACATTCAGATGGATCTGGGCATGCAGATCCCTGAAAGTGGCAACACAGTTAGCCAAGGTGATTAAGAAGCCATATGGCATGCTTGCCTTCATCGCCTGGGGCGTGGAGTACAAGAGTTGGCAAAACATGTTGCAGCTATAGAAAACCCTTGTTAGGCTGCATTTAGGGTATTGTGTGCAATTTTGGTCACCACTACCAGAAGGATGTGAAAGCTTTGGAGAGAATACAGAGATGGTTCACTAGGATGTTGCCTGGTCTTCAGGGCATTGACAATGAGGAAAGGTTAAAAAGACTAGGATTGTTTTCACTGGAAAGATGGTGGCTGAGAGGAGACATGATAGAGGTCTACAAAATTATGAGATGCATAGATAGGGTAGATAGTCAGAGGCTTTTTCCCAGTGTTGAAGCTTCAATTACAAGGTTCAAGGTCAGAGGGGGAAAGTTTAAGGGAGATGGGTGAAGGAAGTTTTTAATGCAGAGAGTGGTAGCAGCCTGGAATGCACTAACAGAAGTGGTGGTGGAAGCAGGCGCATTGAAGACATTGAAGAGGGACCTAGATGGGTACATAAATAGTGAGGGAATAGAGGGATATGGATTGAAAAATGGCAGTTTTGTTTTTAGATTAATTAGGGCATGATGGTCGGCACAGGCTTGGATGGCCGAAGGGCCTGTTCCCGTGCTGTGCTTTCTCATTTGTTCATTTTCATTTTGTTCAAGAGGGACAATAGGTGTGAGGCCTAACACAAGTGATGCTAGTTCATTCATCAGAATTACTGATGCAAAAGTCATTGCATTACAAATACAGAAACAATAGAAAAAAGTTGATACATTGTCTCATTTTACCTATATTAAGCCTACTTGTGATTATATATCTGTAATTATTCTTGAAATGTCATGTGGAGAAACTATTGGGCTATGCATCAACATTGGTAAAGTGCCTGCAAAACACCACTTTCAGATTCAGGCTTAATTTTTTTTTAAAAGAGAGTTGCAGATGACAAGCAGCTGCACTACAGCAGCTCATGCTCTGATCAGGAAGGAAATTTGTCTACATTGTAAATACCTGGTCAGCAGATAATTCAAGATGGGAGGAGCAGAGATGCATGAGAGAGCAAGGTAGGTCAGCAACAGGATGAAAGAAATCTGTGGGGGTTTGTCCAAAATAATTCTTACAAAAAATTATTTTGGGAAAGGCCTGACACAGTTTCTTCCTCGTAACGCTTGGAGGAAGCAAGATAATCTTCTGCACTATAGACCTTTCACTTAATTATCCTTGAAATGTCCAAAAGTTGGACCTTATAGCTGTGATGGAGGTCTGTTTGTACATTGAAACAGGTTTCTGCCTGCTTAAGGATGAAGATACATGCATAAGGACTGCCTGAAAGTTGATGTAAGAGGGCAAGTGGGTAAATATGCCTGTGGAACTTGCCTATAGGAAGCAATTCTCTTACCTCAACTTCAACAATGGTCATGTTTGAGATGTCTTGAGTTTGTTTATAGAGGTCATTACTGAAATCTACTGACTCTTGCTGGCACAATTATAACTTTAAAACAGGGACAGGCTGACATTATCTGCAGCTGTCAAGGTGACAGTAGCGCTTCACTTTTAAAATACAGAAAGATAGAAAATAGAAGCAGGAGTGGTCCATTCAGCCTTTTGAGCCTCCTCTGTCATTCAATATAATTATGGCTGATCATCCAACTCTGTGCCCTGCTTCCCCTTTCTCCCCAAGATGCTGCTTGGAATATAAACAACATGTCATAGTGTACAAAATACTGTTGCTTAAAAAAGAACAGTGTGGCTCTCTCTTACACAGTGAGACACAGTTTAATCCTTTCTCTTCTTATCAAAGACAAGCAGGCACAATGAACATGGGGGATTGCAGAGATTACAGCAGGATACTATTGACTGAAAATGCTTTGTGAGCATCTCATGTGATATCAGTTATTTTCTTGAACTGAAATAGAGAATCTACTCTCTTATAGTCAACATAATTGTTACCACATGCAGTGCATTTTTTTTTATCATGAATTCAGGGATGTAGACATTGCTGGCCAGACCGGAATTAATTATCCATTTCTAGCTATCCTTGAGAAGGTGGTGGTGAGCTACTTTTTTAGGATGCTGTAGTCCAACTTGTGTCATTACACCCACGGTGCCATAACAAAGAGAGTTCCAGGATATTGAAGTTGCAATGCTGTAATAGGTACAAATAGACTGAACGGTTTTAATATTATTTTTGCTTTCTTTGTAGGACCAGGGATACAGCAATCTCCTGTTGGTTTCTCCAAGGAGTTCTTAAAAATTCCTACCACAGACTTGCTCAACCTTGTCAATTCTAGTGTTATTGAAAGGAGGCTCCAGGACATAATTTCTGGAACAGTGACTAAGTTCCTGGTTCACAAGGCTGCTCAATGTTCCAAAATTCACCTAGAGTTTAATTCATGGCAAAGAGTCAGGTGAAAAATTGTGTTTTTTTTTAAAAAACAATAATGTAAAGCCAATAAAAGGAATAAATTGAGTTATCTTGGCCAAAGGGTGATTCTAGGTATTAAACGGCAACATGCCAATAAATGTCTGCATGATTTATTGATTTAGCTCAAAAATTGTGGTCTAATAGGCAATGATCATAATTAAATATGGTCTGAAGATGTTGAAATCACAACTGCAGGGTTTGTACTCAAAAGTTGATCAGACACAATTTTCCAGCAGTTAAATATATAGCTTGTGCACACCAACTTCCAATGAAGATGAAGGGTATGCTGCTGAGAGAGGTTAATAGAGAAGAAAACATTTCAGGAAATGATGGAGAGGATAGACAAAATCTCATACATGGTAGTGGAGGTCCTGGCAGAGGTGGTACAGAGGAGAAAGGATGCCCTCTGTTCCTGGGAGGAAGAGGCCCTGAGGTACCTAATGCTTTGTATATTGGAAAAGGTAATAGCCACGGTTCTTAACTCTGTTCTATATAGGTCCAGTCCCACAAAAAAAAGTGCAATGATTTGAGTGAATGGTCAAGATCCCATCTCTAAGCATAGTGCTCCAGACCTGCACCGCCACCAGTATTACATTCTCAATGTACATCATCCACCACTCAACTGCACACTGACATTCGCACGCCATACACAATATGCATTCATACTGTGCATCATGACCATACAAACCATACCTGTCAACTCATTTTTTTCATTTTATCATTTTCCTTTCCAGGAAAAAAACAACATATAATGGATGGCAGTAGAACCTGAGTGGGGAAGAAAGGAGATGGTGAACTGCTTAACGGATCCTAATTCATGGAAGGTACAATATGTGACAATTCTTCATTGTTTGATGATGCAGGTCATCTCTCATATTTAGTCTTCAATTAGGTGACCATGACCATCCCTTCCAGATGCAAGCTTACAATGGAGATTCCTATTCCCTTCTCCTTTTCCTACATCTCCTTTTCCTTTTCCCTTTCCCTTGTTCCTCCTTTCCCTCCTCCAGTCCCCCTTGTGGCTCCTGACCTTAAAAGCTGGTCTTTCGTGATCATGTCATTGTGAACCATGGAGCAAGTCACCAATGGTCTAAAGACTTTCCAAGCTGAATGTTATATGGCATTCAATCTCTGCTTCAGGACCACACTGATATGCTCAGTGATATCCCTGGTGACAGGTGGCCATCATTGAGAATGTGCTCAGCTGATGTCTGAGGTTTTCTCAGAAGAGTCATGAAACATGGCATCAGAAGCTATCCCTGATCATCGAGTAACCAGCCACACACATTGCAATGTACTCATAGATCCGTGGGATAGATGACTATCTCATTATAAATGTTCTGTGGATGTTTCAAGCATACCAGCCATTCACCTGTTTTTCATCACACACAAGATGCACATTGAGAAAATGGATTCCCTCCTGTTTTTAAAATGCTTTTGAGTTGGACTGAGGCTCTCGTATGGTCATAAAAGTGTGTGCAGTTGATTGTTGCAAGGTCATGTCCATATCCATGTCAGTGAACATGAACAACCCTTATTGAATACAATGCTACTTCTAAGTGAGTGCATCTTTGGAACCTTACACACTTGGCTCCCAGTTCCATGTGATGTAACTAGATCTCACTGATGACATATTTTCCTAATAACATTGTATGTATTATCCAATCATGCTACATCAATAACTCTTCAGACCTAGGGAATCTATTAATCCAGCTCTCTGCCTCTGGTCTTCTCGGACAACAATCAATGATATCTAATCACTCTTGATTGTGTATAGAACTCTAGAGAGCTCTGCTTTGCAAAACTGAAAGGAAGACTGTGTTTGATCATTTATATCTCGTGACTACCTAGAAGGTTCCAGTAACATTAAAAAATTGTGTTAATTTGATCTTGGCAGACATTATCTGGTTGTCTTCTTTCCACAAAGATCTCTGTCACAGCCTCCTTGGTAAAGTGTCGCTTGCTCATACGCTGGTCTTGGGTCATGTGAATATAAGTGGTGTACTCTCTGAAGACCATGGTGGATAAGAACTCCTGCTGAGAAACATTCTTGTCCTCATGTCCTTCCTGACCCTCTCCTCAGGTGTTGTTCCACTTCTTTGCCCTCACGTCCTTCTTCAGTTCCTCAACCAGTACAAGAAGGCCCAAGACCAAACAATCCTTTTCTCCTGATGACATCTATAACATGTAAATTAAGATAGAGTTGCACATGGCTCTCTTTTTAGGTGAAGTCCTGAGAGACTTTCCACAAAAAAAATTAGAGAGTTGGCAAGGTCATGAGAAAGTGTTCCACAAAGTTTCCTGACGTGTATTATAAATCCTCCGTAAACAGAAAGAAATCAGTCAATTTCAGTCAACAGGCAGACAGTGAAAGTGAAGCATAACTTTAAATCAATTTCTCCTGTACAAATGGTTGCTATTAATGTTAACATAAATAGTTAATTAAACTGTTATCCAGCAAAATATAATTCAGCCTCTTTAGTGAACACTTTCAAGCAAATTAATTGTCAACCAACTCCTTAATGACATTTGGCTGTTCCAATGCATGTTTCAGTTCGTAAACAATTGCATTTTATACTAATCACGGGTCATGCTTGCTTCGTAGCATACAATCCCAATTTAGATATATGCAGGGATTCTTTAACACAAAAGTGTCCTGTAAAAATGAGGTCACAGTTAATCTCTACATCAACATCATTTTCCTGCACCACCTCAATATCCCTTGATGCTTTTGATTTATGGAACAAAGTGAATGTTTGAGCCTCCACTGTCCTCTGGAGCAGAGAATTCCAAAGATTCAACATCCTCTGAATGAAGAAATTTTCTTCATCTCAGTCCTAAATCACCTGTCCTTATTCTGAGGCTATGTCTCCTGTTTCTGGAATTAAACCCAGTCCCACCCTCAAAGTAAGGGGAGACATCCTTTCTGAATCCAACTTGTCAAGTCCAGTGAGAATTATGTATGTAAAATAATGCCGGAGGATGTGAAAGCAGCAAGCAGACTTAGAACAAGGAATGGTTGGTGCAGCTAAAATGCACTGGACAACTGAAACGAACCATGCGTTTGATGATATTTCCCCCAGTGACTTCGACATTACAAAGCAAAAAGGGAGAAAAGAAAGGTAAACGTTTGACTTCAGAAATTTGATGGCTACTTTCAGATCAGCATCAGTAGAAGCTTTTATTCAGAATTAATTAAAATGCTGAAAAATGAAAATAAAGAAGAAAAAAATACCATTAAACATAAGCATCCAATGCTCATATAAAATCAGATTATGTTTGAACCTGCTCCAATCTTCATCAAAATTTATTAGACTCAATGATAAAAGAATATGCATTTTTGTGGAAATGTTAATATAGTAATCAATTCCTTTAAAAGGAATGTAAACCTTAAATAATCACACCACACATGAAAATTTACGTGCTGCGACAGGCACTATCACATGTCTGCAGTCTCATTTGTGTTGTTAAAACTGCAATGGGAAGGTTAATTTCATAAATTCGTTGCTATATGATGGGGTTCTAGGAATAGCGTTTAGTATCTCAACGAACCAGTATCAAGCACAATAAGAATGAGAACTTAAATTTATATTGCACCTTTACCGAAATGAGTTATCCCTGAGCACTCTGCACGTGTATTATAAAACAAAATATGCCACAGAGCTTCATAACAGGATATTTGGTCAGATGATTGATAGTTTTAGCAAGTGTCATAAGTAAAAAAATAGTGGCAGAGAGTTATAAGAATGGAATTCCAGAACTTTAGCCTAGACAATTTAACTCAAGGTCAATAGTGGAGCAGTTATAATTGGGAATGCACAAAAGGCCAGAATTAGAGGATTATAACTATCTTGGAGAATTGTGAAATTGGCAGAGATTACAAAGATGTGATCTTGTGGGGCAGCAATAACATCCCTACCTCTGAGTTCAAGTCCCACACTGGGATTTGCTGATCATAGAAGGAGAGTTCATGACACAGTTTAATGGGGCTGATATTCAGCTTTATAACCTTTTCCCCCATCTTCTCACTACCTTCCAAATGATCAAAAGTGTGCATGAACTTATGCTTGAAAGAAACAGAGATAAGAAGGGACAAAGTTTTGGAAGCATTTGTAAGCAAGGACGAGAACCTAAAACCAAGACATTGCTTGACTCGGAGCCAATGTCAGTCGGTGAGCATAGGGATAAGAGAAGAACATGACTCACCCTGAATTAAAACATTTCAAGCAGAATTTTGGATGACTTTAAGTTTATGTAGATTGGAAATTGGGAGATGAACCAGAAAGAGTTGAATCTAAGTGTGGATGAAGGCTTCAGTAGATGATTGACTGAAACAAGGGTGAAGTCAAGCAATTTTATAAAAACACAAAAAACATGAAAAGAGCAGGAGTCAGACAATTAAGCCTCAGAGACAGTAAGAACTGCGTGTCCACCATTCAACAAGATCATGGCTAATCTTGCCTGACCTCAAGTCCTATTTTGTACCAGCTCAGCATAGTTGTCATCTCCCTGATATTTCAAACATTTAACTCTTCTTTAAATACTTACAGTGATCTAGTCTTCACAGTTCTCTGGGATGTAGAATTCCAGATATTCACTACTATCTGAATTTTAACCCATCTCAGTTTTAAATGAGTAAATCCTTATTCTGTAACTATGTCCCGTAATTTAAGATCCCCCACAAGTGGAAGTATATTCTCAACTTTTACTCTGTCAAGTCCCCTTAGAATCTGTATGTGTTAATCAATCACCATGGAGGTAAAAACATGCAGTTTTGGTGAAGGCCCAAATATGAGGCAGAAGCTCATCTCTTGTTTAATGTGACACAAAGGATGTGAACAGATCTCAATCTGTTGCCAAAGAGTGGAATGGAGTCAAAACCTGGTGAACTAGGTTTAGAATATGGACCAAAAACCAATAGTATCAGTCCTCTCAAAATTGAATTGGAGGAAATTTCTACTTGCCCATTTTGGACAAACTGTCTGATTGTTTAGCAATAGTAGCAAGGTAGGGTGTGGAGATAGAGATGGATGTCATCAGCATATGTTTGAAAACCAACACCCTACCTTCAGACGGTATTGCCAAGTGAAGAATGCAGATGAGAAAAGGAAGGAATCCTTGGGGCAATTCAAAGGTAACTGTTCAGAAGAGCAAGGGAAGTAATTGTAAATGTATCTTTGGCTATGGTTACATTGATAAGCATGGAACTATATTGGAGAAGTGCCATCCCATTGGATGACAGAAGAAAGGATTGAGAGAAAATGGTGTGGTCAATCATGTCAAAGACAAGTCGAGAAGGATAGGAAGGACATTTGTCACAGTCTCATCATAAACTATTAGCGACTTGATGAGATCTGTTTCAGTACTACAGTGGGTAGAAACCTGATTGGAAGGATTCATGTGAATTTATTAAAAAGATGGGAGCAGATATAGAGGGCAACAGCATATCCAAGACCTGTGGAGAGTTTCCAAGGACTGGACAGGGCAAGAGATATTTTTGTGAAGAAGGGTAATGATGATAGATCCCAGGGAGACAGTGAAAACAACTGAAATGAGAAAAAAAAACTGTTCATATTATCACCTGACATTAGATTGTAGATGTTAACCTAAACTTTACTGGATTGGCCAAAAATGAAGTGCAATAAATTAAATTAAAATAGAGCGAGAGGGAGAAAATGTACAAAACTTGGTACTAACATAATGATCAGGAAGAAGTTATGGATTTTTAAAGTGTGCATTTTTGGACTTAATCAATGTGCTTACGTGAAGTTTGAAGCTTTGTTTAGTGCAGATGCAAGGAATCAGATGTGATAATGTGGACTATTTATCAGCTGAATTTGTGACTGTCATGGAATTGTGCTGTGTAAATAGCTTACAGTTAATTGGATGACAAATAAATGGTGAACAGCAAATGCAAGCTAAAGTTTCATGTCAAAGTTCATTAAAAGTAAGTGATAAACCTCTTTCCAAGGAATTAAAAGCAAGTCTTAATGAATTAATTGATTAAAATGGTGCAGAAAGCATGACATATTTGCAATGAGAGACAACAAGGTGCAGAGCTGGATGAACACAGCAGGCCAAGCAGCATCATAGGAGCAGAAAGGCTGACGTTTCGGGCCTAGACCCTTCATCAGAAAATGGGGGAGGGGAAGGGGGTTCTGAAATAAATAGGGAGAGAGTGGGAGGCGGATAGAAGATGGATGGAGGAGAGGATAGGTGGAGAGGAAACAAACAGGTCAAAGAGGTGGGGATGGAGCCAGTAAAGGTGAGTGTAGGTGGGGAGTTAGGGAGGGGATAGGTCAGTCCAGGGAGGACGGACAGGTCAAGGGGGCGGGATGAGGTTAGTAGGTAGGAGATGGGGGTGCGGCTTGAGGTGGGAGGAGGGGATAGGTGGGAGGAAGAACAGGTTAGAGAGGCGGGGACGAGCTGGACTGGTTTTGGGATGCGGTAGGGGGAGGGGAGATTTTGAAGCTTGTGAAATCCACATTGATACCATTGGGCTGCAGGGTTCCCAAGCGGAATATGAGTTGCTGTTCCTGCAACCTTCGGGTGGCATCATTGTGGCACTGCAGGAGGCCCAGGATGGACATGTCGTCTGAGGAATGGGAGGGGGAGTTGAAATGGTTCGCGACTGGGAGGTGCAGTTGTTTATTGCGAACCGAGCGAAGGTGTTCTGCAAAGCGGTCCCCGAGCCTCCATTTGGTTTCCCCGATGTAGAGGAGGCCACAACGGGTACAGCGGATGCAGTATACCACATTGGCAGATGTGCAGGTGAACATCGGCTTGATGTGGAAAGTCTTCTTGGGGCCTGGGATGGGGGTGAGGGAGGAGGTATGGGGGCAGGTGTAGCACTTCCTGCGGTTGCAAGGAAAAGTGCCGGGTGTGGTGTTTGCCAGTGGTCAAACTGATCATTTTCTGGAAACTGGATAGTGTCAAGTATTAGAATGTTTGCTGAATTTTCCTTGTTTTAGTTTTATTCTTTTATCAATTTTGTTTTGGAGTTAACGATGACTTTGTGAAACAATTTGTGGTAAATGACAAAGAACAGACTAATTACACTTTTGTTCATGTATGAGGCCAGGCTGTAGGTTAATTACATGCTGAGTCTTATTTAAAAGGGATCTTACAGACACAGTGACCCTGGGACGAGCATTGCATTTAAACAGATAGAAGTTGCTAACGATTAATGAGATGAGTACCTGTGAATTGGCTCCAAAAGTCTGGAAAAGATCCTATATACAACCAGAAGGCAGTTGATGAATGCTAACTGGGGCCTCAGGAAGAAACAATCAGTCTATCAGAACAGAATCATCATTGAAGATAGTATGAACTGCCAATGCTGGAGTCAGAGATAACACAGTGTGGCATTGGAGGAACACAGCAGGCCAGGCAGCATCAGAGGAGCAGGATAGTAAATTTTTCGGGTTGGGACCCTTCTTCAGAAATGGAGGAGGGGAAGGGAGCTGGGAAATAAATAGAGAGAGGAGGGGTGGGGCTGGCGAAGGTAGGCGGGATGGTGATAGGTGAGTGCAGGTAGGGAGTGGTGGGGATTGGCCAGTGAGGTAGCAGGAGCCGATCGGGGGACAGAAGACGGACAGGTCAAGGAGGCGGGAATGAGAGGGAGGGTAGGTCATGGGATGAGGCCCGGGGTGGGGAGATTTTGAAACCCAGCCTCATCTCATGACCAATCCTCCCTCTCATCCCCGCATCCTTGGCCTGTCCGTCTTCTCTCCCACTTATCCGCTCCTCCCACCTCACTGACCAATCCCCACCAATCCCTACCTGCATTCACCTAATACCATCCCACCTAGCTTCCCCAGCCCCACCCCTACTTCTCTATTTATTTCGGAACTGCCTTCCTCCTCCCCCATTTCTGAAGAAGGGCCCCGACCCGAAATGTCAACTTTCTAACTCCTCTGATGCTGCCTGGCCCGCTGTGTTCGTCCAGCTCCACGCTGTGTTATCAGAAACATCATTGAAGTTGTTTTTGGACTGTAATTTCTAGGACAGATGAGATTGATTGCTGATGACATAGAATAAAGATTTGAAAGCTCTGTACCTAATCTCCCATGCCAGCTTCTAGAAGTCCAAAGAGTAGAAAGCTGAGTTCAAAGTACTGCTACCTATGCCTGAGTAAACTGAGCTAGAAGGCACACAACACCAGGTTATAGTCCAACAAGTTTATGTGAAATCACAAGCTTTTGAAGCGCTGCTCCTTCGTCAGCATGGAACTTGACGAAGGAGCAGCAAAACCTTGCGATTTCAAATAAATCTGTTGGACTATAACCTGGTGCCATGTAACTTCTGACTTTGTCCACCCCATTCCAACACCGGCACCCCCACATCCCGAGTAAACTGAAAAGGTGACCCTAATCACTGTTTCAGAAAAGCAACCAAACAGTTCATATTTATGTCTGTGAAACAACACATTATAAAAACCATTTAAGTAATCTGGCCAGTTTAATTATTTTATTTAGCCCTTAATTCTGTTTGTTTGTATGTTTGTCTTTTGTGTGAATAGGGGCTGAAAACAAATGTTTCTGGTTTAGAGCACTGACATTAATCAGTTTATCTTGTTGTTTAATTTTTCTTCTGTTAAACTTATTGTGCATTTAATAATAGTTGAGCTTTTGTTTTAAGATACAAAACCAGTGCCTGGAATTAATTATTCACAACATTTGAATCAGAAAAACATCTCAAATTGTGACTGTGGCCATAAGATAAATTGTTGGCCACACGCTGAACTGCCCTGAGAGATCTGCTCCTGGCAGCATCACAACTATTCATTCTATATTACCTGAAATCATTGAATGGGTTGTTAACTTCAATCCTAAACTATAATAGCTTCCCCACCCACATGAATAAATAAATGTCTTGTAATTTCAAATGAGTTCTTACTCCCTGGTGACAGAACCTGAATTACTGCTCTGCGCAAATGAACATTTCACTGTATTTAATATTATGTAAAAGCTGTTTCTGTCATTGTCTTCTAAGTCTTATTTCTAATGTATCAAACATAAGACGGGGGAGGAAGTGACTTACAAATAAGAAACTACAGCACCTCACATCTGTGTCTGTAACATAAGCCCCACCAGGAGGCTGGTTGAAGGCAGACCAGGAAATTAGTCTGGGCTCTGGATGATTGTAATACAATTAGCAAACATCCAAAAAAATTAAAGATTGGTCATGGCTGCCAGATATTTGTTGCTGATGCAGAAGGGTAGAGATATACCCACCTATGACACCTCCTGCACTTGGGACAGATGCTGAACTTTCCTGCTGATGCCAGAGAAGCATCAGAGAGCCATTCATTCCCCATAAGTGACTAACAATCCCATACAGAATCAAGTTATCTCACTTGATCTTGCATTCTCCAGTGAGACAAGTATTGGACAATAATTCCTGCAGAACAGTGCATGGGAAGGCAATGGCCCAGTGATACTATTGCTAGACTATTAATCCAGGAACTCAGGTAATGTTCTATCACGGCAGATAGTGGAATTTGAATTCAATTTAAAAAAATACTCTGGAATTAAGAATCTACTGATGACTATGAAATCATTGTCGATTGTCAGAAAAGTCTGTCTAGTTCACTAATGCCCTTCAGAAAAGAAAATCTGCCATCCTCACCTGGTCTGGCCTATGTGACTCCAGACCCACAGCAATGTGATTGACTCTCAACTGCCATCTGAAATAGCAAGCTATTCAGTTGTACCAATTGCTACAAAGTCTCAAAGAAATGCAACCTGGCATCGACCAAGGCACCAGAAAAGACAATGGCAGAACAGCCCTGTCAACCCTGCAAAGTTCTGCTTACTAACACCTAGGGATTAGTGCCAAAATTGGGAGAGCTGTCCCATAGACTAATCAAGCAACAACCTGACATAGTATTAATCACAGCATCGTACCTGGCAGACAATGTCCCAGACACGACCATTACCATCCTTGGATAGGTCCTGTCCCACTGCCAGGACAGACAAAGCAGAGATGGCAGCACAGTGGTATACAGTTGGGAGGGAGTTGCCCTGGGAGTCCTCAATATTGATTCATGGCTTCAGGTTAAACATTGGCAAGGAAATCTCCTGCAGATTACCATGTACCATCCTCCCTCAGCTGATGAATCAGTATTCCTCAATGTTGAACAACACATGGAGGAAGCACTGAGGATGGCAAGGGCACAAAAAGTAATCTAGATGGGGGATTTCAATGTCCATCACCAACAGTGGCTTGGCAGCACTGATCAAGCTGACCAGGTCCTAAAAGACCTAGTTGCTAAACTGGGTCCAGCAAGTGGGAAAAACATACTTGACCTCATCCTTACCAATCTGCCAGCTGCAGATGCATCTGTCCATGCATCTGTATCCGTAAGAGAGACCATTGCACAATCCTTGCGGAGACAAAGTCCCACCTTCACACTCATCCAATTGTGTGGCACTATCACTGTATTAAATGGGACAGATTTCAAGCAGATCCAGCAACTCAAGACTGGGCATCCTTGAGGCACTGTGGGCCATTAACTGCAGCAGAATTGTTCTCCAGCACAATCTGTTACATCATGGCCCGGCATATCCCCCACTTAACCATTACCATGAAGCAAAGGGATCGAATTTGGTTCAATAGAGAGTGCAGGAGGGCATGACAGGAGCAGCACCAGGCACACCTGAAGATGAGCTGTCAACCTGGTGAAGCCACCCACAGGACTACTTGCATACCAAACAGTATAAGCAGCAAATGATAGACTGGGCAAAGCAATCCCACAACCAATGGATTAGATCTAAGCTCTGCAGTCTTGCCACATCCAGTCGTGAATGATGGTGGATGATTAAATAACTCACTGAGGAGGTGGAGATTCCAAAAATATCCCCATCCTCAATGATAAGGCTGAAGTTTTTGCAGCAATCTTCAGCCAGAATTGCTGAGTGGATGATTCACCTGGGCCTCCTCCAGTGCTCCCCAGCATTACAGATACCAGTCTACAGCCAATTTGATTCACTCCATGAAATGGTTGGAGACACTGGATACTGCAAAGGCTACGGGCCCTGACAAAACTCCAGTAATAGTACTGAAGACTTGCACTCCAGAACTTGCTGGTCCCCTAGCTAAGCTCTTCCAGTACAGTTACAACACTGACATCTACCCAACAATGTACAAAATTGCCCATTAAAAGTCCTGTACATATAAAGCAGGACAAATCCAACCCAACCAACTCTCAATCATCAGTAACGTGATGGAAGGTATATCAACAATGCTATCAAGAAGCACCCGCTCAGGCATAATCTGCTCAGTGATGCCCACTTGGGGTTCTGCCAGGACCACTCAGCTCCTGACCTCATTAGAGCCTTGATTCAAGGACAAAAGAGCTGAATTCTAGAGGTGAGATGAGACTGTCAGCCCTTGACATCAAGGCTGCATTTGACTGAGTATCAAGAAGCATCAAGAAGCTTTAGCAAAACTGGAATCAATGGGAATCTGGGGGCAAACTCTCTGCTGGTTAGAGTCATACCTGACACATAGGAAGATGCTTGTGGTTGTTGGAGGTCAGTCATCTCAGTTTTAGGACATCCCTGCAGGAGTTCCTCAGGGCAGTGTCCTAGGCCCAGCCATCTTCAGCTTCTTTGTCAATGACCTTTCTTCCGTCATAAGGTCAGAAGTGGGATGGTCGTCAATGATTGCACAATGTTCAGCACCATTCGCGACTCCTCAGATACAGAAACAGTCCATGTCCAAATGAAACCAGATCTGGACAATATCCAGGCTTGGGTTGACAAGTGGCAAGTAACATTCGTGCCACACAAATGCCAGGCTATGACCATCACCAATAAGACACAATCTAACCACCACCCCTTGGCATTTAATGGTGTTACCATCACTGAATTCCCCACTATCAACATCCTGGGGGTTACCATTGACCAGAAACTCAGCTGGACTCACTACATAAACACAGTGGCTACAAGAGCTGGCCAGAAGCTGGGAATACTGCGGCAAGTAACCCACCTCCTGACTCCCCAAAGCCTGTCCATCTACAAGGCACAAGTCAGGAGTGTGATGGAATACTCCCCACTTGCCTGGATGAGTGCAGCCGCAACAACACTCAAGAAGCATGACACCATCCAGAACATAGCAACTCTCTTGATTGGCACTACACCCACAAGCATTCACTCCCTCCACTACCGACATTCGGAAGCAACAGTGTATAAGATCTACCAAATGCACTGCAGAAATTCACCAAAAATCTTCAAACAGCACTTTCCAAACCCACAACCATTTCATTTAGATGAAAAAGACAACAGGTACATCGGAACAGCGCCACCTTCAAGTTCCCCTCCAAGCTACTCAACACCCTGACTTGGAAATAAATCGCCATTCCTTAGGGAATTCCCTCCCTAATGGCATTGTGGGTCCACCCACAGAATGTGGACTGCAGTGGTTCAAGTAGGCAGCACACCACCACCTTCTCAAAGTCAACTAGGGAAGGGTAATAAATGCTGGCCCAGGCAGTGAAGACCACATCCCACAAAATGAATAAATAAAAAAAAAAGTCCATGTACTGTTCATTTCTGCAGGAGTTATTCCCAGTTGTCTGCCATTGCTTTGCAACAGGACCATGGAAATGCTGGAGGATGAACTTGAACACTTTCTCCAGCATTTCTTTATCTTTTCTGCCAAATGTACGGTGAATAATTGAAAGGACTGCTTCAGAAATTGTACTTCACTTTTTAATTTCACTGAAATTCTCAAAGAGCTTTGAGAGAGATTGAGAAGAAATCTATGAAGTGAAAAACTTCTCACCCAATCTGAAAGATTGCTTTGATGTTTTATTCCTTAATCCATAATGCGTTAATAAAAATAGACAGTTAAATGACAGATAGATTTTATTGTATACCTGGCTTTGAGGCTAGCGATTTAAATGTCTATTCAATTTTAACACCTCCTGGTAAGTCCAACCCTTCGAGCAATCCTTTCAAATATGCATTTGGTTCTGCATCATTAGTTTATGGGTGGCTGTTGAATGGAATACGTTGAAACAAAATGTTCTACATTACAACACCACATTACAGTAATGATAGCACTTCAAAAGTATTTCATTTGTTGTAAAGTGCTTTGGGACACCCTGAGGTCATAGAAGGAGCAGTATAAAAGTAAAGTCATTCTTTCTTTATATAATCTGAGAAGAAATATTAATGAGTCTCAGCTTGTACTATAGATCCAAACTCTAATCACCAACCGTGAAGCAATAGTCACAGGGCGGGTGAGATCTCAATTTTACTTTGATAACGTCCAGTGACAGAAAGTAATTGTGGGAAAATAAATAATAAGACATAAATTTGCTAAAATAAAAACATATTAGATGTAACTTGCATTGAAATCCACTGTTTCCTTGACATGGGTGCTTAAATATGATAACCGTCAATTTCCACTGCTGAGTTTGTCCGTGTTTTCAAACTCTTTAGTAAGAGAGTTCTTCAGCAGAATGGCAAGGGCGGGAGATATTTGTAGAGCATCTAGGCGCATAAACTCTTCCAGTTGAAACAGGTTCAGAGTCAGTATTGAGGTCATACAATGCATCCAAAGTTGACATCAGGAAACATGGATTATTGTGTGCAGCCAGTGAACATCCTACTCAGCTTGTCAGTTGTGTGTAGGCGGGAAATCAGTCAATCCAAATAGTAAGCTAGCTGCAAGTAGACAGGCTTATTGAGGAAATGGAGAGTGGGAGCCTTGCACAGTACATGAACATTAAAATTACAACTATCCAGGCTACAAGTCATTTCTAAAGTGCTCTCTAGATATTGAAAACAATAAGTTAGGTCACTCAAGGCATGGTATGAATCAGTGAAAATGTATTTTACCATTTCTGACAATTGGCTCCTAAAAATTACAATTAATAACCAAGAACTGGTATACTGAAACATCCTTCTGCCTGAAATGATCCTAGCTCATTTACAGGTTTACCTGGAAATTTCATTGAACAGGCCTTGAGCGTCGATAGAACAGTCAAGAAGCACCAATCGCACCTTCACGTCCCACAGTCTCAGCTGAGAACCAAACAGACAGCAGTTGAAAGCTGCATGTAGGAAGTTGCAGGAAGCCAAGACACCCTTTTCCTCCATTCCCTTTCTTTCAAAAGCAACTCTCAACTGTCCTGAGCAACACCCTTTATAATACTGTCATATTTAACTGTTTTCCTTTGCGGTCCAGGCATCAATTCCTTTCAAGAATCTCCCTTCCTCTTTCCAAATTAGCAACATTTATGCTAATCATCAGCACAGTGTACTATTACTGCTTATGCTGCGTTCCTCTGACCACAAACAAATTCTGGGCATAAAAATCCAGATCCCTTTTATGACTATTGTTTTGCTTGGATTAGGTGCAGATTTAACTTCTAATATGTCATACCAACGATTCTGACTTAAACCAGGCCCTGACACAACTTGTAGACTGTGCTTATTTTTGTTTTATCTGATATATCTCTTTGAGGACATTGTAGGAAAAGTGAATATTGTCATAAGTCTCAGAAGATGATAGGCTACTGGGTCTGGTTTTGTAATTTCTATAGCTGGTCCTAGGGGAAGAAGAGGATAGCCCTCAATCACAACACTCCTTCCTCCAGGACCTCCAAGCTCTGCACACAAAACAAGTCTCTATTTCCCTTCTCTGTTATATCTGGGGCAAATACCAGTCAATTAGGGCAACTCCAGACTGAGATTGCTTGTCCAGATGCACATTGGAATTTTAAAGACAGCACCAGGGATAACAGTCTATTCTGGTGTATCCGTGTCAAAGTTGGCATCATCAGAACAGATGCAACAGAGATGGAGGAACTAGGAGAATGGAACAGATTCTTCACTGGAAGCAGAGTGTGAAAATGTATAGTCGAGCTAACTATGGGAGTCAATTGGTTTGTAGTCGCTATTGGTGGCCAGCCTATCCCCAGAGATGTTGAGGAAGGGAAGGGAGGAGTCAGAGGTGGACCAGTTGAAGATGAAAGTGGGGTGGAAATTCGAAGAAAAATCGACAAACGTTTCCAAATCCAGACAAGAGATGAAAGGAGCACCAATGATAACATCCACAGGATCATTAGCCACCATTTCTGCCACCTCCAGTGGGATGCCACCACCAGATACATGTTCCCCTTCCTTCCCTTGTCAGCCTTCCACAAAGACCGTTCTTCCTCCTTCACTCCCAACACCAACCCCACAGCCCCATGACACCTTCCCCTGAAACCGCAGAAAGTGTAATACCTGCTTGTTTACATCCTCCTTCCTCAGTATCCAAGGGTCCAAACATATCTTCCAGGTGAAGCAGCATTTTACCTGTACTTCATTCACTTTAGTCTAATGCATTTGCTGCTCAAAATATGGTCTCCTCTACATTGTAGACTGGGTGACCGATTTGCAGAATGCCTACGTTCTGTCTTCAAAAAAGACCCTGAGCTTCCAGCTGCCTGCCACTTCAACTTACTACCTTGTCCCGCGGCCAACATCTTTTTCTCAGGCTTGCTGCAGTGCTCCAGCAAAGCTCAGCGCCAGCTGGAAGAACAGCACCTCATTTTTCGCTTGGGAACTCTACAGTCTTCTGGACTCAATATCAAGTTCAGCCATTTTAGGGACTGAGCACCTTCTCCCATGTCCTTACCCTAACCCCCACACACTAGGGCTTGTTATCACGTGGTTTGCTATTACACACTACACATTGTTAGCCACGAATAATCCTCATTATCAGCCATTCATTCTCTTAGGTTTACCGTCATCCACTCCTTTATCTGTCCAACTGTTCTTCTCTCTCCTTGGGCTCCATCTCCACTTATCATTTACTCCTTACTTCCTACCCCACCCAGTCTTCTGCATTAAAAACAACCATTTCCTAGCTACAATCAGTTCTGAAGAAGGGTGACTGGGCTTGAAACTTTAACTGCTTTCTCTCCACAGATGCTGTCAGACAAGATTAGATTTTCCAGCAATTTCTGTTTTTGCAGGTAGTTAATGAGGTGTGTTTGAGACAATATGGCAAGAAATTTCACTGAAAGAAACTCTCTATGAAACTCAACAAAATTGACATTTGGCTAAGATATGACAACAGTCAGTCCTTGATTTCCATACAACTAACCCCTGTTCAATGTGTACTTTGATTTTATTTATGCGGACCTAAACAACTTACCACCTGTTTTTTTCTCTGTGAGAAAAAACCTTTTCCATGTGAGATGTTGTTGGAGTTCATAAGGGAGTTAATCTATATCTATTCCAAAATAAAGAAAGGGTGGATGAAACTACAGCTTCATATTTTACTTTTACTTTTATTCATTAATGGGATGAAAGGGTATATTCCAAATTGTACATAAGAAGGTAGCAGTGAACTGCCCTCTTGAACTGTTGAAGTACATATAATGTACATGCTGTTTGGAAGGGAGCTCACAGATTTTGAATGAGTGACATTGAAAGAAGTTCCAAGTGAGGATGCTGTGTGGCTTCAAAGGCAATATGCAGACGGTGATGTTCCCACATACCTGCTACCTTGATCTTCTAAGCAGTAGAGATCAAGGTTTGGAAAGCATTCATTTAAAATTAACTTCATGAGATGTGGGTTACACTGGTAGGGTGAGCATTTGCTGCCTATCCATAATGGCTGAACTGAGTGGCCTGTTAGGCCATTTCAGAACGCAGTTAAAAGTCAACCATATTTCTGTAAGAGCACAGTCAGATCTAGGCCAGACCAAGCAAGATGGGCAGATCTCCTTCTCTAAATGGCATGAGTGCATTACATGGATTTTAATGACAGCTTCACGGTCACTATTATCAAAGCTGGTTTTTAAATCCAGATTTATTGATTTGAATATGAAATCCAGAACTGCCACGATGAGATTTAAACTCAAGACATTAATTTGAGCCTTCTGGATCAATAGTCTAGTAACATTACTACTTTGTCACTGTCTCTCCCATTGTAGGAGTTCATTGCATTATGATGGTGCATCTTCTGGATGGTAAATAACATTCATGCCACAAAAGTGCTGGCCAATGACAATCTCCCAAAAGAGAGAATTTAAACATCACCGCTTGCTATTTAATAGCATTATCACCACTGAATCACCCACCATCAACCTGGGAGTTACCATTGGCCAAAAACTGAACTGCACCAGCCATATAGAAACTGTGACTACAAGGCCAGGTCAGAGGTCGGCAATTCTGTGCTGAACAACTGATCATCTGACTCCTCAAAGAATTTCCACCATCTATGAGGCACAAGTCAGAATTATGATAGAATAAGCTTCACTTGCCTGCTCCAACAACACTCAATAAATTTGACACCATCCAGGACAAAGGAACCTGCTTGATTGGCATGCCTCCACCCAACACTTCCTACATTACTCCCTTCACAACTGACACTGCATACTATCTACAAGATGCTCTGCAGTAAATCACCAAGGCTCCTTCAACAGCATCATCAAACCCATTACTTTTCCTAAGTAGAGGGATGAGGACACGGAGCGGCACGATGGCTTAGTAGGGTGGCACAGTGGCTCAGTGGTTAGCACTGCTGCCTCACAGTGACGAGGATCCAGGTTTGATTTCTGCCTCAGGCGACTGTGTGGTGTTTGCATGTTCTCCCTGTTTCTACTATGTGCTCTGATTTCCTCCCACAGTCCAAAGATATGCTAGCTAGGTAGATTGGCTGTGCTAAATTACCTATAGTGTTCAGGGATGTGAATGTTAGGTGCATTAGCCATAGGAAATGCAAGGTTACAGAGATAGGGTGAGGGGTGAGTCTGGGTGGGATACTGTTTGGAGGGTCGGCGTGGGCTTGTTGGTCTGCGTGGCTTGTTTCCATACTATAGGGATTCTATGACAGCAGATGCATTAGAATATACACCTGCAAACTCCTCTCCAAGCCAAAAACTATCCTCACATGTAGGTGTGCTGTTGTTCCTTCCACATTGTCGAGTCAAAATCCTTGGACTCCTTTTCCAACAGAATTGTTGTATTGCATTGCTGAAGGTGACACACTACCTTGTCAGTCAAGGCAATTAGGGAATGGGCAGATAATATTAATTTAGCCAATAAATCTGCATTCCATGAGTTAGTAATAAAAAAAACTCATGCCATTGTGCAGATGGTGTGCAAATGAATATTTAAGATAGTGGAAATGAGGCCATTCAAGCTAGTCAAGAGACAAGCATTCCAGCATACTTCTGACTTTTCGATGGTGGACAGATTTTGTGGAATTAGGAGTGGTGTTACATGTATAGAATATCTAGCATTTGACCTGTTCTTGTAACCACACTATTTATTTTGCAATCACAGTTATATTTCTGATTGATGGCCACCCTCAAGATGCTGAATCTGCAAAATTTGTTGATGATAACATTTAACTCTCAAGGGGAAATGGCTAGGTTCCCTCATGTGAGAGTTGGTAACTTATGTGCTTTGAATGTTAATTGCAACATGTCAGCTCAAGCGTGGTCTTCTCTGTGGTCACTGATTGGTTCAATTTGGAAAGACTCACAAATGATGCCAAAGATTGTGCAATTATCAGTGAACAGCTCCACATCTGAACGAATGATGGAGTGTAGGTCATTGATGAATTAGCTGAAGATGCTTGGATCTAGGACAATAGATAAGAAATACAGAGATGTCCCAAGGCTGAGATTATTAACTCAAATAACTGCAACCACCTTCCTATCTGTTAGTTATAACTCCAACCAGCAGAGAATTATGTTGCCAAATCCCACTAACTTCAATTTTGCAAGAGAGTGATATTGTCAAAAGACTAACATTTTCTCCACTTTTGGGCAAAGGTTGTATTGAGGTCAAGTGATAACTGACTGGTAGAACCTAAGCATCAGTGAGCAGGTTATTTCCAAGTAAGTGGTGCTTTCAGCATTGTTGTCCATACACTTACAGAGTCATAGAGTCATACAGCTCAGAAAACAGACCTTTCAGTCCAATCAGTCCATGCAGAACATAATCCCAAACTAAATTAGTCCCACCTGACTGCTCCTGGCCCACATCCCTCCGAACCTTTCCTATTCATATATACATCCAACTGTCTCTTAAACATTGTAATTGTACCCGCATTCACCACTTCCTCAGGAAGATCATTCCACATGCGAACCACCCTCTGTTTAAAAAAATTTGCCTCTTACGTCTTTTTTAAATCTCTCCCTTCTCACCTTAAAAATGTGCCTCCCAGTCTTGAAATTCCCCATCTTAGGGAAAAGACAACGACCATCAACTCTGTCTACCTCTCATTATTTTATAAACTTCTATCAGGTCACCTCTCAACCTCCTACGTTCCAGTGGAAAAGTCCCAGCCTATCCAACCTTTCCTCATAACTCAAATATTCCATACCCGGCAACATCCTGGTACTTCTCTTCTGAACCCTCTCCAGCTTGATAATATCCTTCCTGTATCTGGGTGATCAGAACTGGACACAGTACTCTAGAACAGGCCTCACCAATGTCCTGTACAATCTCAACATAATGTCCCAACTCCTACACTCAAAGGACTGAGCAATGAAGGCAAGCATGCCAAATGCCTTTTTAACCATCCTGTCTATATGTAACGCAAACTTCAAAGAATTATGTACCTGCATCCCTAGGTCCCTCTGTTCTACAACATGACCCAAGGCCTTATCATTAATTGTATTAGCCCTACCCTTGTTTGTTGTACCAAAATGCAATATCTCACATTTATCCTGATTGAACTCCATCTGCCATTTTTCAGCCTATTGACCCGTTTGAGCAAGATCCTTTTGCAAACTTAGAAAACCTTCTTCACTGTCTACAATGCCACCAATTTTGGTGTCATCCGCAAACTTACTAATCATGCCTTCTATATTCTCATCCAAATCATTTATATAAATTACAAACAAAAGAGGACCCAGAGCTGATCCCTGTGGGACACCGCTGGTTACAGGCCTCCAGTCCGAAAAGCAACCCTCCACCGTTATCTCTGTCTCATGCCGTTAAGCTAACTATGTATCGAACTGGCGAGCTTACCCTGAATCTCATGTGACCTAACTTTACTAATTAGTCTATCATGCGAATCTTGTCAAAGGCTTTACTAAGATCCAAATAAACAAAGTCTACTGCTCTGCCATCATCAACTTTTTGGTAACTTCCTCAAAAAATCTCAACCAAGTTTGGGAGATACGATTTTCCTCACACAAAACTAGGCTGACTATCCCTAATCAATTTTTGCTCCTCTAAATGTCCATAAATCCTACATTTTATAATCACCTCCAACAATTTACCCACAACCGAAGTCAGACTCACAGGTCTATAGTTCCCCAGTTTCACCATACAACCTTTCTTAAACAAAGGTACAACATTAGCCACCCTCCGGTCATCAGGCACCTCACCCATATTATAGATGATGCAAATATTTCTGCAAGGGGTCTCATATTTTCCCCCTTAATTCCCGCAACATTCTGGGATACATTACATCAAGTCCCGGAGATTTATCTTATATGCTTACATATATCTGCATTCTCCCTACATATTTGTTTCTCAATTTCTCTCATACTATTGGGGAGCCCATAGTATAATCCCATCAAAGTAACTTTTCCTTTCTTATTTGTAATTGCTACCCATATATTTTCCCTGGACAATTTTTCAGTAATATCTTCCCTAGTTATAACAATAATGTATTCCTTAATCAAAAACACCATTCCCCTCCTTTATTGATGATTGAGAATAGACTGGTCATGCAACAATTGGCTAGGTTGGCATTGTCATCCTCTTAATGGACTGGAAATTCCTCGGCAATTTTCTAGATGGTTGGGTAGGTGCCTTTATTGCAGCTGTAAAGGAACAGCTTGAGTTTGGGCCAGACAATTCCTGCAGCAAACGGATTTAGTACTGTCCTGTAGACAGAGCTAATACACATTGCACTTCCAGTGTTCTTAGTAATATCTTGACATCAAGTGTAGTGAATTAACTTGGCTGAAGACTGGCATCTGTGATTTTGGAGACACCAGGAAGAGGTCAAGATAGATCATTCGTTCAGCATTCCAGCTGAAGATGTGCCTCTGCCCAACACATACCACATCAGGGTCCAAATACTAACCTATGTCCTTCTGTCGACTCCCAATGCCCTTCATCTGATTAAGAATTTGATTGAAACATACAAAATTCTAACATGACTGGACAGACTAGATACAACTAGATCAGTTCTGAAGAAGTTATACTGGGCTCAAAAAATCTGTTAAATTAAATCTGTTTCTCTCTCCACAGATACTGCCAGACTGTGTGCGTCTCTTCACCATTTCCTGTTGTTTATTTCAGATTTCCAGCAGCCACAGTATTTTCCCTTCATTATATATGCAGGAAGGATGTTTTCCCTGGTTGGAGAGTCTAGAGCTAGGGGAAGGACTCAAGAAATAACATAAACCATTTCAGACTGAGATGAGGAAAACTTTCTTCCCTCAAAGGGTATTGAAACTGTGGTATTCACTACCCTAGGAGGCTATGGAGGCCAATTCACTGAATATATTCAAGAAAGAGACAGATATACTTCTATGTTTTGACCACATCAAGGAGCATGGGGAGAAAGCAAGATCATGGCATTAAGATAGAGTATCAACCATGATCCTATTGAATGGCGGAGCAAGTTAGAAAGTCCAAATGGCCCACTCCTGTTATGTTTCTACGCTAACTTATGCACCTATGTTAACTTATCCCCATTACCCCTTAACACATCCGTGACCCTTTATAAGTCCAAATGGCAACCTAGGCCTTTCTGCAAATCTCATGGCTCTTTATAGCACTTGTACCAACTTAGCACTACCACATGCTTATACGTGCCTCACACCAATCATCCTTTGCCTTAAATGTAAATTCATCCAGAATCCACCATATGTACATCTCATGGCCCATGCTGAGATGAAATAATATATATTTATGTGTCTATTACGAATACCTATATTAGAAAAAAAAGCTCCCATTCATAAAGAAAACTATTTACATTTACATTCTACATAATAACTTACAATAACAAACTTTTCTTTCAATTCATAATTCATTACAAAAATTAACATTGGAATTTATTGTTTCACTTCAAAGATTTCAAATCTACTTGAAGTGGTAAATCAAATTGAATAGCAATTCTATTGTGACAATAGAAAGTTGTTAATTCAGTTATGTGGCCTTCAGACTTATGTCAACTGACAGAGTGAAATATCAAACATTTCTTTTTATCAACACATCTTTTCTGTCAAGACTTAAAAGGATGGGAGTTTTAAATGCCTTTACAATTTGCTTTTGAGACTTTTGATTTTTACCCGTGACACTTTCGAAAGTTTTTTGACAGTTCCTTTAAACACAGTTGCTTCTGACACTTTTCGGTGTTTGAATGAAATTGGCAATTAATGATTCTATATACTTTTTCAGCACATTCATTTCAACTTTTAACAGTGCTAAAACGTTCTTTACATCTCCCAGAGGGCACTTGACTGCTTGTAAACGGCACCTTACCTTCCCAAAGAGCAGCTTACCCCTCCTAAAGCATAACTGACCTTCCCAAAAGTACCCTGGGACAATGTCCAAGGAGTATGTTACTTTTCCAATGGGGTATCTTGGCTATCCAGATGAATCTACCGTGCTCAGACCAGCTTCTACCAGGTCTAATCTGTGTCTGATGCATTTCACTCACATTGGTTACCAAACTTAGACATGAGTGGAGCCAACTGCTTTTTTTGTGGGCAACTTAGATGTTCCTCTCCCATTCTAGCCATTCTGAAAATAGTATATTCCATTTTCAGTGACAGCATTTCTGATTTTCAACTTCCTCTACCATTGCAACAATGGCAAAAATGCAGGCCTCAATCATGAATCTGAGCTGAATCAACCAACCATTAATAGGATCCAGGGAGGACATGCCCAAGCATGGACAAGGAAAAATAATCAGAAATGTTTTTCTCATTGTCATTATGAATTAACACCTGATGAAAAGAGTGCATGAATGCAAAATAGTTGGTAACAGAGAATGAGCTTGGATTCACAGCTCCCATGATTAAATAGGTCACTGATTTTCAACTGCAAACTTTCACATGAAGCATTGCTATTTAAGCCAGTCGAGGATGTTGTTTGGCTTTATCCCAGAATGTCAGTATTATCAAAGGATTAATAGTAGGAATAAATATTTGGAGGAAGCAAGAGGAGAGAATGATTACTAAGTTGCAAATCCATCAGAATCTAATCACTACGTACAGCATCAATAATGGCGATATATATAACTTTTTCTTCAAATCTTTGCAGTCCATGTGCTGCAATTGTCTGAGTGCACTATAGAAACGAAGTGATGCCATTAATGCTACAGGCTCTTCTCAGCCATCCATTTTGTGATTTTTCATTTTTGTATTTATGAGAGTAAAAGATAATAACAATGGAGACCAGAGTTATTCAAAAATACCAAGGACAGCTTTAGTGAAGGATGTATATGCAATCTTAATTCTCAGAGTAGCATTTACTGCTGTGGCATATCAAATTGCAAATTGGCGCATTTCCAATTTATTGAAGACTGCAGCGATTGGATAAAGTATCAAATTCAGAGCATTTTATACAGACATGTCTTGTGAAAAGGATGTTAGGTATGCCCTTTCTCATTTTGTTTCAGTCTCATCAGTCATATTTGACAAGAGGCTTAAAATTTGCACAATAGACATGATTTAATGCCTCTATTTAAAAGTTTGTAAAAAAGTGTTGCTTTAAAATGTACCACTCAAAAATAGTTAGATCCTTGTATAGCTTTAAGAGCAAACACAATACTTACATTGTAATTTTAAAAATAGTTAACTGTTTTAAACAGACAAACTAAACTTTACTAAGCAAAATAAGCTACTACATATGATTATACACAGAGACAACTTATAATCTAACAACCAGAATTAACATGAGATAAATGTGATAACAGATAAACTGTGGTCAAAAGCCCCACAAAGTATGTCAAATAGTAAATGTAGTCAAGGTAGATGCCACAGATTTCTGAGCATTGTCTCAGACATTAGTGTCACTGTGGGACTTGAAATCTCATTAAAATCCTATCTCCTTTAAAAGCATTTCCCATTCTTTATTTTTGAAGACAAGGATTTGGAACTCCTTCAAAAGCCGATTTGTTATAGGCTGCTCAAAGACTGGAAACGTCCTGCCAACTCAACATCTTCCCTTGAAACTATTCTTGAGGCTGCAATCTACAATTCCAGCCCTCTAGCAGACAGCTAGCTTTGCTAAGCTACTACAACACCAGAATTCTCCAAGATCCAATACTGCTCTAACCGCATCAAACCTATCAAAGCTTGTGGCTTCCTTCAACCAACTGTTAACTTCACTAAAGTAGCAAAGGCTCCCTGGGTCCTTTCTGAGCCTTAACTCTTTATAACACTGTGCAAAAAACTTCTGCCACATTGTCAACTCCTCAGATTTTTTTTCTGAGCCTTGACTACCTGATGACTGCTAAATTAGCATCTGAGCTGACTGTAGCCTCTTCTTCCTGTTTCTAAACAGCTGACTGACCAGCAGTCCAAAGGTAGCAGCCTTCTGCTTTCACAACCTCCAACCAAAATAGGGTCACTTTCACTGCTTCTCTTACAATAACTAAAACTGACGCTGATCCTTGAAATGTTGTTTAATGACATTTGAATTGACCTGGTAACCTATTAAAATTCTCCTAGAGAGTCCTGCCCTTGTTAGTAGGTTGGAACAAATGTTTCAAGCACTGGAACACCTTGCTCTTATAATATGTTATAAGCTTGATAGGCTGCCAGTCCACATTGTGCAAATGAATACAAAAATTGATTTTATCACGGGTTAAAACTGGTATATGGAAAAATTCCATTTGCTTTAACCTAGTAATTATTCAGAACCACACAGTGTGACATCTTTAACAGATGAGATTGTTTAGTCATTCGTTTTTCTGTTCAATATTTTAATAAAGGTAATAATTATGAATATGCTACATCATGATTTCAAACTCAACATATTTGCTCAAATCTCAGAAGCAAAACTGTTTTACAAATATGAAATTTAAATTGTCCATGGCAATCCTTCTCATAGCTTCTCTAAGTAGAAGTACAAATAAATGCTATTATAAAACAAATAACTGCAGATACTGAGATCTGAAACAAATGCAGAAGGTTTGCTGGATTCAAAGCATTAACTCTGCTTTTTCTCCACAAATACTGCCATACCTGCCAAGTTTCTCTAGTAAGCACTGTTTCTGTTATAAATTAATGCTATCTGACACAGTTTCACCCTGAGAAAAGAGAGGAGTTCAGATACTCGAAGGTGAAATCTGAATTCTTGTGAACAGTAGCTCAGAATGTAAGTTCAACACTTCAAAAACGAAGATGTGCAATCAGGATTCTGGCACTGATTAAAAGACTTAGGCCAATACTATGTTCTCTTGTCAAAAAAGACAAGAATCTAGCACATGATCTTGCTCATTCTTTGGATTCAAACTAAGAAATCAGAGAGTTAGCGGAAGAATGAGATGTTCATCTTATCTGCAGTGTTGACGTAGAGTCCAAATCTCAGTGCTAAAGAACCAATTTTCCCAATCATTACATGACTCTATCTTTAAGGCTGACACATTATGATACTGGGAGACTGATGGACTATTGGGCAAGTCACCTTCAGGATGAACCATCAGAATGAGACTTCATCTGCCGTCTCAAATGGACAATAGACATTCCACAATGCTATATGTCAAAAGTCTTCAAATTTAATGTCAAGCATATGATGCACCATTGTATAATAGACAAGATAATAATCTTTTCAAATTACCATTTTTGTTTCTACAATATCACAAACAAAATCTGTCTCTCAAAGCATCAAAAGCATCTGTGATCAATTTTACATTTGCAGTAGAAGTAATATATATAGATAAAATAGTGAGCAAGACATCAAGGTTGAGAACTATTAGATTAAAAGTCAAACAACAGGAATAATTATACACAGTTATTTAATCATAATATCATGTAATATTCTTTGCCGGATTACTCTATTACACAACCAATAAACACAAACTTACATGTAAATCAAAGTTACCTCCATACAACGAAACATAGAATTATGTTAAAAAAATCATTGTACTCACACAACCTGAATCTAGTTTTGATTTTGTATGGTGTCTGGTAGCCTTCTTTAACAACTAAAATTTGATTATTATTCCAATTAATCATAGCTTTTCCTCTTGCACACTTTTCTGTATTTGTTTTTATTGAATTGTGATATTGTGGCTTTTAGTTGCATGGTAGAGTACTTTTTGAAGGGGCCTTGTAGATTTAGAACTGGAAATATACACACTGAATCCTAGTTGAAATAACAAAGAATCTCTCATGGATGTTTGTTGGCACTATAGTGATATCAAACTAAAGAGGCTCATACAGGTAATTTACAACAGAGATGGAACTGGAATCAGAAATAAGGGTTGAAAGGAAGTGAATTCTGTGGCCAACATAGAATCATAGAAATGTTACAGCAAAGAAAGAGTCATTCAGCCCATCATGTCTGTGCCATATAAACAAACTAGCTACCCATTCTATTCTGATGTTCCAGCACCTGGTCCGTAGCCTTGGACGTTACAGGACATCAGGTGCAGGTCCAAACTGGGTTGCAAATTCTGGTCACCATCATATTCTGAGGGATAAAATTTTCTTTCTTATGTCCGTTCTAATCCTTCTACAAATCTCTTTGTCACTGGCAATTGAATGTTTCACTGAGGGAAGCAGTTTTCTCTTTCCATTCTATTTAAATCCCTCATTATTTTGAATACCTCAACAAAGTAATCCCTCAGCCTCTTTTGTTCAAAAGTAAATAATCCTAGCCTCTCCAATCTTTCCTTTGGCTACAGTTTTCGAGCCCTGGCAACATTCTTCTACGCAACTCCTCTGTGCTCTCACCTCTATCAATATCTTCTACTTTATTGTGTATTCCCTCTTTTTTTGCCCCCTGAAATGCACAGCCTCACATTTCTGCATACCGAATTCCATCTGGGACTCTTTCAGCTACTCAACCAAGCCATTGACATCACCCTACAGTCAACTGCATCCTTTTCACTATCAATTGCGTGGCCAATACTTGTGTCATTTGAAGATTTCCCAATTGTGCTGCCATATTTCATTCTAAATCGTTAGTAAATACCACAAGCAGCAAGGGGCCCAAAATTGAGACCTGTGGGACACCACTGAAAACCACTTTCCATTTGCAAAAACACCGGTTGACAATTACCCTTTGTTTCCTGTGACTGGGACAGTTTTGAAGCCAACTCAGTACATTCCCCTGTATTGTATGAGTTCAATTTTCATGAACAGTCTCCCATGTGAGACCTGGTCAAATGCCTTGTTAAACATGTACTAAATGTAAAGTTCTCTCATTGGAGAGAGATGACTGATGGTAATGGTCACCGTCCGTCAGGTGAGAGGTGGGATTGAGAAGGAGAATCCTTCATTTTAACCTCCGCCAGTGTGGAAGTTGAATCCACTCTGTTGATATCACACAGAATCACAAACCAGCACATGGGTGATAAAGTGACTGTACAGAACATCACTGGACAATTTTTGTGCAGATTCCTGTGTTGTAGCACTGCTGGAACAGCTTGGCTAGGTGTGCAGCAAGTTCTGGAGCACATGCCTTCAAAAGTATTGCTGCTATACTGTCAGAGTCAAAAGCCTTTGCAGTATCTAGCGCCTCCATCCATTTCTTGATATCACATGGAATTAATTAACTTGGTTTAGAACTGATATCTGTGATCATAAAATCCCGACAATATGGAAAAGAGGCCATTTGGCCCTTTGAGCTTGCACAGACCCTCCAAAGAACATCCCACCCAGACGCACCCCAACCAACCCCATATTTACCATGGCTATTCCACCTAGCTTGCATTTTGCTTGACATTATGGGGCAATTTAGCATAGCCGATATATCGAACCTTTGGACTGTGGTAGGAAACCAGAGCACCCTGTGGAAACGCACATAGACATGAGGCAAATGTATAAACTCCACACAGACAGTCAACCAAGGCTGGAATCCAACCGGGCCACTTGCACTGTGAGGCAACAGAGCTTGCTAGTGTGGGATCTTTGGATGAGACTGAGATGAATCATCAATCTGCACTTCTGGAAATGCTTCAGCCTTGTTAATTGCACTTTTGTGCTGGGCTCTCCATCATTGAGGATGGGAATATTCTTCGAACCTCCTCCTCCAATGAGTTGTTAATTGTCCACCACCATTCATGATTGGATATGGCAGAACTCAGAGCTGAGATCAGATCTGTTGGTTGTGGGATTGCTCAGCTCTGTCTATCAGCTGCTGCTTCTGATGCTTTGCATCCAAGTAAACTTGTATTTCACCAGAGGAGTAGGAAAGTCAACGTTTCTGGTCGGGACCTTTCTTCAGGACTGGGGAGGGGGAAGGGAGCTGGGAAATTATTAGAGGGAAGCAGAGGTGGGGCTGGGGGAATGTAGGTGGGATGGTAATAGGTGGGTGCAGGTAGGGAGTGGTGGGGATTGATCAGTGGAATGGATGGGGCAGATAGGTGGGAGAGAAGATGGACAGGTTGTGTCAGGTCAAGGGGTCAAGAGGGAACATGGGTGGAGCTGGGGAAAGGTAGGTGGGATGGTGATAGGTAGATGCAGATAGGGGTAGTGGGGATTGGTTGGTGGGAAGTGTGGGGTGGATACGTGGGGAAGAAGATGGACAGGTTGTGTCAGGTCAAGGAATGACAGGGAGGTTTGGACATGGGATGAAGCCAGGGGTAGGGAGATGTTAAAACTGGTGAATTCTATGTTCAGGCCATCGGGCTGTAGGCTCCTGAGGCGGAATATAAGGTGTTGCTTCTCCAGTTTGTGTATGGCATCATTGTGGCACTGGAGGATGGACATGTCATCAAGGTGGAGATGGAGTTAAAATGGTTGGTGACTGGAAGGTGTTGTCGATTATTGCGTACAGAGCGCAGGTGCTCCATGAAACGGTGCCCAAGTCTGCGCTTGGTCTCGTCTCACCGATGTAGAGGATACAGGAGATCAGGTTGGAGGATGTACAGATGAACTCCTGTCGGATATGGAAAGTTTGTCTTGGCCCTTGGATAGAGGTGAGGGGGGAGGCATAGGTGCAGGTGCAGCACTTCCTGCATTTGCAAGGAAAGGTGCCGGGGGTGGTGGGGTTAGTGGGGAATGTGGAGCGGATGAGGGAGTCGCAGAGTGAGCAGTCCCTACAAAAGGCAAATAGGGATGGAGAGGGAAATAGCTCTTTGGTCGTGAGGTCTAATTGTAGGTGGCAGAAGTGGTGGAGAATGATACGCTGGATGTGAAGGTTGGTGCAGTGGTATGTGAGGACCAGGGGAAATTCTCTCCTCATTATTGTTGGGACTCTCCCATACTCCCAATTCCTCTGCCTCCGCCGCATCTGCTCCCTAGATGGAGCTTTCCACTCCTTGACATCCCAGATGTCCTCCTATTTCAAGGACTGCGACTTGCCCCCTTCGGTGATCAAAAATGCCCTCAACCACATCTTTTGCATGACCCGCACATCTGTCCTCAAACCCCTTTCCTCCAGCTCCACACGGTGTTGTTTCTGACTCCAGCATCTGCTGTTCTTACTATCTCCGAGTGACTTGTATTTTATCTTTATTAGGTTGACACCACATTTTTAGGTTTGCCTGGTGTTGCTCCTGGCATGCCATCTTACATATTTAATTGGACTACAGTTGATCCCCTGGCTTGACAGTAATGGTAGAATTCAGTATATATTGAGCTATGAAGTTGCAGCTTGTGGTTGAATATAATTCCACAGCTGCTGATGGCACATAGTGCTTCTTGGATGCTGAGGCTTGAGTTGCTGGATCAGTTGAAATCTGTTCCATTTAGCACTGTCCTAGTGTCACACAACATGATGAAGCATATCCTCAATGTGAAGATCAACATTGTAATCACAGGGACAGTGCAGACGTCACTCCTATATTATCATGGACAGGTGCATCTCCGGCAGGCAGATTGGTGAGGTTGACATCAAATACATTTTTCCTTCTTGTTGAATTACACAGTACTTACATGCTACAGGCACAGTCTAGTTGCCGTGTCTTTTGGGTCGCGTCTAGCTTTGTCAGTAGTGCTGCTGCCAAGCCATTGTTGGAGATGGATCTTGAAGTCCCCAACCTGAGTACATTCTTGCCGACTTCAGTGCTTCTTTCAGGTAGTGAGTTCAACACGTTTCCTCAACATGCATTTTTTGGGCAGCACGGTGGCTCAGAGGTTAGAACTGCTGCCTCACAGCACCAGGGAACTGCGTTCGATTCCACCCTCGGGCAACTGTCTGTGTGAAGTTTGCACATTCTCCCCGTGTCTGCGTGGGTTTCCTCCGGGTGGTCCGGTTTCCTCCCAGTCCAAAGATGTGCAGGCTAGGTGGATTGGCCGTGCTAAATTGCCCAGAATGTTCAGGGATGTGTAGATTAAGGGGATGGGTCTGGGTGGGATGTTGTGTGGACTTGTTGGGCCAAAGGACCTGTTTTCACACTGTGGGGTTTTTTAATCTATGATCTTCTAGACGGGTACTGATTCATCAGCTGCAGGAGAGTGGTTCATGCTTATCAGCAGGTGGTTTTCTTGCCCAAGTTTGACCTCATGTCATGAGACTTCATGAAGTCTGGAGTCAATGTTGAATGATCCCAAAGCAACTGCTACTTGATTATATACCACTGTATCACCACCTCCTCTGTGTCTGTTCTACTAATGGGACAGGACATAACCAGGAATGGTGATGATATTGCATGGAACACAGTCGTAATTACAGAAACAGTCAGACTGTAGTTTGACTAGTCTGTGATGCAGCTGTCCTAATTTTAGTGCTAGCCCTCAGATATTACTAAGGAGGACAGTGCAGGGTTTATAGGGCCATCGTCATTTTGGATATCCAACCAATCCCAGCCGCAGAGGGCTGAAGCCTGTTCATCATTTGTTGGTCATTTAAGGGCCTCAGCTGGTGGTGGGATTGGAAGGTTGATCATGGATCTTCCTAGCCAGAACTTAATTCTGGTAAGGACAGAAAGGCAACAGGATTCAGATAGATCAGCACTTTACCTAATTCACACCTCCAACCACGCCACCTCCAAAAACAGAAGAATCTGTCCATATTTTCATTTTGAGCAAGAGCAATAGATTAGAACAAAATAGACATAAAAATGCAAACATTTAGTGCAGATTCTCACAAATCTATAAATTGGTTTGGGAATATATTAATAATTTTGAACGGAATAATGAGTACAGAGGAATACAATTCTATGAGTAAAAGTCCTTGTCATTAACAGACACTGTAGAACTGTTGCACCAATCTTAAATGTCCTATCCCTTAATTTGAGATTGTGACCCCTGGTTCTGAACCAAATAGTAAGGAAAACATCCTATCTACATTCACACTGTCATGATCTGTAAGAATTTTGTAATAGTTGATGATATCAAATGTCCTCTCTTAGACAAGGAGACCAAATCTGGACACAAGTAGCTCGGCAAGGCCTCATCAAGGCTCTGAACAATTATTGTAAGGCATCTTTACTGTTGTACTCAAATCCCACTGTGAAGAACGTCAACATACCAATTGTCTTTCTTATTGACTGTTTCCCTTGCATGCTAGCTTTAATCGCTCAAGAAGAACACCTAGGTCCCTTTGGAATCAAAACGTCCAAACCTTTCACTGTTTAAGAAATATTCTGTCTTTCTGTTTTATCTATCAAAGTGAATAACTGCAGTTCACACTTATTTACATTATATTCCATTCACCATGCACTGCCTGCCCAATTTCACGTGAAGCTTCTTTGCACCTTCCTTATGCTATTTTCCTCATAATATACATTCCCACCCAGTTGAGTGTCATCAACAATTTTGGAAATATTGTAATTGGTCCCCACACCCAAGTCATTTATATGGATTGTGAAAATCTGTGGACTGAGCACTGAACCACACAGTACTCCACTGGTAATAGTCTACCATTCTCAGAATCATTTATTCCTAATTTATTCCTAATCTCTGCTTTCTGTTTGGTAACCAATTTTGAATTCATACCAGGTTATTACCTTTAAATTACATGGGGTCTAATTTTGTTACTAATCTCCTTGTGGAATCATATCAAAAGCATTCCGAAAATCAAAATACACCAGATTTACCTGTTCACCTTAATCTATGCGATACAAAATCTCCAATAAGTTTGTCAGGCATGATTTCTCTTCATAAATCCATGTTGACTCCACCCAATTTTTTCATTATTTTCTTAGTGTCCAATTATCAAACTCTTTATAATGGATTCCAAAATTTTATTTTCTATTGATGCTAAACTAACATGTCTGTTGTTCTCCATTCTTCCACCCCTTCCCTTCTTAAATAGTGGTGTTATATTTGCTACTTTCCAGTCCGATAGAATCATTCCAGCACCTATAAAATATTGGAAGACAATCACCAATGCATGCATTATCTCTATAGCCACCTCTTTCAACATTCTAGGATGTAGTCCATCTGGTGCAGAAGAGTTATGAACCTTCAATCCAGTTAATCTTTCAAATAATACACCTTTACCAAAACTGATTTCTTTCAGTTTCTCAGCTGCATAAGTCTCTCACTGCTTAGTATTTTTGGGAGATTTTCTGTATCTTCATCCATGAAGTTGGACACAAAGCATTTGTTTACTTTCTCCACCATTTCCCTGTTCTCCACTATCAACGGGTCCACAGTTGTCCTTGCTTTTCTCATCATTAAAGGGGAGTCCTCCATTACATTTCTTGCTAGCTTGCATTTATATACCTTTTCCCTTTCTTAATAAATTTCTTAGTCCTGCTTTGCTGAGTTCTAAATTGCTCTCAATCCTCAGATTTACCACATTTTTCTGGCATCTTTATAAGTCTCTTCCTTTGATTCAAGGCAATCTTTAGTACATTTTGCTGATCAGAATTGATTTGCCTTTCTCATTGGGTGTTTGTGCAGAGTAGTCTATATCTATTGTAGACCATGGTGTCTAATTTCAATTGAAAAGTTTAGAACCCTATTATGTATTTAGTTGGGGGTGTGTGCTGCCCCTTTAAGAAAGTAGGTCAGGTGACCGAGAGGGAAGGGCTTGGGGGCAGTCTAGGTGTAGCTGTAAAGACATATAATAAATTGATCCTGGTTTAAATTTATACAGGCCAGTCTTGTGATCGTTTGCCAACTTATAATTCAACCCAAACATAATCGAGTCCAGTTACCAAGATCAGAAAACATTCTTCTCCAGCTACGCTATCCATTTCTTTCCAAATCCCAAATTCTTCAGTCCAAAGATTCTGAACCTTCTATTTTACAGTGAACACAACGTTAGTTTGTGCGATCTAGCATTTGAAGACCAAATAACATTCTGAAGATTCTGCATTATGCACTCCCTGCAACATCAATATGTCCTTCCAAGGTTTCCGTGTCCACACCAAGCACTGTTCTCTAGATCTGGTCTAAACGTATCCTTTTGGATTTTCAGTAAAAGTTCTTCTGCTTTATATTCTATATCTCTAGGTGTCCTCTACTTGAGTTGTCTGCCTTAAGGCAGGGCCAACCAAACAAGAAAGAAGATTCTAAATCTATCCCAACCAGAATAGGGACTTGAGCCCCATGCTGCTGGTAACAAACTGATCCACACTGGCTCTTCAGCCAAGTGAGCTAACTGGACATTCAAGAAATTAATGTTGCTGTGGCAATGTACACTTCTGCTTACGTTTTGTAGCCTGAAGCAATGGATAGTGATCACAGCAGCTCCAATTTCTTTCCATCAAATGGCTAACCAACAACCCTTCCTGCTTTTACAGCTTGCCATTGGGGTATGTTGTAAGGATTTATAATTTGATATTCAACTTTTTTGTTCTGAATGCACCTTCCTTAGCCATCAAGTCTTGCAGAGGGTCTTGAACCAGAGCTTCTGGTTCAGAGGCAGAGAGCTAACATGTGCCACAAAATCACCCTCCTCTCTAGATATAAAGGGTAACATTTCATTAGTCTTTTGTGATGGGTACAAAGAAATAACAATGTCCTACTAACATTTGGACTACGTGTTACTAATGATTGATACCAGCACAAATAACTCTAGAGACATAGCTTATAAATTGGCTCCTTAAATCTTTGACTTTCTTCATTACAGCAGTTTCACAACACATCAAATGTTCTAATCTCCTAGGCCAAATTAAAAAGGTTGGTAAATAAAAACCAAAAGAACTGCGGGTGCTGTAAATCAGGAACAAAAACAAAGTTGCTGGAAAAGCTCAGCAGGTCTGGCAGCATCTGTGGAGGAGAAAACAGAGTTAACATTTCGGGTCCGGTGATCCTTCCTCAGAACATTTTTGTGTAAAAAGGTTGGTATTTTCTTTATACTTGATAGCTGTTGCCAAGGGAATCATTTAACACACTGGTCAGAATTTTCCATTTGAAGTTAGAGTATGGCTTCGAGCCTGTTGGATATCATATCCATCATTGTCTGGAGTGAGTTAAATGACATCACTACTTTCTTATCTGACCATTACCCATGTCAATGAAATGTTGTTTGAGTTACTTGGTGAATTGTATGGCAAACAAGTTGTCAGGAAAGACCCTATCTAAAAGCCAGCTGGACACCACTTCAGACAATATAAGAAAGAGACCTCCATTCAGCCTGTGATCAGACCCAGAAGCCCAAAAATTCTCATCAAGAAAACTGTGATGGCTCCCCAGTTTACTGATGTCGCCCTGGAGATGCTGCTGGACAGGGTCTCTGACAAAAGGGATGTTCTCTTCCCAGGAGATGGTACCAGGTGGTCTTCCCATCCAGCCTCAACAAAGATCACAGCACAGATCTGTGCCATTGACTCCCACTAAAGGGACAGCAAGCAAGACAAGAAAGAAGTCAACAATACCCTGCGCCTGCAAAGGTAAGTGAAACATTCTTCTCTCTGCTCCGACACACTCACAGAACCATAACTCAGCTACTGTATACATTTTGCACAAAGGGTGATGGACTGCAAGCCTCAGATTCACATGCACATTGTTTACTAAAGGACTCAGTCATTTTGTCACTCCATTCTGTTCCTCTCAGGTTAACACAAAGGCTAACACATTTGTCTGGCCAAGCTATCTGCATCCTTACCAGCTACCTTTATACTGTCCTCTTCTGTTTGTGCTAGCTCCTTTCTGGTGTTGAAAGATGCCATGGCCTGCATCCCTCTGTGGGACACCACCTCCAAAGAGGAATACTTTAAAACCTCAAAGGACGTATTAGCAGGGTGTTCACCCATGCCTCCACTAGCACAGAGGCAATCACAGTGATGGGTACATTAGCTGGACTAGACTCAGAGACACACCAATGCGGTGGGCATATCACTGTTGCATGTTTGCAGCTGGTGGAAGAAGAAGTGCTTGAGGTCTCTGAAGTTCAGAGGGCTGCCACAGACTTGGCCATGCCACATGGTCAACCTGCAGAGAGAGACACGTGAAGTCCAGGCAGAAGTACCAGAGGCCCTCACTAGGCTGGAATAAAAGATAGAGTTCTCACCACTGTGGTGATTCTGGCATGCAAACGTCTGGCTGCCTCCATGGAAATGGAAGTAGCCACCTTACAGGCCCAGGTCCAGCAGACCACTCAGCAGCTGCCAAGAATGTCCTTATAACTGTGCTCCATCACTCTAGTAATGGCAAGGTGAAAAGATCCAAATGCTTTGACCTCACTGGAGATGCCCCATCTCCTCAAATAGACAGGGTAGAGCCACAGGCAGCTATATAAAGAAGGTGAAATTTCAGGCACTCCAGGAGCTTCATTCTGGATACTCCAGAGGTGTCTTGTCCCCCTGCCTTACCCCTACCTGTGATCCTGTTACCTCCTCAGGCTGAGGAGAGTAAGCCTACAACTGTGCAGGAGTTCTCAGATGACCAGGGCAAGGTTCAGAGACCCCAGCAGGAGACATCCATCTAAGATTTCCAAATTACCAGGGCATACCAATCAGCATCCGTCACACCCAGCTGTAATATTCAGACCTGTTAAAAAATTTCAAAACACCTCAGCCACCTAGAAAATATAGGGAGATGGTGGTGCAGTGGTAGTGTCACTGGAACTGTAGACTCATGTTCTGAGGACATGAGTTCGAAATCAGCCTTGGTAGAAAACAAACTTTGATCTGGATAAAAAAAAACTGAAACAAAATCTAGACTAACGGTCAACCATTGTTAGTTGTCATAAAAATCCATCTGACTCACTACTGCAAAGGAGATCTACCATCTTTACCTGTTCTGGCCTACATACAGTTCTAGCCCCATAGAATATGGTTAATTCTTAAATGCCCTCCAGGTAATTAGAGATGGGCAATAAATGCTGGCCTTTTAGTGACACTCACATCCCGTAAAGGAATAAAAAAAATGTAGATGGCTATTAGGTTGGCTCAATGGATCAATGCCCTGTCTTCTTTATTTTGATGACCCTCCTGGTCAATCTAAGGATGGTCACCCTCAAGAGAAAGGAGAAGTTAATTCTGGCAAGAAGGGTAATAAATGAGATACAAATGCATATCTATCCCCTTTTTGCCACCTGATCGTGAAAAATCAATTTCACCACTTTAGGAGGGAGGACTTAATTATATTCAACTTCATTACCTAAATCATTACAGTAGCTATTGTTCTCAATACATCAGGGAGGAGAAAATTTCATCAACTCTTCGCTGTTGCTTATCCCTCTTGTGTTTACAGAATCTCTTGAAAAACATACTTACACGTGAATACTTAGATTTTCTTTTATTGATATTTTTAAATCAGCTTTTTAATGTCTTCTTATTTCTTCAAATTCTAACTTTTATTAATGCCATTGATTTTTAGAAAATTTTCAGTTCTTACTACAGTACTCTTAATGGATTATCTTTTCAAATAATTCTTCTTAATCCTTTTTTCCCATTTTTGGCATTTTTCTCAGTCAATATGATTTCATTCTTAATATCTATTGACCACAAAATTGAAGAGAGCTTGAAAACACAGTGAGTCATAATGATTACAGGGCAGATTTAACTGAGATACAGTGCTTCTGAAGCAGGCTGCATGCCAAATCTGCGCTGCAAGCCTGACGTAAAACATTTGGACTCATACTGCTGCATGCTTAGATGGGGATGGGTCTGGAGTGGGTTTGTGGACTTTAACATTAGCCTATAATACTTAGAGCCAACTGGCATTTCTAAAATGGGAGGTGCTTTGCAGCTGGAGCAAATGTTGGAAGTGAATCTAAAAGTGATTCTTACATGTGGAAGACTTAATAAAGTTACAACACGGCGTGGCAGCATTGAAACACACCCACTAAGTTGCAAAGGGATTCAGATAATTATTGAGGGGAAATCATTTCAGGATTATAAAGCAATACGCAATCAGGAATTGAATTAAAGGGATAGCTCTTTGAAGGGACCAACAAAAGCATAACTGACCATGTTGTCTCTTATGTTGTATCAATCTATCATTCTACACACTCATCAATTAGGTAATCATTCTTGGAGTTATAATGGATTTCTGCTGTCAAGACCCCTCATTGCTAATTACCAACAAACAACTGAAAATAGTTCATAACCACATACCTAACTGAGTGGTTATAAGTAATATCAGATGACTTACTCAGAGCCTATTAATTCTGAAACAAGTCATGTGATCCTTTTGTTCCATATGGTCTTGCACCAGTGAGTGGCAATGTTGCATCACATATAAATGATTCTAACTGTAATATCAGTGTGATTGAGGCCTTGCCATTTGAAGAAAATGTGGCCTTGTGCATGGTTATTCAACTTTTTTTAAGGATAACTTTGATGTCATAGAATTAAGACTTGTTTCAGTATAAAAGGAGGACTTTCAGCTCATTGTTTATGCATCAACTCTCCAAATCTCACTTAATGCCATTCTCTTCTCTATTCCCCATAACTTGCATATCAAATAACCATCTGATCTCTTCTAAATAACTGAACCTGCCCTCACCACACTCTCAGACAGTGCATTCCAGTTGCATCAAAAAAGCTTTCTTCCATCATACTTGTGTTTCTTTCTCTAATTCCTTTAGATTTCTACTCACTTGTGCTCAATCCTTTTACAAATGTTAACACTTTCTCTCTATTTACATTGCCCAGAACTCTCTTGATTTTGAATGCTTTAGTCATTTCTCCATCCAGCCTACTCTTCTACAAGGAGAACAGTTACTGTTTCTCCAAGCTGCCCTGTAAGTGAAATTCCTGGTCCCTGGTACCATTCTTGTAAGATTCTTCTGCACTCTTTTCAATGTCTTCATAGTCTGCCTAAAGTGTGATGCCCAGAAATGGAGACAATATTCCATCTAAGAACAAACTAGTGTCTTGTATAATTACTATAACTTACAAGTTATAGTATGTCACTATTAATAAAGCTTAGGATACTGTATACTGTGACAACTACTGTCTTAATCTGTCTTGACAAGTTAAATGACTTACTTATATATCCAGGACATTCAGCTTCTGTACCCTGTTTACAGATGTAAACCTTTATTTTATACCATCTTTCCATGTTCTTCCTACCAAAATGAGTCATCTCACACTTCTCCAAATTGAACCTCATCCATTCTCCAGAATTGCGATTCCCTCCTATATATTTAAATTGCCACCCCACCCACACCCCCACCCTCACCTTTTTGTCTTTACCTATCTTTCCTAAACACCTTGCACACAAAAATATTTAACACCCTGTCCTGCTGTTCCTTGAGCCAGGTCTCTGTTATAGGCACAACATCATATTTCCAGTTGGCAAACTGGGCCTGCAATTCACCAGTCTTATTTATCACACTTTGCTTAGTCACTTAAATGTACAGTAACCCTGCTTCAGACTTACTTTCTAGTAACTTTTTTCTCTATTCTATTGCTATCTTTCTCTGCCAGTATGTTACGCTCTTTGGTATTCCTCTCTGATATTAGCTCCTGGTTCCCATACTCCTGCCAAGTTAATTTAAAACCTCCCTAAATTACTAGCAAAACATTCCAAAACAAACTCAGTCCTGTCTTTGATCAGGTGCAAACAGTCTGGCTTTTACTGTTTCTAGCATTCCCTTAGAGTCAGACTTAATGTCCCAAAATATCAAAATCCAATCCTCCTCCTCCAAATTTCCATGCATACATTTATCCATTATATCATCTGACTCCTATATTCACTTACAAGTTGCACTGGAGGTAATCTGGATATTATTAATTTTGTGGTCCTGCTTGCTAATTCCCAATCTGATTCCCTAAATTTTGACTGCAGGACCACATTCCTTTTACTACCTATAGCATTAGTTCCAACCCGTACCACAACTACTCACTGTTGACACTTTTCCATTAGGGTGCTCTGCAGTCACTCAATGACATTTGACCCTGGCACCACGCAGGTTTCACACCATTCCAGATTCATATCTGTTCCCCTAGCTGACCACTTCTTGTAACTGTAACTCTTCCAGCTTTCCTCATGCCCTTAATGCAGAAAAGCCACCTGTGGTACCATGGACCAGGCTCCGACTGCACTCCCCAAATGAACCATCATTCTTGATAGTATTCAGAACTGAGTATTGGTTGGAGAATGAGGGCTTCTGTACTACTTGCCTGATCTTTTTTAATTGCCTGTTTATCACCGACATTGTATTTGGGTCTGAAAGTATTTGAAAGGGTTAATACTGAGGACTCAGCATTGCCAACAATGAAGATGTCACGTAGACCTATGGGCAAAACAGTTTAGGATCTCAAAGAGACAGTAAGAACTGCCGATGCTGGAGTCAGAGATAATATAGTGTGGAGCTGGAGGAGCACAGCAGGCCTTCTTCAGAAGAAGAAGGGTCCCGACCCAAAATGTCAGCTTTCCTGTTCTTCTGATGCTGCCTGGCCTGCTGTGTTCCTCCAGCTCCACACTGTGTTATCTTAGGATCTCAAAGAGTGGGATCCAATATCTCGACCTCCCCAAAGTCTCTGTAACAGTGTCTATATCAATGTAACCTGCAACTATTTTCGAACATGCAATAATTTATAGTCCTGTTAGTCTAGGAAGTGGTTTTCCTCAACAAATGTTCTGCAGTTTAGTACACTTGAGGAGGACAGTGGCAGCACCCTTCATCTTGAGCACCAGCTCACACAGTATAGTTAGCTGGCATGCACGTACAATCATTTTTACTCTTTGTATGCTCCTGAGCTGTGGAGTGACTACACTCTAAATGTGCTAACCACATAGTTCTTAGCCTCATGCATGTAACACAGTGATACCAGCTGTTGATCAAATTCTAAATTCGAATCTAAAGTTGCTGCACTTGATGACACTACCTGAACAAATGTTATTCAGGAATTGAGAAAAGTTCTGGAGCTCCATAATTCAGAATGTATATTCTCAAGGTTCCAACTACAGTGTCATTTTTCTATTTATTTGTTCCTTGCTTTGCTAAAAAAAAGTTGCTAAGATTAATAAACTATTAATAAAACCTCACCAGCACTGATAAATTCAACAGATACTTAATACACTTTGCTTGCTACAATAAAACTACTTTCAGCATCTCTTTCCCATGCAATGAATTCCCACATGAATCAAATATGTTACTACATTCTGTCGATTTCTCACTCAGGCATCGTCACCTAGCCATGTGCCCTTCACAGGCCATTCAGTTTGAAAGTTTTCTTTCATAGAGCCTCAGATGAGCCTCTAGATAATTTAGTTTGAGTCTGAGCTATAGACACAATAATAGGTTACTACACGAGCTACAAGCTTATGGGTTTGAAAGTAATATATCAGCATGGACAGAGAATTGGCTAACTAACAAGCACTGAGTCAGAATAAATGGATTATTTAAAGATTGACAAACTGTGATTAGTGAATTAGTTTTCATTTTTCGTTTACAGGATATGGGTGATGCTGTTTAAGCCAGAATTTATTATCCATCTCTATTTATCCTTGAGAAGATGATAACCAGCATCTTGAACCACTGTGGTCCATGTGATGCACCCACAGTACTGTTAAGAGAAAATTCCAGAATTTTGACGCAGAGACTGTGAAGGAGTGGTGATATGCTTTCAAGTAAGGCTGTTGTATGGTTTAGAGGGGACCTTTTTGATGGTAGTGTTCTCATGCATTTATTGTCTTGTCCTTATCTTTCTAGGTAGTAATGGCCGTGAATTTAGTTACTGCAGTACAATTTGTATCTGGTACGCGCTGTAATCTCTATGCATCAGCGATGAAGAGATAAATGTTGAAAGTGGAGGGGGGGGTGGTGCAATTAAGCAGGCTGTTTTGTCTGCATTGATATAAAGTTTCTTGAGTGTTTTTGGACCTGCACTCCTTCAGGCATGTACAGAGTTTTCCATCACACTCCTGACTTGTGCCTTTTACATGGTGGACTTGTATTCAGGTAAGTTTTTCACTACAGAATTCTCGGCCTTGTATCTGCCACAGGGATCAGTGCTGGGGCTTCAACTATTTTGATCTATATTAATGACTCAGATAAATGGAAGATGTTATTGTAACTGAAATTGTGAATAATGCAAAATTTAGAAGGAACACAGACTGTGAAGAGAATGCAACAAATTTGCAAAAGGATATACAGATAAATAGAGAGTGGGCAAAGATTTGGCAGGTGGAGTGGAATGAGGCAAAATGTGGAGTTGTCTACTTTGATAGGAAAAACAGGAATACAGATTATTATTTAATTAGAGGCAGAGATTAAAAATGCTGCTTAATAGAGCGATCTTGGTTTCCTTTGTCATAAAGTCACAAAACAAGCATGTAGGCATAGGAGGATCAGAGCTAGGCAATGTGAAGGTTTCCATTCATAAAAGTGACCATAACAAGACCAAAATTTCACATTTAGTTTGAGGGTGAGAAATTTTGATCTTTATTGCAAAGGTCATAGAATATCTTGCTGCAGCTGTACATGGCATTGATGAGACCATTCCTGGAATATTGTGTACAGTTTTCATTCCTCACTGAAGGAGGGACATACTTACACCGAAAGCAGTTAAAAGAAGGTCCACTAGGCTCATTTTTGTGATGAACTTCCAGTCCTGTATCTGAAAACATTGGGAGTCAGTATTTTCCTTGATTAAAATATTAGTCAGTGTTCTTCCTGCAAACAATCTCTTCGCCCATACAGTCATCATGCGCTTACTCAAACCAGAATGCATATCCCCTTTAAGAGGTGCAGGCTGGAATTAAGTATTACTCCCTGGCATAAATGATGTAATCTTGCATGAACTTTGATCCCCTGTTGAAGCAAGTGGCCATTCAACAACACATTCAAGTGCTGGGCTTCATGCTGCTGTCATGTAAATGAACAGACTGCACGTTAAGTTTGCATATGCCTTCATTGGAAGAAACAGGCATAAGTTAATCACATTTTGCATTCATACCTCTGTTTTTGAAATCTATCCAATTTTGCAAAACTGTCTTGCTTGGCTTGCAGGATCCTAAAACCTACCTAAAACTATTTTAGCCTGTATCACATATGAACATAAGAAACAGAATCAGAAGTAGGCTATTCAACCCCTCAAGCCTACCCCACCATTTTATAGGATCATGGTTGATCTGCCCCAGACCTCAACTCCTCTTCCTTGTCAGCTCCTTATAACAGTCAATCCGTCAATATTACAGAAGTCTATCTTGTTCCTCTTTAAATGTTCTCAGCAATTGAGCCCCCACAATTCTCTGGGATAGAGAATTCCAGACATTCATACACAATAAGTTCTCACAATAGAATTATTAATACTGTATTATGTATTGTTAAGCTACTTTCATTTCACACAAAGTATTTTGAGTCTTCTTTCTGTTAAACTTTGCAATTTCTGCATTTTCTCCCTTACAGAAGCTCCCTATCCTAAGAATTTCATGCTGCCTGTTACCAACGTCAAGCAGTTAATTAATTATACTTTATCGAGACTACACAACCACCTACTATCTCTATTAATCATAACTTGTGCCTAATATTCGAATTAAGTAGAAAATTTAGCATGGGCAATCTATCTAACCTGCACATCTTTGGACTATGAGAGGAAATCCACACAGATACAGGGAAAATGTGCAAACATTACACACAGACAGTCACCCAACAGTGGGATCGAACCTGGCTCCCTGCTAACCATTGGGCCACCCTTTTGGGAAGGAAATCTGCCACCCTCACCAGGTCTGGCTTACATGTGACTCCAAACCTAGAGCAGTGTGGTTGACCCTTAACTGCCCTCTGAAATGGCCTGACAAGCCACTCAATTGTACCAGTCACTACAAAGTCTCAACAAAGAAATGAAACCAGACAGACCACCTGGCATCACCCTAGGCACTGGAAAAGCTAACAGCAGAAACAGCCCTGTCAACCCTGTAAAGTCTTCCTTACTAACACCAAATTAATAGAGCTGTCTCACCGACTATGTCCCGTCCCACTGGCAAGACAGACCCAGCAGAGGTAGCAGCACAGTGGTATACAGTTGGAAGGGAATTGCCCTCAGAGCACTTACATTCACTTCAGACCCCAAGAAGTTTCATGGCTTCAGGTAAACATGGGCAAGGAAACCTCCTGCTGAAAACTCCCTCAGCTGATGAATCAGTACTCCTCAATGTTGAGCAACACTTGGAGGTAGCACTGAGGGTGGCAAGGGTGCAAAATAAACTCTGGGTGGGGGATTTCAATGTTCACCACCCAAAAGTGGCCTGGCAGTAGCACTACTGATAGAGCCCATCGGATCCAAAGGACGTAGCTGCTCGATTGCGCCTGCAGCAGGTAGTGAGGGAACCAACAAGAGGCAAAAACATACTCAACCTCATCCTTACTAATTTGCTGATTGCAGATGCATCTATCCATAACAGTATTGGTAAGAGCGTCATTGCACAGTTCTGGTAGAGACAAAGTCCTGCCTTCCCATAGAGAATACCCTCTGTCATGCTGTGTGGCACTAACACCATGTTAAATGGGACAGACTTTGAACAGATCTAGCAACTCAAGACTGGGTATCCATGAGGTGCTGTGGGCCATCAATGGCAGGAAAATCATTCTCCAGCACAGTCTACAACCTCATGGCCCGGCATATTCATCACTCAACCATTACCATAAATCCAGAGGATCAACGCTGATTCAAGAGAGTGTACAGGATGGCATGCCAGGAGCAGTGGCATAGTTGAAGATAATCCAGTCAACCTGGCGGAGCTGTCAAACAGCATAAGCTACAAGGCATCATAGATCCCCTACAGTGTGGAAACAGGCCCTTCGGCCCAACAAGTCCACAGCGAACCTCAGACATTCCCACCCAGACCCATTCCCCTATAACCCACCTAATCTACACCTCCCTGAACACTATGGGCAATTTAACATGGCCAATCCACCTAACTTGCACATCTTTGGACTGTGGGAGGAAACCGGAGCACCCAGAGGAAACCCACACAGACACGGGGAGAATGTGCAAACTCCACACAGACAGTCGCTCAAGGCTGGAATCGAACCTGGGTCCCTGGCGCTGTGAGGCAGCAGTGCTAACCACTGTGCCACCGTGCCGCCCATAGATAGGGATAGAAAGATCTAAGGGATCCCACAACCAATGATCAGATCTAAGTTCTGCAGTCCCACAAATCCAGTTGTGAATAGTGGTGAACAATTAAACAACTCACTGGAGGAGGAACTCCACAAATAGCCCCATCCTCAATGATGGAAGAGACCAACACATCAGTGTAAAAGATAAGGTTGAAGCATTCAGATGAGGATAATCCATCTCAGCCTCCTCCAGGGATATCAAAAAACAGTTGGAGACACTGGATACTGCAAAGACTATGGGCCCTGATAACATTCAGCAATAGTACTGAAGATTTGTGTCCAGGACTTGCTGCTCCCCTAGCCAAGCTCCTCCAGTATAGTTATAGTTCCACTGGACAATGTGGAAAATTTTCCAGATATGCCCAGTACACAAAAAGCAGGTAAAATCCAACTCAGCCTATTATAGCCCCATCAGTCTGCTCTCAATCATCATTTAAGTGATGGATGTTGTCGTCAACAGTATTGCCAGACAGCACCTGCTCAGCAATAACCTGCTCAGTAACAAAGTCAGATGCTCAGTTTGGTTTCCACCAGGTCACTTATCTCCTGACCTCACTATAGCCTTGGTTCAAACATGGATAAAAGGGCTGAATTCCAGAAGTGAGGCAAAAATGACAGCCCTTGACATCAAGGCCACATTCGGCTGAATGTGGCATCAAGGAGCCTTAGTAAAACTGGAATTAATGGGTATCAGGGGGCAAATTTTCCACCAGTTTGAGTCATACCTGGCACACAGAAAGGAAGTCAGTCATCTAGGTTCCAGAACATCTCTACAGGAGTTCCCCAGGGTATATTATCTCAGAGTAGAACAGGACTTTGATCAGATGGGCCAATAGGTTGAGGAGTAGCAGATGGAATTTAATTTAATTTTTAAATGTGAGGTGCTGCATTTTGGTAAGGAAAACCAGGGCAGGACTTACACAGTTAATCTCGGGGCCCTGGGGAGTTTTGCTAAAGAAAGAGACCTTGGGGTACAGGTGCATAGTTCCTTGAAAGTGAAGTCACAGTTGACAGAGTGGTGAAGAAGGCATTTGGCATGATTGTCTTCATTGGTCATAAGATTGAGTATAGGAATTGGGATGTCATTTTGAGGCTGTACAGGACATTGATGGGATCATGTTTGGAATACTGTGTACAATTCTGGTAGCCCTTCTATAAGATGTTGTTAAACCTGGGAGTGTTGTAGAAAAGATTTACAAGGTTGAAACTGTAACTGGAGGGTTTGAGCTATTTGGACAAGCTGAATAGGTTGGGGCTTTTTTCCCTGGAGCATTGGACACTGAAGGGTGACCTTATAGAGGTTTATAAAATCATGAGGGGCATGGATAGGGTGAATAATCAAGGTCTTTTCCTGATGGTAGGAAGTCAAAATCAGAGAGCATAGATTTAAGGTGAGAAGGGAAAGATTTAAAAAGGACTGGAGTGGTAACCTTTTCACACAGATTAATGTATGGAATGAGCTGCTGGAAGAATTGGTGGAGGTGGGTACAATTACAACATTTAAAAGGCATCTGGATGGATGTATGAATAGGAAGGGTTTAGAGGGATATGGACCAAGTTGGCAAATAGGACTAGGTCAGATTGGGATGTCTAGTCAGTATGGGCGAGTTGGACTGAAGGGTCAGTTTCTGTGCTGTATGATTCTATGACTCTAGTATCCTAGGTCTAACATCTTTAGCTGTTTTGTCAATGACCTTCCCTCTATCATAAAGGCAGAAGTGGGGATGTTCACCAGTGATTGCACAATGCTCCACACCATTCGTGATCCTCCGATACTGAAGCAGTCCATGGTCAAATGCAACAAGGCCTGGACAATATCCAGACTTGGGCTGACAAGTGACAAGTAACATTCATGTTACACAATGCTAGACAGTGACTATCTAATCACCATCTCTTGACGTTCAATGGTGTCACCATTATTGAATACCACACTATCAATATCCTTGGGGTTACCAGACCAAAAACCCTACTGGATTCACCTTATAAACATATTGGCTACAAATCCAGAGCGGAGGTTGAGAATACTGTGGTAAGTAACTTACATCCTGACTCCACAAAGCCTGTCCATCATCTACAATGCACAAGTCAAGACTGTGAAGGAATACTCCACTTGCCTGGGTGGGAGTAGCTCCAATAACACTCAAGAAGCTTGACACCATCCAGCAGCCCACTTGATTAGTACCACATCCATAAGCATCCAAAACCTCCACCAGTGACGCTCAGTCAGAACAGTGTACACTATCTCCATGCTGCACTGCAGAAATTCTCCAAAGATCCATAGACAGCACCTTCTAAACCCATGACCACTTCCACCTAGAAGGACAAGGGAGCATACATAGGTATGGGTATACATAGGTATACCACCATCTGCAAATTCCACTCTGAACCACTCATTATCTTGCCTTGGAAATATACCACTGTTCCTTCACTGTCGCTGGCTCAAAATGTCCTTTGGGAATTCCTTCTCTAAGGACATTTGGGTCAACTTATAAGATATGGACTGCAGCAGTTGCAGAAGGCAGCTCGCCACCACTTCTCAAGGGCAAATGGGGATGAGCTATAAAATGCTGGCTGGCCAGCAACGCCAATGCTGCACGAGTGAATACAAGAATGAGAGTAAGATTATAAATACAGAACTCGAAGTATGGAGAGTGCAGAAGGGAAAGAGAGAGTAGTGGGAAGAATGGGAATGGCGAGGAGAGATTGAAGAAATAGGCAGGTGAAAGGAAAACTGAAGAAAAAGAAGATAGAAGAGCTTGGGAGGGATGAGATGAAAAAGAAGACACATGAAGGAAGGATGTTGAAAAACAGGTGAAATGGAGGGAGAACAGATAGAGAGGAGAGAAGAGTAAAAGTAATAAAAGGAGATAAAGGGAGAAAGGAGCAAGATGATGAGTTGGAAAGGAAAGAGTTGAAACAGTGGGATTTGAGGGAAAAGAAGTTAAACAGAATGGAAGGGAACTTGGCAAATAAAGAAGGGAACAGTGAAGAGGGATTAAAATTTAAAATTAATAAAGGAACTACATCTTTGAGTGCTATGAAAAGTAGTAATCTGAACTGGATGAATGAGCTGGAGATTGGCCCCCAGTGGAGACACTGTGGGATCATCCAATGACTGGAAACTTAGAATGATCTCAAAGAGAGCAGAGAAATACCTTACAGCCCAGACAGCTGAAAAATTTCAATTTAATTTCACAACAAACCAGATCGTTGGTTGCATAATGGTAGGAGGCTAATGATGAGGCTGAAAATAAAATAGTTTGAGAAGATAAAACTGTCACAATAAATCTTGCCTGAGGCAAAGGAGCATAATAATTGTAAATGTACTTATGTGTTAATGTTCCTGATAAGCAGCTACATTATGGAAAATATGCCCCAAAAACACGACACCTAAAAGTAGTTGTCATGAAGCTGAGCTGTGGTAATGTTTTTTAAAAAATGTCATCAGCTGGATTGATATAACAGAGTTTAAAGAAAATGAAAGCGTGGCAGGTTTCCCTCCCTAAATAGCTTGAGTCAACTATGTGGGTTTTATGACACCGGATGATAGATCCATGGTGAATTTTACGACTCAAATTTAAATTCTACCACTTGCCAATGTGGAATTTGAACCTATGTAACCAGAGTATTAGCCTTGAATTTGTGGGAACCCATAATGCCACCATCTCACCCTTGCATGGCTCTACACTGTCAATGCACATTCATGTGCTGAAGAGATATCATAAGTCACCAAGAGAGGAGTTAAATCTTGTCTCCAAGCACCCACCCATTGATTCAGCATGATGGCACAAAGATAACAGAATGGCTGACTGCAAGTAGAAAATGTAAGTAATGTAACTGTTCCCAGGGTAGCAGGCATTGACCTAAATAATTCTCTGTGCATTACTGCACACCAGGTGCACATTCAGGGAGTCGAACCTCTACAATTTCTCCACATCATTCCATTGCGACGCGGTGCCTGCAGAGCTGCATCATGCAGTTTATGGTTTCTTGCACCATTGCAAGCCAATCTGGAAAGACCACATGCCTGGTCCCCAGCTTCTTTCTGTTTAGGGAGATCACAATGAAGTTTTTTCTCCTTGCACATGGGAGTAGGTTTACGACATTGAAGTAACATTGCAAGGCAAATTGATGCTGTTATTGGATATTCTGAGGCATGAGAATTGAAGGTATAGTGAACTTGATAGCCTTTGGCAGTGTCATCCTTGCCCTGCCGTTGTAGGTACAGTTGGAGGATTGGTGGAGTTCACTGACTAACTCTGCTGAACTCAAAGCATTCAAAAACGCTTTATGGAAGATTTCTACTGCCTTTTTTCTTGGAAATACACTTTTCCAAAATCCAAAATTAGTGCTTAAGCAAAATTTTAAAATCTATCTATCATGGTACATTGTGTAAATTTAATTTCTGAAATGTCATGTCATGTGTACATTTTATTTCCAACGCTATTACTTTTACTTGAAGGCTTCAATTAAAATTGGTATTAAGACTGTTGTCTGTGAATTTATAATGAGAATTTGGACTACACAGAATTCTCATGATATGTCATTATTGTTCAACCAAGCATAGTTTGTTTTAAAATGTATCAGAATATTTTTCAAAGTTATCACTGACATCTATTAGAACAATTTTTCAAATGTCCAGATTTACTGCCGTGAGTGTGACAGAGCCTATAGATGCAGTTGATGACATATTGGTGGATATTGACAATTTAATCACTGGTGCCTTTCGATCTCTAAATCATGGCTCTGGTCTATTTCATCTTCCACAAAATGTCTGCATTTTAAATAGCAAAAAATTAAGAAACCAACAATGAACCTGAAAGACCTTCTAGCTAAATATTCAGGAAACAAAGATCTGCATATGAATGCCCTCACCTACTTAAATTATGATATTAATGCTTCCAAACAGTTTTATTAGGAAGAAATATCTGTGAAACTACACAGGATCTGAATATTTTAATAAACCTTACTTTTCCAGTTGGCATTCTTTTGGAATAATTTCTGCCAAATGAGTGTTCAACCTTTAATATATCAATAACTTCTTATGAATACGGATGATAACTAAAATTGTCTGCCTATTAGTACAAGCACTATTATCTAAGCTTAATTAACATAATTATAAGTTACTGATTATCTTCAAAAAAGACTGAATTGTCATTGAGCAAACAAGAAAAAGCAGGGCTAAAGGGTATAGGGAGAAAGCAGGAACAGGGTACTGATTTTGATGATCAAAAATAATCATGTTGAATGGCAGAGGAGGCTCAAAGGGGCCGTATGGTCTACTTCTGTCCTGTTTTCTAATTGTCTACAATATTAAGTAAATGGATGTATTACACCAGCAGGTAATGAAAGCTACCAGGGCTGAACTATACAATGAAGATTAAATTACTGATATCAGGCCAAAAATGGGAGAAGAATCTGCTTCAGCCAGCTGTGGGACATGGAAACATTTCCAGACAGCAGCCGGATTCCTGGTTCTGTGTCACATGCAGTGCTTCCAGCATCTGCTTTCCTTCACTTCTCAACATTGTTCTATTTATGGGCCCCTGTATGTCTCACTAGCAAATCAGTTTTTCTAGGATGAGGTCTTCCCTATATTGCAATAAGTCTAATAAGGATTCATCAGTAACACCAAGTACACTGTGATCCCATATTAATTCTGATTTTAGGTCTTCACTCTCACATTCTTCAACCAGCCTATAGAAGTCATTTATAAAAGCATTTACAGGTTTGCTTGGTTCCTGGACTATTTTACTAAATTTGGAACTTTTCAGAATATTATTGCTCCTCAGATTGAAAGGATTGTCAAAGACTTTTAAAACTTGTTCAAATTTGTCTAAGTCTCCACAATGTTTTGTTTAGAAATAACATCACTTTCTCTATTGGAACAATAGGCAATATGTTGACCTGTTCAGTTTAAGACTGACTGTCCACTTATGAAGCCATGATGTGGAGGTGCTGGTGTTGGACTAGGGTGGACAAGGTCAAAAGTCACACAACACCAGGTTATAGTACATCCGGTTCATTTGAAATCGCAAGCTTTCGGAGTGCTTCTCCCTTGTCAGTTGAAATGAGGAGAGCACCCAGGCACAGACTTTATAATCAGAGAGATCAAAAGATCATACAAGTGGTGTCAGTGGAGGTCGACAGGCTGAATAATAGGTCTCTGCAGGTGATCAAGAGTGTCAGATGGTGTGAGTAAATTGTCAACAGTTGAGTTATAATCTGATTAATTGCGCCAGAGAGATAATTACAGAAAATTAAAAATAAGATGGTGCTGGAGACAAGCCAATTGACTGGAATAACATGATAGACATAACAGTTGCATGCTGAGGGTCCAACAAAAGTAACAAGTAATCCAAAACACTACAAACTAATTAAGGTAGAGAGACGATAACAAGTTATCAAGGTGATGCTGTCAAAACAGGACAGTAAGGCAAATTTTACAGAACAGTATGGTGGGGTCCGATGTAGTGTGACATGAACCCAAGTTCACGATTGAGGCCGTCTTCACGGGTATGGAATTTGGCTATTAGTCTCTGCTCAGTGATTCTGCGTTGTTGTGTATCTCGCAGGCCGCCTTGGAGGACACATACCTGAAGATCAGAAGCTGAATGTCCTTGACCGCTGAAGTGTTTCCTGACTGGGCGGGAACATTCCTGCCTGGCAATTGTTGCACAGTGTCCATTCATCCATTGTCTTAGCGCTTGCATGGTCTTGCCAATATACCATGGCTCAGGGCATTCATGCCTGCAGTGTATGAGATAGACAACATTGACCGAGTCACATGTGTATCTGCCGTGCACATAGTGGGTGGTGTTCCCATGTATGATGGTAGTATCCATGTCAATGATCTGACATGTCTTGCAAGGGTTGCCATCACAGGGTTGTGTGGTGTTGTGGTCAATGTCCTGAAGGCTGGGTAGTTTGTTGTGAATGATGGTCTGTTTAAGGTTTGGCGGTTGTTCAAAGGGTGAAAAGTGAAGGCATAGGGAAGATCTTAGCGAGATGCTCGTCATCATTGATGACATGTTGAAGGCTGCGAAAAACATGGCAAAGTCTCCCTGCTCCGGGGAAGTACTGGACTGGAAGTACTCTGTCATATCGTGTGTCTATCTTTGGAGGAGGTTGTTGCAGTTTTTTGGTGTGGCATATTGGAAGTGGCGATCGATGAATGGGGATTATATCCTATCCTTATGAGGGCGTCTTTTAGCATCTTTAGGTGTCCATTGTGCTCCTCCTTGTCTGAGCAAATCCTGTGTATGCGTACGGCTTGTCCATAAGGGATAGCTTCTTTAATATATTTTGGGTGGATGCTGGAGAAGTGCATCATTTTGAGGTTAATCATGGGCTTGTGGTAGAGTGAGACACTGAGGTGTCCGTCCTTGATGGATATGGGTGTGTCCAAGAATGAGACTGATTCTAAAGAGTAGCCCATGGTAAGTTTGATGGTGGGATGAAACTTGTTGATATTGCTAGGTACTTGCTTCAGTGATTCTTTGCCATGAGTCCAAAGGAAGAAAATATCATCAGTGTATCTGGTGTATAGCATTGTTGGAGGTCCTATGCAGCAAAGAAGTCTTGCTCAAACTTTTGCATGAACATGTTGACATATTGGGGTGCAAATCTAGTCCACATGGCTATTCCGTGTGTCTGGATGAATAGCTGGTTTTCGAAAGTGAGGATGTTGTGGTCGAAGATGAAGTGGATGAGTTGTAGGATAACATCTGGAAATTGGCAGTTGCTGGTATTGAGTACTGAGGCTGTTATATTGATGCCGTCGGTGTGGGGGATGCTGGTGTCGAGTGCTGAAATGTCCATTGTGACCAGAATGTTCCTGGTTCAACTGGTCTACAGGGGCCCAGTTTCTGTAAGAAGTCTGTAGTATCACAACAGAAGCAAGGGGTTCCTTGTACAATGGGTTTCAAGATGACTTTGACATAGCCAGAGAGGTACTCACACAGGGTCCCATTGATATAATGGGACATCGAGATGTGTTGGCTTTGTATATCTTCGGAGGACAGTAGAAGCCTCCTATGCAAGAAGTATGCTAGAAGTAGGATATTTTGAAGGTCTGGATCAAATGTCTTGGTCAGTCCGTTGTGTTGGCAGGTATGTTCTTTGATTGAATCATCAGTTATTTGACACTTTACTCACATCTTCTGACACTTTTGATCACCTGCAGAGACCTGTTCATTTGGCCTGTTGACACTTCACTCACGCTATTTGTATGATCTTTTGATTGCTCTGATTATAAAGTCTGTGTCTGGGTGCTCTCTTCACTTCACCTGACAAAGGAGCAGCACTCCAAAAGCATGTGATTTTAAATAAACCTGCTTTTGTTTACACTCGTGAAGCAACTTGGAACCTCAAGATTCTATTTCTCCAAAGTAATTGGTTTTGAGTTGAGTTTCATTTGGTCTTTCTTATATTCCAAACATCTCTGGCAGAATAAATTTAAGATTCACAGATTTTGTTCAGGTGGCTTACCTGAAATTTTAAAATTTCCTTCCAGCATTTGAAACGTTCACACGCTGATACAGTTCTTGTCTCTGCCCAGGGAATTTCTTGGCTGGAGTTGTTTTTTTATTTATCGAACAGTGTAAAGATGTTGAAAACTGCTTTAAGATATTTCAATAATCTCTTCAATGCCTTTCCCTGGAGTACTGAGCATTTACAGCTACTTGTTCTTCTGGTTTGTCTCCTTGTGAGATTGCATGGTTGATATGTAATGGTATCAACTATGGATCCATATTTTGGGCTTTTTTATTTTGATCAGCCTTTGTTATGGATTTAGTTTTTCTAGTTCTACCTGCCTAGTCCACGGTTAAAATCTATTTTTACTATTTTAAAAAGTTGCTCATCAGATCCAAGATCTTTGCTTCATCCTCAGTCTTGAAGACTGCTACTCTAGATAACAATTTTCTTCATAGACTACCATATTGATGTGGTACAGCCTCGGCTAACACTGAAAGTTGATTTTCTGACTCTCACTGCCTCCACTTCAGCTATGAAACAGCTTTGGAGTTCTTTGACCATTTCCTAATGAGCTTTGCAGTTTGGGTGCCACTTTTAGAGGTCTGCCTTATGATTCTTTGTAAAAGTTGAATGTTCAGTGTTTGGGCCCACCATTACATGTTGTATATTGGTTAGTATAGCTGGAGATGATTATTGAGTCGTTGACATGATTGGACAGTGACTTGTTTACTACTTATTAATAAGGTATATACAGCTCTCTATAACTAGGGATTAAACAGCTGAAACCATGATCGTTCCAGTCAGCTCTCAGTCCTCTTAGCTCAACTGTATGTGAATTGCTACTTACACAGTCACAGTCCCTTACAAAACTTAATATGTACATCTGAGCAAAAGGGAGTGTTTAATACCTCATCAAAAGACAGCCCTTTGACAGTGCTGTGCTCCTCTCTGTTGAAATGGAGTGCCAGCCTTAACTTTGTCAAAACCTGGTCTGGGATATGGACAGAGGAACTTTGTTATTCAGAGATGACAGTGCTATCAACCGAGATGTGCCTGACACCCAATAATGACATCTGGAGGGTGAAAGCAGGCATTAGGTCCATTCCTAATCAGTAATCAGAATTCTTTCTATTAGTAGATGTCATAGAATTCTACAGTATGGAGACAGGCCCTTCGGCCCAAACTGGTCCATGCCGACCAAAAGATCCATCCAGACTAACCCCATTTCCCTGCACTTGCCCACCATATCCTTCTAAACCTTTCCTATCCATGTATTTGTCCAAATACCTTTTAAATATTGTTAATTTCCCCAGCTCAACCACTTCCACCGACAGCTCATTCCACATGCGTACCACCCTCTGTGTAAAAAAGTTGCCCCTCAGGTTCCCATGTATTCTTTCGCCTCTTACCTTAAAATGATGCCCTCTAGTTCTTGATTCCCCAACCCTGGGAAAAAGACTGAGTGCATTCACCCTATCCATGCCGCTCATGATTGTATACACTTCCATGAGATCACCCCTCAGTCTCCTACACTCTAAAGAAAACAGTCCTAGCTTGTCTGACCTTTCCCTATGACTCAGTCCCTTGAGTCCTGGCAACATGCTTGTAAATTTCTTCTGCACTCTTTCCAGATTAATAACATCCTTCCTATAGCAAGGCGACCAAAATTGAACACAATACACCAACTGCAGCCTCACCAACATCCTGTACAACTGCAACATAGCTTCCCAACTTTTATACGCAATGACCTGACTGATGAAGGCCAGTGTGACAAAAGCCTTTTTCACTGCCCGATCTACCTGTGACTCCACTTTCAGAGAACTGTGCATCTGAACTCCAAGGTCCCTCTGTTCCACTACACTCCTTAAGGCCCTACAATTCACCATGAAACTCCTACCTTGATTTGACTTTCCAAAATGCAACACCTCACACTTATCTATATTAAACACCATTTGCTATTTCTCGGCCCACCACCCTAGCTCATCAAGATCCTGCTGCAATTTCTAATAATCTTTCTCACTGTCCACGATACCGTCAATTTTAGTGTCATCCGCCTTGTACATTTTCATCCAAATCATTGATACAGATAATGAATAGCAATGGGTCCAGCACCAACCCCTGAGGCACACCACTAGTCACAGGCCTCCAGTACGACATACATTTTTCTACTATTACTTTCTGCTTCCTACCATCAAGCCAATTGTACATCCAATTTGCCAACTCTCCCTGGATTCCAAGCGATCTAACCTTCCAGGGCAGCCTACCATGTGAAACCTTATCAAAGGCCTTACAGAAATCCATGTAGACTATGTCTACTGCCCTGCCCTCATCAACCTTCCTGGTCACTTCATCAAAGAACAAATTTGTGAGGCATGCTCTCCCACGCACAAAGCCATGCTAACTACTCCTGGTCAAACAAATACATGTCTACCACAGATGTTAAGCTTACTGATCTATAATTCCTAGGCTTGTCTTTGCAGCCCTTTTTGAATAAGGGCACAACATTCATGACCCTCCAGTCTCCCAGGACCTCACCTGTGGCTAATGATGATACAAATATATCATCCAGGGCTCCCACAATTTCTTCCCTAGCATCTTGCAGGGTTCTTGGATATATCAGATCAGGACCAGGATATTTATCCACCTTCATACATTCTAATGTTTCCAACACCTCCTCTACCTTGATATGGACTGTCCCCAAGATATTGCCACTAACTTCCCCAAGTTCCCAAGTCTTCATGCCTCTCTTCACAGTAAACACAGAGGAGAAACATTCATTGAAGACCTCACCCATCTCCTGCAGTTCCACACATACATGTCCACTTTGGTCTTTGAGGGGTCCTTTTCTCTCTCTAGTTATTCTTTTTTCTTGAATATACTTAAAGAATGTCTTTGGATTCACCCTTATCTTCTCAGCCAAAGCTATCTCATGCCCCTTTTAGCCCACCTGATTTCCTTCTTCAGTAAACGTCTGTATCCCCTCTATACGTCTAGGGCTTCTCTTGATCCCAGCTGCCTGTTCCTGAGCCATGTAGTGAAATCAATGACAGTAAAAATGGTTTCTAACACAAACTTTGCAATAGTATATTGTAATAATCCTGGGATCCTAGGAATAAAAAAAGTGCAATTGCCATATAAGATGCTACGATTTGTAAAATCTGCAATGCTAACCTGGAAGATAAAGCATACCAAATTCCCCAGGTGAAATGTGTTATCTTCACCTCAAAGGATAAGTAAGAACAGTCCATCTAAGTAGAATACAAAAGAAATACATCTGAAATAATACTTAGAATGAAAAATAGTTCTCAACTTACCTGCAGATGAAGTAGCCAGGGCCTGCAATGGTTTCACTCCTTCTGCCATCCGATTCAGAAATGCTTGTTCTAAAATAACACCTGTTATTCTTGGTCTTGGACGTAGTTGATATGTCAAAATATCCACTGCACTTTCAACTAATGGAAAGTCAAAGGCTATCGCTGGCTTGTCACCTGGAAGGCAAATAGAATATTTTAAAGCTTGACATCCACAATCAGAAAGTTTACTATTATACTTAAGTCAACAAATATAAGCATATAAATTGCTGCTGGGTGCAAAGAAAGATTCCTTGATGGAATTCCAAAAGAATACCTGTCCTTAACACTGCTATAATGAGTTTGAATCAGTATTATGCCATGGTACATGGTTTGTGTTCTGGACTATTTCTAATTGTCTATGAAAATTAACACAATGTAATGATATTGGACCTTTGGCAGGCATTCATCTGCCAGCAGTCAGAAGGTAATTGCAGGCAGGCCAGCCAAACTGTAGATTAAGAAACACCTCCTGAAGTACGTCCTGATTCTATTTGAAGACTAACTAAATTTTTAGTCATTAAAATGATTGACTGAAAAGTTAGGAACCTGTGAATTTGGTCAATGAAATTCCATAGATTTCCTGATGTGCTCTCCTGTCAAGAACAATGCCACGCTAAACGTTTGGGAAAAACCCTTGCACACAACTACCAGCAAAGAATCATGAGTAGAATTGTTTCCTTTCTTGAAGCTTTCAAGATGTCTCCAATTTAAGACAGTTATTTGGGGCACTTCTGCATGAAAGGGAATGTAAAACAAAAGAAAGAGAAAAGAGTGGAAAGGGTGCCCTTTGGAATCATGGCTTATTATACTGATGTAATGAACACAACATGAAGCATATCAATACGTTCAACAAAGCTTAAAGTACAAAATTAAATACCAAACAGATCAAGGACAAATTGAAGTAATGTTTCATACAGCTAAACCAATCACAATAACTTCACAGTTAAAACTTCACCTGCTGCACCTCCTGGGATTTTCAGGAAAGTTATACTGTGTCTTGTGCTTCAAAACATCAACCTCAAGAAGTGCCTACATGTATGACTCACAAAACAGTACAAATTTCGGACTATTCTGAAATCTATTTATTGATTTTGCATGCATGACTCATTTCATAGAATCCCTATGGCGTGGAAACAGGACCTTCGGCCCAACAAGTCCACACCGAACCTTGCAGCATCCTACCCAGACCCATTCCCCTATAACCCACACACCCCTGAACACTACGGGCAATTTAGCATGGCCAATCCACCTAGCCTGCACATCTTTGGACTGTGGGAGGAAACCGGAGCAAACACACGGAGAATTTGCAAACTCCACACAGACAGTCGCCCAAGGCTGGAATCAAACCTGGGTCCCTGGCACTGTGAGGCTGCAGTGTTAACCACTGAGCCACCGTGCCCCCATTTGTGTTGTATACTTTTATCATAAGGTCATAAGTAGGGATGTTCACTCAAGACTGCACAGTTTTCAGCACCATTCATGACTTATCAAGTATTAAAGCAGTCTGTGTCATCATCCATCAAGACCTGGATAGTATTCAAGTGGCAAGTAACATTCACATCACAATGACAATCTGAAAAAGAGAGATTCTAACCATTACACCTTGGCATTGAATAGCTTTGCCATCACTGAATCCTGCACAATCAACATTCTAGGGATTACCATTGACCAGAAACTGAAATGGAATAGTTACATAAATATATGACTATGGTCTCATTCAAGAGCAGGTCAGAGGTTAGGAATCTTGCAGCGAATAACTCGCATCCTGACTCCCCAGAGACTGTCCACCATCTACAAGGCATAAGTCAGGAATGTGATGGAATACTGACATACTTGCTGGCATGAATGCACCACCAACAACAGTGAAGAAGCAGCCCTCTTGATTGGCACCACATCCACAAACATTTGCTTCACCACAGACGTAAATGGCAACAGTATAGAGTATACTATATACAAGATGCACTGCTGAAATTCACCAAGGCTCTTTAGACAGCAAATTCCAAAATCAAGACTACTACCTTCTGAAAAAACAAGGATAACAATACATGGGAACACCACCATCTGCGAGTTCCCTTCTCAGTCACTCACCATCCAGACTTGTAAATATATCTCTCTTCCTTCAATGTCACTGGGTCAAAATCCTGGGACTCCATCCCCAATAATATTGCAGGTTTACCTACACGAAATGGACCGCAGTGATTCAAGAAGGCAGCTCATCACCACTTCTCAAGGGCAACTGGGAACAGACAATAAATGCTGACCCAGTCAACTATACTCATGTCACATGAATGAATTAAAAAAGAACCTTCAAGCTATGCAAAGAAAACTCTGAGTCTGCATCTAGGCATAACTAATCAAGTGTCTTTACCACCAATTGGAAACAGACTCACCAATCAAACATGAAAGAATTAAACTCTACAGTTGCAACACAATGAGAAGAATATTTTCATTCCTCTATATGCAAATGAAACATGTGTTAATTTGCTTCTAATTCTCACAAGTTGGGAAAAGAAAACTTGAAAGTTTACAATTTATGTTTTAGGGGTTTATGGTGTTATCCACACTGTAGGGATTCTAAGTCATTTGCCTGCAATATTCACTTTCATACCTTATCAATCAAGTTGGACTTGCTAGAGATTTGATACTGAAGTGCTTATCTGTAGGCTCTGAGCAATAAATGCCAGCACATCTTATGCAGCTCTTTTTAAAAGTATTCCAGACTAGATACTCTGAACAGGGATTAGACACAAGACTGATAAGGATGTGGCAGGAGTTCATGCTTTTGATGGAGGTTGCTTTTGCTGAAATGCTAAGCATTTATTTTCGAGGTTGACCCCCAATCAAAATTTGGATAACTATTTAGAAAAACAAAAATGTCTATAGTTTAATTTAGAAAACAAATTTTAGGTCCTGTATCCAATGTAAAATAAAATCTGTTCATGATTTAATGCTTTATTCTACTATTTTCTTTAATAAGAATGGCACAAATATCACTGTGAAAAATAATTCAAAGGAGTCATCTTACAGTTAACCTATGACAGCAATTCTCAAGCAAGTATACATGTTCCTAATAAAATTTCTTTTCACTGCACAACGTATTAACATAATTATCAAGGGTTTGAATATTCCCATCTTTTGAGAATATTTCCTGCAATCTAGTTTGCAGGGTTTCCCTTTGTGAACCCTGGTGACTTTTCTCACACAATTGTCTGCTGCTAAATCCATTAATAATGCATTCTGTCTGCGTGGCATCAATCCTGGAGATCAGCAAAAGTGGAAGAATGTTGTGGATGCTATGACCCTTCCGTGTTCATGCTGCGGGTGCCATCTTTAAACCCATTTTAAATGTTGCAAACCAGGAATTGCCCTCATAGTGTTGTACTGTACATTTAGAAACACCATGTCACGTTGGCACGCCACTTTGCCTAAACGTACTTAGAAGTCCAGGTGAAAAGTGAAAATTCACTTTTCCTCAAGATCCACTAGAGGAGACCCCAGCACTAGACATTGTCAGTTCAGTCCAAAGTGGACAGTGCAGTGCCCATGTTACAGATGAACACACGGCACTGCCATAAGAATGTTAATGACCTTCTGCACTCCATCAAGATAAGTATCACATCTTCTTTCTGCTACTTCACACTTAATCTAAATTTGCTATTACATCCACCTCAGCCCACAAGTTACGGTCAACCACTCTCATTATAGCGTGCTGCATCTTTCCATAGTGGCTCTCATCCACCTCACTTGACAAACTTCTGAACATTCCTTCCCTCTGCAATTTCCTCAAGATTGCTAATATACGTTTCCTTCCATAAGGAGAGGATCCTTCAATGAGCAGGAGAGGTTCCAGACTGCTCATATAGGGATGCCAAGATCACCATGTCCCACAATCAAGCTTCAGTGGACTGTGGTGCGCTTCTACTCCATTCGCATCACCGTAATCAAATTCTTAAGATGCTCAAGCATATAACTATATTCCACAACCTCTTCACTCTCTTATCTTCTGCAGGTACCAATCAAATCCACATGCATCTCCTTCACTCATCACTGGGTCTGCAAGAAGCCAACCTCTCCAAGCATTAAAATAAAACAAAGAACGGTGGGCACTGAAGATTTAAAACACCAACAAAAATTGCTGGAGAAATTGATTTGATAGTATCTGTGGTGAGAAAGCAGAGTGAACGTTTCAGGTCTAGTTCCCCTTCTTTAGAGCTGATATTAGCTAGGGATAGGTGGTACATATGCAGATAACAAGGTTTGGGAGGAGGGATGGTAGGAGAAGGAGTAAGCAGATATGTGGAGACAGAACCCAGAGAAAGCAAATGCATGGAAAGCAATTTGCTCAGATGGACTTCCTAGCCATGCATTCAAATCCTGCATGGATCAGCTTGCAGGAGTGTTTGCAGACATCTTTAACCTCTCCTTATATGATGCAACGTTCCCACCTGCTTCAAGAAGAGTCTACTAGCGTTATTGGCACTGTGCTGGCTCTAGCATGTGTGTATCTGGTTGTCTCCATAGATTGTCTGGTACCCACTATGGAAAGCAAGGTTCAGCCAAATATTCATGGCTGACAGATGTACATGTAGGCATGCACTCTGCCACTGTAGCTATTGGTGGTCAGCAAAGTGAATGAGTGCTAAGAAATCAGGCTAGGAGCCCATTGATGCATCCTGTTCCAATGCATGAGATTGCATGCATGCAACGTGGCCTGACAGCTGCCAGCTGCCAGCTAACAGCTGTTAGCTTCCCTGACAGCAATGTAAGGTGTTGATGAATTCCAAAACGTTCTGAGGAAGGGTCACCGGACCCGAAACGTTAACTCTGCTTTCTCCTTCACAGATGCTGCCAGACCTGCTGAGCTTTTCCAGCAACTTTGTTTTTGTTCCAAAATGTAGTACTGAAGTACTAAACTGTATTATAAATTAATCTAAGATGTGCAAATGATAATGTAGTAAAGCCAGTACTCTGTCAATGCTGACTTTCACAACAGACTGTCTAGGCAGTCGCTACCCATGCAGCATGCCTTGAGATGTTTGGAACTACTGGCCAAGATGGATGCCAGGAGAAGGCTTTGCAGTCACCAGGAAACCACCCTGACTTCAAATCAGAGATTAGTACCCTCTAGTACCTCTCTGGTACCTGCATATAAATAAAACGGGATTAGGTAATAATGAGATGTTAATGGATACAAATAGGCTCCTTGGCTACTTGCTAGCAAGATTCTTATCTAGCCATTGAAACTTTAAGGGGAAAATTGGACTTATCTTTTGTCATTCTCACTATATTCTTCCAACTTTCAAATCATTTTCAACATTGTTGAGACGCTGAGAAATTTCTGTCTAATGTTTCTGGCAACAAAAAGTGCTTTTGGTCCATTCCTTTGGAGTAATTTTTAACATTCATACATATATACATAAAACTAAAATACATACGTGGTACATTTTCACTTAAGGATTGGAAGCAGTAACAGGTCATAGATCTTCCATTGAAATACGGCCCAAAACTAAAAGCACATCTCCTAAGATTCATCTAATAATCAGCCAAGCAAAAGACCATCAACAATGTTTTTCAATCAAAATGAATATCCCTAACATTAAACAAGCAGATTTCTCCTGCACTGAAACATCAATAAAACTCTCTGGATATGAAATATCTTGCAACAACTGTTCCAAAATAATTATGTTAAGCTACAGCTATCACTCATTGCACTAAACTCCATCTTAGGTCAGGAAGATTAGAGTTCTTTTATTATCATTGCTACATCAACAAATGATTTGCTAATATGACTGAAAGTATACATTACAGAGCTGTTTATATGGTCTGTGATATATGCATCTGTCTATTATTTTTTGCCTCTGACTCCATATTTTGTTGTTTCTGTCAGGTTGTAACATAATAAGGACCAAGGCAACAAGTGTAATTGCATACTGCGCACAAAAATCCATCTCCAAAATAAGGCTCAACTAAATCATTAATGCTTGTGAAGAACACTTAGTTGATTCCAGTAGCACTTGAGTGCACAGTTGTAAAGCTTAAAATTCTTGACTAGAAATGGCAATTATGTCCACGATATAATGGAATGTTGGTGTTCATAGGCTAGCACTGCCAAATGGAACAAGCCCTTACTGAGAACAAGTGGCATTTTTCTGGCAACTTTAACATAGAAACAGATCACACTTGACAGAAATGTAATCAAAATATGTGGAGGCCTTTTAAACAGCACACTATCTTAACCCCTCCAATCTTGCATTTTTTCTGCAGGCCCCAAATGCACTTCTTCTGAACTGATAAGTGGGAGTCCTGCTGGAAAGGATCAAGGTCCTTCTTTAAATAAACAATTTGTGACCAATGATGTTATCAGGACCTAACCTCTAATTTAACTTGGAGACCTGAAAGCATGTGAGTTAAGTCATGGATGTAAAGAGATGTAGCAGGTAAGTTTGACAAATTTAATTTTGTTTCCTTATGTGTCAAGTGGAGCAGAATTATTCCTTTCGGCTTGAGAAAGAGTCCTCACTCCTGCCTGATCAGCGTCCAGTACCTCTCCAACTAGCTCTGCCATGCTCTCCATCCCCAACACGCCACATCCCATCTTCCCATAAAAAAGTATTGTATTTCCATCAATGAACAATTTAGATGTTCTCCAATGAATTAATGTTGATTTATTGTCACTTGTAAGTGACAATGAACAACACGGTAAAATACAATGAAAAGCTTCAACTGTCGTCACAATCTGCCTCTATTCAAATATTTCAAAAACAAAAAGAATAATAAGATAAAGCTGCAAAAGTCTACCTTTGTTCCGCCACCTCCACCATGGGTCCTGAGCCATGAGCCAGCCTGACAAATGACACCTGCACTGGTGCTCTTCTGCCACCAGTATCGGATGCCATCTCTTTGTCACTGTACCCACACTTGCTCCACAATCAGGAGATCTCAGCTCTGCTGCTGCCACCGCCTCACTAATAACCAGGAGACCCTCGCTCGGGCCTATCACAACCAGGAGCTGCTGCCGCCATCTTGCCAATAACGAGGAGTTCCCACTCTGGGCCTACCACAACCAGGAGTCCCTGGCTCTGCTGCCACCACTGCCTTGATGACACCTGTATTATGTTGCATGTTTATGCTCCTTTTTTGACAACATTGTGTAGCTGTGCAAATTTCTTCTGGTCACATTGGCCTGGTAGTGTGATTTTTGATTTGGGTCCAATAGTGAATGGATATGATAGAGTTTCATATCTGGACAATCCTTGATTTGTTATAACGACCCTTGTGATGCAGTAGTAGGGTCACTAAGTAAGCACTTGGAGGTTTGCGTTCAAGTCCCATCTGCTCCAGAGGAGTGTAACAACATCTTTGAACAGGTTGATTAGAAAAAAACCCAGAACCATGCTGATCCTTTTAAATCGACAGTACATTTCTCTCCAAAAACAACTCTGTCATCACTAGACTGTTAAAGCACTATCATTCAGTGGGGATATTATGGTGTTTTAATATTGACCCCAGCAATAGCCTGTAAATGCAAATCTGATGTACTAAGTATTGGGAGTGCCAAAAAAATTCAACAAGCTGACTTCACTACTTGCCCCACATGGGCACATAATATTTAACTATAATAACAACTATGACTGCTTTATCACCCCATTTTAACCGTAATGTACGAGTAATTTCACATAAATGTGAAATTATCTACTATTTAAAGTGCCAACTAATTAATTTTTCATTAGTAGTTTATTGTTTTTCACATTATATTGGATAGTGAAATGTCAAAGAAATATGAGTATTGCATGGGTAACCATGATCCATAACTTACAGACAGTTAAAACTAATTTGAAATCTTACTGCATAAGGCTAGCTCAAACTGGATCCTGAGATCTTAAACAAAACTCATGGAGATGCAGCGGCCAAAAATACTTGTTTCCTTGACAAATGGTTCTGTTAATGCAGGCACAGCTTGGGAACATGGATAAATTGCAAACAGCCGCAAAAAAAAATATAAAAGCCCAAAAGATGCTAAGTGATTACAGATGCAGTTCCTACAGTTGGAAAAGGAAAGTAGGAGCAATATTTTGATCAACAACTTCCAGGACCAGTTTTTTAAGTTCATTTTTTAAAATTTTAACTGTGAGTTTGTGGCCTTCCAAAATAGTGTACTTTGCCGTAAAACAGCACATATTCTCTGCCAGGCACAGCAGATGCAAGCTGAAAGCAAAGTTTATGATCAAAGATTCTATTCAATTCATTAAATGTTTCTTTGGGAATCAAAAAAAATCACAAAATCATATAATGTTACAGTGCAGAAGGAGGCTGTTCTGCTCTTTGTGTCTGTGCCAGCTCATTGATAAACATTAATTCTATTTAAAAACCAAAATAACTGCTGATGCTGTAAATCAGAAACAAAAACAGAAATTGCTGGAAAATCTCAGCAGATTTGGCATCATCTGTGAAGAGAAAACAGAGTTAATATTTCGATCAAGAACTGGAAGAGTCTGAGTTCTGAGGAAGGGTTACTTGACCTGAAATGTTAACTTTGATTTTCCTCCACAGGTGCTGCAAAAACTGCTGAGCTTCTCCAGCAATTTCTCTTTGTGTTTTTGTTTCTGTTTCAGTTTTTTTTTCTTTCTGACTTAATTACATTTCCTTGCTCTTTCACTATAGCCCTATATGGTTTACTGCTCAAGTATTTATCCAAATCTCCACTGAAAGTTACTGCTGAACTTGAATCTAGCTCCACCTCCTTTACAAGCAGTGCATTTGAAATGATAACAGCAGTGGTGTAAAAGCATGACTCATGACATCTTTACATTTGTTTTTGTTAATCAATGTGTTGAAATCAGACCATCTCTACAGTTTCCACCCTCACTTCCCTGAGAGGGCAAGCTTTCCAGTTTGAGGATTGCATATAAACCATTTAAGTTACAAGCTGAGGCACCCATTTCAGATTTCTATTGCTGTGATTAATTAACAGATTTTTAATTAAAACACTTGAGGCTTTAGTGGATCAATTCAGTGCAAGCGAATTATAGAAATACCATGGTATCATAAAATCATTGCTTCTCCTGGCAGTCTTTAAATCAATTACCTCTGGTTCTTGACACTTCCTTGGTGAAGTAAAATGGCACCATCTTAGAGCAATATAAAAGAGTGTCATTGATTATCAACCAAGTTGATAGACAAATTGTCAAGAGATATTATCTGCTTTATTAGCCTTTACAATATCATGCTATGTCATGGTGCAGCTACATACTCTCTTCCAACTAACCTGAATTAATGTTGAAATTCTAAAATGCTAACATCTCAGGGGCATCATCCTTTCATTGAGATGTGAAATTAAGTTTCTTTCTGTCCTCTCACATAAATGTAATGATCCCGTAGCATTATTTCAAACAAGAGCAGGACAATTCTCACCAGTAAATTGGCCAACACTTATCCCTTAGGCAACATAGATTTCATGACGACCTACCAAGAATAGCCTTCAGCGATGGACAAAACTTGTTCCATGAGTTTCTAAACATGGCAGTGGTAATTGGCCTTCCCAACCACTCAGAAAACAAAATTTGGTGATAAACAAATGGTGAGATTGCTGCTTCTTCAGTCAGTAAGACAACCACTTTCTTTGCCGTTGCAATCTTGGGACCAGTGATCTGCAGAAATTCTTTCATGGATTGGACTAGTTTGTCAAAAGATAAAACCTAAAAGGTAAAGCATATTGAAAATTATGAATTGTGTGTTTGGTCTATAGGGATATACAGACATGTGGTGCTGTAATACTGATGTTATGCAAATGGCAGTATGTTTAAAAATTTAGATAGTTAATTAACCATAAACTAAACTTTCACCGTTAAAGAGAGGCAATTGGTAATAAAGCCTAAGGGCAACTACTCCACATCAAGTGTGGGGCGAGGTAAGAAGGCAGGCTCCATGAACCACCGTAGACATAATGCAAATTGAGTCTATGCTGCTGACAGAATTTTGCAACAGTCTAATCATCTAGCCAACTGGACTAACAACTTGGAATGTTTGAATTTGCCATCTTAGAAATTTGACTATTCAGCAAACTGAAACAAACCTGTTGCAGTGACTGGTGGACCTCGTTGACTACAAAGTTCTTGACTAGGATTGTTAACCTGGGCCGATCAGGAAAGCCTTGGCTGACTAATATAACCAGGAGATTAGAATCTCCTCACTTGAGGACTGTCTCCAAGCTGGCTGGCCACAGCCAGTGTACTGTGCAAACTAATGAATTGAAGGATGATTTGGTGACGGGACCTGGCCTTTGTGCCATTATTTCAGTGGATGGGTCCTCGACTTAACTTTTGTGTATGAGTCCCGGACTGAGCCTTTGTTAAAAAAAAATACATAGCCAGGAGATTAGAATCTCCTCAGTTGAGGACTGAGTGCAAGCTGGATGGCCACAGTAGTGCACTGAACACTAGTAAATAAAAGGTGACTTGGTGTTGGGACACTGATCTCTGTGTTTCATTGGCAACGGGAGAAAACAGGACATGCCTGAAGAGCATTCACCTGCAACTGTCACCTTGGAGTTCGGGTAAGTATTTCAGGCATCATGCTTCTATTTAGGAAGCTTGACTCATTTGACCCTGCTGTCAAAGACAGGGCCCAGTATGTGGAAAAAATGCAACATTTTTTCTGGGCAAATGACATTGGGGCAGATGAAATTGGACGACCAGTCCTCCTGACTGCATGTGGACCCCCAGAATTTTCTGTTGTAAGAGGCTTAACTTTTGCTGAGGCACCAGACAGTAAAACCTTCCAAGAGTTGACAGAGGTGGTTAAAAAATGTTATGATCCCAAACCTCCTCTAATCCTGAGACACAATCGGTTTCATTCAGCTGTTAAAGAACCGGGGGGAATCTGTATTGGGATTTTTGACGAGGTTGCGACGACTGGCAGAGGGATGTGATTTTGGGGTTGACCCTGGATGAGATGCTGAGAGACCATTTGGTAAGTGGGATTAATGATGTAACCATGCAGAAGCACCTACTAGCTGAGCCCAACTTGACTTCAAAACAGGCATTGCAACTGGCCTTGTCATTAGAAAATGCAGCAAGTAGAGCATAGGAGCTATAGACCACCCCAATGGAAATGGACATCCTCATCTCTCCAACTGAGCTTGGGTAACACCACTTGAGTGTAGGCAATCACAGAGCCTCACCCAGAGCAGACAGACCCTAGGCCAAACCACAGCAGAACCCTCACAACAAAACTGAGCTTCGGCCAAATGGCTAAACAGTTCTTCAGGATCTGGGCCAGCAAGCCATTGTAGTTGCTGCCGGCACATGGACTTGAGACATCAAAAGAATCCTACAAGATCTGACTTGAGTAGGAAAACTCATAGGCTGGTACCCAGGAGAGTGCACACCCTGGAAAATTCCTCTACATGTGGGTTGGACCAACTAAATTGCTAAGTGACAACCAAATCAGAGCCAATTAAAGTTAATGTTTGGTTAAATGGCCACCCAATTCCCATAGAGGTCAATACTGGAACAGCTATATCTATGGTTGTAGAATCTGTCTTTAACAAGATTTGCTCGGGACTCCAACCTTTAAAGATCGCGCAAGACCTCAGCCATACTGAGAACATGCACTGGGGAATTGATGTAAATTAAAGGTATTACTTTAGTTCCGGTCTCCTGTGAGAAACAGTGTTGTTGCAATTACCACTGATGGCAGTAAAAGGCTTGGGTCCAAGCCTGTTGGGACAGAATTTATTGAGAAAGATTCACCTAGATTGGCTCAAAAATTTTTGATTGGAAAATGGCTGCCTCAGTGAAATCTTAGTTAAAAACCCAGGAGACTTTCAAGAAGGGCTCGGGACTATCAAAAGAGCCAAAGCGACTTTACATGTTAACCAGGACGCAATTTCAAGATTTTGCAAGGCCCACCCAGTGCCATTTACCTTGTGGACAAAAGTAGAGGCAGAAATCAGGAGGCTGGAAAGTGAAGGAACCATCAAACTGGTGCAGTTTGCAGAACGGGCAGCACCGGTTATACCAATTGTGATGTCTGACGGCTCGGTCTGCCTTTGTGGGGATTTTAAACAAACGGTAAACTGTTTCTTGCAGCTGGATAAATACCCAATCCCTCCCATAAATTTGTACGCAAAGTTGGCTGGGAAGTCTATCCCTTATGAAGCTGGACCTGCCTGCAATTGCGACTGGAAGAGACTGGAAGTATGCTACAGTTAATGCCCATAAGGGTTTATATCAATATACAAAACTGCAATTTGGAATATATCAGCCTGCACTCTTTTCCAGCGGATAATGGAGAACATTTTACAAGGGCTACCCCAGGTTGCCATTTATCTGGATGACGTACCATAAAGAGCACTTGGAGAACTTGGACATACTGTTTAAGCATGTCTCCTAAGTGGACATAGGCCTTAGAAGGGAAAAATGTGTGTTCCAGGTGCACCAAGTGACGTACTTTGGTTACAAAGTCGACAAAGCCGGGTTAAACCCGTTGGAAGAGAAAGTGAGGGTGATCAAAGGAGCCCCGGCTCCCACGTCTGTACTGGAGCTTAGGTCTTTCCTTGGGTTCGTGAATTATTATGGAAAATTCAAACATAATCTGGCCTCTAGCTTGGCACCCTTAGACCTGCTATTGAAAAAGGGCCAGCCTTGGAAATATCGCAAAATCTTTACAAAAGTGAAAATGCAGCTATTGTCATCAACAGTGTTGGCCCACTACCATCCAAAGTGAGAAGTAGTACTGACATGCGATGCCTCCCTGTACAGTATCGGGGTAGTGTTGGCTCACTGGAGGCCCAACAGAGAGGAAAGCACGATAGCGTAAACTTCCTGGACTCTGGCTGATGCCGAACACAAATATGTTCAGATAGAGAAGGAACATTTGGTAATCATCTTTGGTGTGAGCAAGTTCCACCAGTATCTTTACCGATGGGAATTTGTCATAGTAACAGATCACAAACCCCTGCTAGTACTACTAAAGGAAGACAAGGCAGTGCCACTCATAATTTCCAGTAGAATTCAGCATTGGGCCCTTATTCTCAGTGCATATAAGTACAAGCTACAACACCGTCCAGGAAGCCAATTGACTCATGCGGATGCCTTGACCCACCTCCCCCGGGAGATACTTGACCAGTGGTGCCTTCCCTGGAACAATCCATTTTGGTTTTAAACTTTCTGGGCACCTTTCCAGTCACCGTGGACAATATCCGATTGTGGACACAAAAAACATCCTGTCCCGGCGAAACTGAAACAGTTGGTGGTATTGGGGGAGACAGAAGGGCAGTCACAACCAGGATTGGAACCTTTTTGGACACAGCGAGACCAGATCACTGCAGAGGACGGGACATTGCTGTGGGGAGCAAGGGTGATTGTCCCAAGTAAAGGTCGCCACCAGATACTGGACATACTTCACCACAGTCATCCAGGGGTTTCCAAGAAGACGATGCTCGCAAGAAGCTATGTCTGGTGGCCAAAGTTGGATGCCGACATAGCTGTATTGGTGGGGCAGTGCCCAGGGTGCCAACAAGGACAAAAACTGCCACCAGCGGCGTCCTCACATTCATGGGAATGGCCAGGTAAACTCTGGACTCGGTTGCATGTTGACAATGCGTGTCCTTTCATGGGCTCAATGTTCCTGGTCATTGTGGACGCACATTCAAAGTGGTTGGACATGCATAAAGTTCATTCAGCAAACTCAGGGATGCTGATTGAGAAGCTGCGAGCATTGTTCATGATACATAGGGGCAGCAAAGTGGCTCAGTGGTTAGCACTGCTGCCTCACAGCACTAGGGACACAGGTTCGATTCCAGCCTTGGGCGACTGTCTGTGTGGAGCTTGCACATTCTCCCCATGTCTGCGTGGCTTTCCTCCAGGTGCTCCTGTTTCCTCCCATAGTCCAAAGATGTGCAGGGCAGTGGATTGGACATGCTAAATTGCCCATAGTGCCCAGGGATGTTTAGGTTAGATGGGTTAGACATGGGAAATCAGGGGTAGGATAATGAGTCTGGGTGGGATGCTTTTCAGAGGGGCGGTGTGGATGTGTTGGGCCGAATGGCCTGATGGGGAGAAGGTTCTGCACCAGGTTAAATCTGATATTTCCAGA